>NW_028289476.1:1257163-1571454 GCF_059628265.1 Tinamus guttatus
CCCTAGAGATGTGGATTTCTTGATTTCTATAGGTTTATTTCCATATGATAAGGGCTACTCTCTCTCGGCTTGGGTGGAGAGAGATCTTGTCTGCCGTGGGCCCACTAGCATCTTTCTAACAAGTTTTGATGTGACAGGCTGGTGTCACACATGTCATGTTGGAGAGCTATTCAGACTCAAAGGAAGATGTACAATTGCCGCTATAATTTGTGTCACCATGTAGGCGGCAGATCTAGACTGCAGGATATAGAAACATTCATGAACTCTAATATTTTGAATGAGATCCTGCCTGATCTGCCCTAGTTCCTAACCCAGTGACATCTTCTGCAGACACCATCCATGGGCTGATGGTAGGACATGAGAAAGCTGCTCCATTCTTTTATCTGGTGCACAGGACTCCCACATGACTGGCCAGCACAGGCCAGCACACATTGCCCCTCTGGCATGTGCATAGTATCTGCTCCGTGCAGAGCAGAGATGGAGTGGGGCATCAACACCCGGGCCCCAACCCCTTCCAGTTCTGACCCTGTATTGAGTGCTGCCTAAGCTGCATGCTGATTTTTGCTCAGGATGCCTTTTCTAAGCTCTGGCATCCCTGACCATCACTGCAATGTCTGCTGAGAACAGATAAGTCCTCCCTTCCTTGGCTATTTTGAATGCACTCCCAAGGGCGCAAGGTCTTTTCTGGGCCTGACCCAACACTAGCCCAGCCCACGGATGTTACCTGAGTATCAGGAACAGTACAAATGGTGTCAGTGTATAGGGGAGAACGCTGAAATGCTGCCCCCCTGCCAACTGCTGCAGCAGGGCTGTTCAGGTACATGTGTGGGTCTGTCCCAAGTGACAAGGACAACTACATCCTCCATGGGAACTGGCATGGTCTGGCCACTTCTCCCTGTTCAGGCTCGAGTCAGAAAGGGTTTCTCTCTCCCCCCTGAGGTAGGTCAGACGCCAAAGAAAGTGCTAGTCTGTCCTCAGGCCCGGCAGCACTTACCCACTGAGCCACGGCTGTGGTGCAGCAGGTTGTTGTACCAGCCATCGTAGCGCTGGACCTCCCAGAAGATGTTCTCCTGGGCTCCTGGAAGAGACCAGACCCTGACTCAGCTGGGACAGTCAGAGTGAGACTGGTGCTAGTGCAGAGGTACCCTGATGTAGTGCTGGTGGAAGTCCCGTTCCAAGGAAAAGCTTGGACAAAGCTCACGGGTCTCTGCCAACCAATGCCGCAGTGATCCTGTGATATTGTACAGGTGATGGGCTGGGGACAGTCACTGCCACCGGGCTCACCCATGGCCACCCGCTGAGCAGCAAAAAAAAAAAAAAAAAAGCAAAGGGGCATGCAAAAGTGCAGGACCTCAGCCTCTCCCTTGCGAAATTATATCATATTTTTCCGTTTTGTTTTTCCTAAACCTTTCCTTAAAAATAGATATTTTTAGAAGCTCTGTCCTCTTTTTGAAGGAAAAGCAATGTATAGGACAAAAAAAAAATCAGTCCTGTGTTATTGAAGTCTTCAAATCAATATCATATCAGATGTCTGGCTGATACCTGACTACACCCAAATGATCTTAATTTTCCCCTGCTCTCTCACTCGGTCAGAGCAGGTTTACCCCTCACTCCCACATTATCTGTGTGAGTCAAACAAAAGCCTTGGTACTGGGGTGACACTCTCGGCCGTCCCACTGTGCATCAGCAGAAAAAGAGCCTTCACTACGTGTGCTGTCTTATTTCCTGAATGTTAGTTTTTATTGCCTTTATTACAATAACAGCAAGAAACGCCGGTTCCTGGTTACAAGCTGTGTGTACACATAGTAAAGTTGCAAAGTCTCCCAACCTGCAAGCCCTACAAGCTCAAGCCTTTTGCTCCATTTCTTCCTTATCGCCTCGCAAAGTGCCCCATAAATAGAGGGAGTTCTTCTGAGGACAGAAGCCTATTCAGATAGTCTGACTTGGATGCCCTTCCCAAGAAACCACTTACCTCCCAAGGTCCACATCACCAGCAGAACCAGGGTCAAGCCCAACATATTCTCCATGGGATGCAGCAGCCGCTGGGTCTGCGGAAGGACAGAGTTGGAGAGGAGGAGGAAGCTGGAGCAGAGCTGCTCCAGGAGGCCAGGAACACCTACAGGTCATATTCTCAGCTCCCTCTTGTGGTATCTATAGCCTAATAAAACCCTTTGCTAGTGTCTGTTGGCTGTGAGAAGGCAGCAGAGACCCTATCACCCTGGGAAAGCTCTGTCATTTGGTGACAACTGGACTGAGATGGGAATCCTTCTGTTGTAGCAGGACCAATACCCCTGCCCTGGGGTATCACCTGCTCTTAGCTCTACCTCTAGGGTCACATTGATCATCCACTGAGCTGAGCTAGCTCTGAAATGGAAATAGGCTTTTCAGTACAGAAACTGGTACCTTTAGTGTGCATTATCCCATTCAGATATCCAGCTGGTAACATGATAGGAATGTCCTCAGCATGCAGTCAAGCATCCAAAACCATAATAGTACAGCTTAATAGTGCAGCTAAAGATCTCTGCATCAGCTTGAAACTGAACTCTAAACAGCTGTAAACTCCCTGCAAATGCCCAACAAAATGCTCTCAAGACCAGACTTTCTCATGATACTTTCCCATCTTATTCTCCACAAAGACCCTGGAGCCAGAGCAAATGTCACTGGGGGGATTTGAGCCTGTAAATCTTCAGGCAGTTCCTGACTGGGAAGGGATTCCCCAACACATGCAGCAAAGTCCATGTTTTCCTTGTTCTCAAAGACAGAGAAGATGCTAAAATGCTGCCACAGTTTGGTGGCAAATGCAGGCAGTTTGGTAAAGGAGCACCAACTTTGAATTTAACTCCAGAATAGCGCTTTATACTAAACTCTTGGTCCCTCCTCCCAACATTTTGGGTATGCAGCAGCGCTGCAGATGTGTATTCAAAGTTTATCATCATATTTGTGAGCTGTCTTTCACAAAGAACAGGAGTGTATGGGTTCCTGTTCTGTGTGTCAAACATCTCAGCTTCTTCTATATTGTACTGTTGCAAGCCTGAAGCGATCCTTTCAGTCTTTGTCCTTTCACTAGGAATCCCCTCAGGGATTTTTCAGTTATAATTAACAGTGGCACAAATTAGAACATACAAGTCACTAAATACACTCCAAATGGAACAGTATGAAAATTAAATGCCATTTTTTTTGCTCATAGTTAACCTTACTTGTAAAATAGGATGCCTGTCAGGTGGTGAGCCTATTATACAACCAGTGAAACTCACTTCCGTCACAGATTTCTCCAAGTTCGTTCTTTCATTTTAGAAAACAAGATGTTTTTCAAGAGCCAATATTTCCTTGTTCCTCCAGCTTCCCAACAGCTCACCCGCACTCAATACATCGCAGGCAAATCATTTCGTTATTTTTCTGCAACTCTGTTAAAAATTAAATCAGTATCTAAATACCTGCTGAAGGGCCTGTACGCAGCAGTGAAGGCAGAGGCTCCATTGCAGGCACAAAGCTACAAATATACATTGCCATCAACTGGCAATGGGGTTTCTGCACAGGGCCTTGCCAACTGGATCCTCAGATCTGGCTTCCCCTCCATTTACCTCCTAAGCAACATGCTGGGCTCTGCAGGGACATGGGACTCACGCCTGCTCCAAGGTGACTCTTTCTCACTAACAAAACCTGCAGGCTCAAGGAGCACGATGTGTCAGCAGAGCTGGTGGAGAGTTGTACGGCCCCGGGCTGTCCTTCAGCTTCTCGGCAGCATGGGCCTTGTAACCCATTTGGACACGTCCTTTGCTGGGTCACAGGGTCTATGCTATACTGCGAGCTGCTGCAAACTGCAGAGCTGCTGAGGGCAACATTAGGCAGAGGTTCTGGACCCCCAGAGTCATTCCTAGCCTCCTGGAGCATCTCCCTCTGCAAGGGGCCCTGGAGATCTTCCATCCCTTCTGTCTCTGCTGAGCATGGTCTTGTGGCCACAAGATTTGGGTTGTGCAGCTGATGGGACCCAGGTGCTTGGTTAGTCCCATCCTATAGGAGGAACATGAACATTTAGCCAATGGGTGAAGTATTGAGGTGCTTGGGATGTCTGCTAGGAGTGACAGAACCTAGTCACCATCACCATGTGGGACCCTCCAACCAGAAAGCTCTCTCCATTCAGACAGCCTGCGACCTTCTCAAACCAAAATGAAGGGCTGGGTGGCTGGAGACACCCTGAGCAATCTGTGGCAGTTGTGGTTTCCTTCTATGCAGAGGTCTACGCAACCCCCCATGCCATAGGAAGGGAATTCCCATAAAGCGGAATTTACCTCCTGCCCCACAAGATGCAATAAGATGGTGTTACAACCCCCATCTAGAGCTGGGGACTGAAGGAAATTAACCAAAGTCACTCAGGAAATGTGGTGTTAAAGTCGAAGCACATAGCCATGGTCACAGTATAGCACCTGATCTCCTTTCCCTTGGTTCTTCTTGCAGATCTCCATTAAAAACAAACAAGCAAACAAAAAAGCAGGGAAGGGGTTTAAAATTCCCGGACCAAAGCTCCCATTTCATCAGATAAAAGAATTACTCTCAAAGCAGGAAGTCATGAAATTACACGCAAGGTCTTTTGTGCTCCTCGTATCTCCTAGCACCAAAAACCCACTCACTGCCCGGTCAGTCCCAGACTTGAAGGCTTTCCACGATGGTCCTTCTCCAAGTAGCAAGCTGCACTAGAGACTCCTGAGATCCTTTACCAACAACACTTTAGATATCTGACATGGGAACTTCTCTTACACTAGCTCCACTTGCCTTCACAGCTATGTCTTCCCATGAGTTATTTGGTCCATCTCCCAACCAAAACTCACACAAGCCATTTCTCTTCCCTTGGAGCATCTCTCCAGAGCAAAGCTCAGGTTTTGCTCACATGGGGAGACACTGGCACCATGTCTCCTCTGTCTCAGACCTTCTCCAGCCACTACTGGGAGCTTCCTTATACAATACCCTTAGGAAAGGGTAGGCTAGGGATCCCACGTCCAAGGAAAATCAACATCTCACGGGTGATGCTTAGCTGTCCCACAAGCTCCTTTCCCATGCCTGGGAGCTCCAGTGTTGCTCTCCCTGCTGTTCTCTCCATGTGTTGAGGACCCAGGTGCTGAGCTTCTCCAGAAGCAGCTGTCTGCTCCCCCAGGCACCTCACAAACCACTCAGGGGCTTCTTGACATAATGAAACAGAACCAGCCCCAGGAGCCCACGGTACAGCTTGCTGAGGGAAAGACTTACAAGCTTGGATTTTTTCCTCAGACTTGTCGAGTTGCCTGTGAAATTTGCAAATCTGATGGATGAGCTGGAGGACTCTCCAGCTCATCAGCAGATGGCCAACAGGTTTCCTGTGTCACTTTGCAAAAGTCACTCTGTCCCTTTGAGCACAGTGAAACCAAAGCCCCAGCTTCTCCAGACCTCTCTTCTCCCAGAGAGAATACCTGGGCCCTATCTTAAGCCCAGAGTTTCCACTTCTTGGAATATGTTCTCTCTGCTGCAGAGAACATGAACACACGGTCTGCCCCAGAGACAGGACCTCCAGCTCCACTTGATCTCAGCAGGTTTGGCTTCCCCTAGAGCTGGGGCTTCATCATCCAGACATCTCTACTCATCCAGACTCATCTCAGAAGCATGCATCAGCATGACTATGAAGTCCACCAGGTGCAGAACAGCATCGTGACCCGCGCTAATCTATCCCGGGACACCAGCAGTCCTGTGGCAGTGCACAGTGTTATTGCGCAGGTGAAGGAGAGCAGTTTCAAGGCTTCTGGCAAACCTTGAGCCAAGGGACCCTCTTGGTCACATATTAACTTATTTCTGGCTCACCCAACCGATGGTGGGACGGATTGGAACTGTTGGCTCTTCCCACCAGCCCTGGGGTTTGGGAAAAGACAGTGCCCTGGGGCCACCGCAGTGCCCACCTGCATCCTGTGCCCATACAGGACAGGAACATTTGGCCCTGTCCTACCAGCCCTCTGAGCCCACAAGGGCAGGAACGTGCATTTCTTGCAACTCTGCCCCCTCTACCCCAGCCTCATACTCATGTAGGACACAGACCTGCACAGCCCCAACTCTGCAGTCCCGTGACAAGAAAGCACAGCCTATTCCCAACCCCCTCTATGGTCCCCATCCCCATTCACGGCCCCATCTCCACAAAGGTGGTGGCATGCGGTACCCACACGCAGGCAGAGACCTACACAGCCACATCTCACCCTATCCCCAGCACAGGTGGGGGGATGCACATGTTCCCCCTCCCCTTGTCCCTCATGCAAGTGGGGACAGGCCTGAATGCGGCCTCTTCCCACCCACGTGTGACCCCGCCCCTCTGCTCCCCCCCGCCTCGTGGATGGGGCCACGTGTGGCCCACACCACCCCCCCCAACACAGGCGGGGACCCACGCGGCCCCGATCCCCGACGTCCCCCACGCAGGAGGCAAAACTCATCCCACCAACAGACACGCGTGTCCCAAGCCCTCTCCACACAGGAAGGAACCCGCGCAGCACCCCTCCACCCAGGGCAGTCAAGAACAGCGAGAGGACCCCCTGGGACCCATCCACCCTCCAAACAGGCGGCTCCCCGCGTGGCCCCGCACCCCGCTGAGACACGCGTGGGGTCATATCGTGTCGTGTCCCCCCCGATCCCCGCGGCGCGGCGGGCACTCACCGGCGCGGCGGGCGCAGTGCGCCGGGGCGGGCCGCGCCGGCATTTACATAGGGCTCCGCGCCCGCCGCCGCCTATAAGAGCGCGGAGCGGCGCGACCGGGGCCGCCCGAGCCTCCCCGCCGCCGCCGCCCGCAGGTGAGAGCCGCCCCCAGCCCTTCCCGGCCTCCCCGCTCCGCTCGCGGCTCCCCGGCTCCGGACGAGCGCGGAGCCGGGGCGCTCCGTCCTGCCCCGACGGCGGGAGGATGCTCGGCGAGGGGAGCAAGCGGGGTGGGTGCCCCTCGCCGAGCATCCTCCCGCCGGGATGGCCGCTGGACCCGTGGTTTCCCACCCGGAATAGCCGGAGCAGCGGTTCCCAGATGTCGCACAACACCCCTGGATACTACCTGAAAATTCAGCTTGGGAGAAGGAAAGCAACGTTTTCCGTGTCGCGCTCAGATATTTCAGTTCCCATGTACTGTTATCCACTTTAATTTACAAAGGAAACTAATTTAATTACGTTCGGGGCAATACCAACTTGGTAATCCTTCCTTTTCCCCTTACATCTCATATGAAATCTGGGCAAAGAAATAATAAAGCTGATAGAATTCAAGAAATCACATCTTAACTTGTCCCAGGCTTAAAATGTTTGCTTATCCCTCTCTTTCAGCAGGTCTGAGGGCTTGCGATCGCATCTGCTGGGCTGGAGACCTCGCAGTTGGGCTTCGGTCTGGTGTTTTTTTATTGGGACCCAAAGACGACTCCTGATTTTCAGGTAATCCTAGAGAAAATGGTCCTTGAAGGTTAAATTTCTTTGAGCTTGGTTCTCCAGTGAAACAGCACAGATAAGCTCTAGCAGAATAACCTGGAACAAGATTTTTAAGTACATGAGAGCCCTGCTACTCAAGCAAAGGGTTTGGTTAAGGTCAGTTCCAGATCAGTAGCAAGCTGGACCACTTTAGATGTTCTTCTGTTAAACCTGTTTCCTGCGGTGGTCTAAGCTCTCAGTGGAAATCTTCTGCAAGCAAATGTTGTTTTATGGGTTGAAGAGTGAGTTCAGCTGTATAGGTCTGATTATTTTGGGATGCATATTATATTCTGCACCGACTTCTAAGCATTTTGGGCTTTCTATTTTGTGCCTGAATCATTTGCGGTTGGATCTTAGCTAAAAAATGCAATTATTCTTGTGTGCAGAAAATGAGAATGAAACCAATTCCTTCATGTCGGGAAATCATGAAATTATGTCTGGTCATGAGTCATATTAGCTCTGGCATCCTCTGACTTTTGAAGGCTTCCCAGGGCAGTCTCATGTGGAGATGCTATTAAATAAGCAAAACAAAAGGACTTAACGTGCAATTGATTCTGGCAGAAAAGATCGAGGGAGAAATGGGGCAGTCTTGTAATTGCTACAAGTTAAGTGTTGCTGGGAATTCAATCTGGGAATCAATCAGATGCTGAGTCTGCCATCTGATGTTATGCAACAGTCTCCCGATAGCTTTGAGATTTGCTCCTGATGCTCATAGGCTATCAAGGAGCCTTGCTTCTTTGGCCCCATGTCAGAGATGAGTTGCTTCTGTGCAGAAATCATCCAAGTCCCTCCTCTCAAAACCATTGCAGGGTCGGAAGAGAAGCTTCTTTCAAGAAAGGGGAGAGGGTGGAGGTGGTAGGCTTTGTTCTTCCCCGTGATAGCCTGGGGCTGGGATAATTTGCTGTTGTGAAGTCAGTGTTCTCAGTAGCTCATTACTGTTCTGGAAAAAAGTCTGCGTGTGCCAGTGTGGAGGAGTAGTGGTTGCTGGCTTGAGACTTCCTCTAAGGGTACACTGCAAAATGGAAAGCCCTGCTTGCTTCTGCTGGTGGCAAAGGCCCTGCGCTGTCCAGGGAGGAGCTGCTCAACAGGTTTCTGGGCTTGGGCAGCTCCTCAAGCCACAGCAAAAGCACAATCTGTGGTTCTCCCACGTTGCCACAAGGCCTTCAGGCTGTCCGAGCTCTGCCCCAGGCATCTCCTGTCCCCTGCCGGGAGGGCTTTGGGTGGCGTGTTTCTCCACTGTGCAGTATTTCATCATGCCATTTTCCTTCAAGTGCTACATTTCCTTGTCCCCCTGGGGTGCTTGGTGATGAACTTCCTGCAGCTGGTTGTTCCAGAGCTGAGATGGGGTGGAGGTGACTGGGGCTGGAGACCCCCTGAGGCTCCAGACAACCCAGCAGGATAGCAGATGAGGCAAGATGGGCCTCCTGTGACAACTTCTCTCACAGGTTCCTGGAGGTGCGGGATGACTCTTTTTGATGGCGTCTACCCCTTCTACCCTCAACAAAGAAAGAGCTTTGTCTTCGACATCAGCACCATCATAGTGATCATCGTCTTCCTAACGCTTGCTTGCAGCTTCCTCATCATCATCCCAGGCATCCGTGGCCGAGCGGTGCGTGACCCTTCTCCCTGGAAAAACAAAAACAAACAAAAACAACCCCCAAATGCCTAATCTTCATATTTTGGAGAGATGAGAAGAGCTGCAGGTCCTCCACACACCGCAGCTGGGCTTTCACTGGCCGAGGGTAAGGTGGGAGGATGGCTGCAGCTCTTCACCCATGCCTGAAGTCCCACCTCTCTCCCTGCAGAGGCTGTACTGGCTGATCCGGGTTCTCCTCAGCCTCGTCATTGGGGTGGTGATTGTCGGTAAGTGTTGCACAACTCTTTGAGGGTGGGCCCGTGCGCGAAGGAGTAAACTCCAGGGCAGGGTTTGTGCCTGGGAAGCATCGGTGATCACAGCCATGGTTGGTTGCAGGGTCTGCCCTACCCCTTCAGTGCTGAGCAGGGCCTTAAGAGCACTTGGAGCTGCTCGTGCCCGCCTTGAGAGGGCACTTGGCTCAGTCCAAAGGAGGCCAAACTGCCTTGCTTAGATGAACTGTATCCTCCCGGCCTTTGAGAGATGGAGCTGAGCTCCTGTCCTGAGTTCCCTGGTGCAGAGGGAGCACGGATGAATAGCTCGGACTGTGGCCAGCCAAGTTTGGAGGGCGAAAGAAGCTTGGCAGTGACATGGGGAGAGCAGGTTGAAACAAAATACAGGCAAGTTGGAGGGAAGGAAAGGATTTTCCAGGGAGTGAGACAGGAGGAGATGATGAGGGAGAGTATTTGATTTAGTAGAAACCGGGAAATGTTTTGGGGTAAATGGGACTGATGGGGAAACCGATGAGGACCAGACTGGGGACAGGGAATCTAGGTGAAAGATGAAGCAAGGGGAGGGAAAACAGTGGGTGAGGAGTAACCAGCCTTAACCCAGTCGTCGAAACTCCATAGCTTCGCAGAAAAGAAGGGGCAGATTGTGACCAAATGTGTGACCCTACCAGCAGCCACAGGGGTCCCAGGGCCGTATGTAATGGCCACCCTCCATCTAAGGGGGTCCATATGTTATGGGACGGGGTGGGGGGCAACCAGAACTGCGGACACGGATCCAGGCTCCAACCAATGAAGGGGTGGAGGTCACAGTTATGCTCCAGAGCCTCAACCTGCTCAGCCCTGGAGAGACATCCAGTGCCGCTTTTATTACACGGAGGAAGTCGGGTGCTGCTTGGGCACACAGGAGGAATTAGTTGGCTTAAAGGCAAGGTCGAGATTATTATCTGGCAGCAGCAGGGCCCACATGACTCTGTACCTGGAAAATGCTCCTCCAGAACTGCTGCTGGATCAGTGCTCTCACAGACATGGAGGGAGCTGAATCCTCAGCTGAATTCATTTTCAGGCAGGACTACAAGGCCACTTTCAACATGAGAGCAACCTGAGATCACCTTCATTTTCAGCTCATTTCAATGTTGGAAAGTTAAGTCCACTGCTTAATATATTTCAAAAAAGGACACTTTTGTTCTGAAAACATAGACAAGAGATGATTCAAGTTTTTGGTTTTTTACCTAACTGAAATGACCAATAGAACTGTAACAGCCATTGCCACCCTTCTCCAGCTCCATTTGACAGTGATATTCACGAATCACTAATATCAAGACCTCTTACTCACGAGCTTAATACTCAGCAACAAAACACCTCTGGTCCCAGGTCTCAGGAATGGGCTCATTTCTGAGCTCTGTCCTGGGGCCATGAAGTGTTCTGTGGTGTGGAGGCTGCAAGGAAGTTCTCAAGAGGATTCCCAAGGAGGAATCTAATTGCAAGGGTCATCCTTGAGGATCTGAGCTTTCTTCGGGATTAGGGGAGTGGATGCTCTGTGAGAGGAGGACATGAATTCTGTCAGAGCTCGGGGAGCTTGCTGAGGCATGTTGTTGCAGCTGAGTCAGCTCTTCTGCCCTCCTTTCACTCCCTTGTAGTCCCACGGTGTGAACACTGTAGTCTGTACTTGCCTGAAATCCCCCTTGAGCAGCCAAGGTCTGAGACCAGCCCCTTTTCAGCTCCAACTTACTTTTCCTGGCAGTTGTCCAGTACACAAGTGACTGGGAAAGTGGCTGGGTGAAAGCGAACACCTCCTACAAGTCCTTCAGCCATGCCTTGGTGAATGCAGACATCGGGCTGCACGTCGGCCTGACAGGGGTGAACATCACGCTTGTGGGTGAGTCTGATCTCCCTGCCTGGGTCTATGAGGTGGCCATGATGTTGGAAGGTCTCTAAGACCTTTGTGGACTGCCTCAGTGGTACTGGCCTTGCTTCTGGCCCTTTGTTGTCATCAGGATGCCTGTGATCCCAGGTGGCAACATTCAAACTCGAGGGCCACAGCAGGACTTTAGTCTTCCTCTTCTCTCAGGAAACCCAGTGAATCAGGTCAATGAGACCATCAACTACAACGAGTACTTTGCCTGGAGCTTCGATGCAGATTATGACCACAGCTACAATGAGGGCCTGGAGAAGGGGCTGCCCAGTCCCATCCTCTACCTGGCAGAGAAGTTCACCTCGCAAAGCCCCTGTGGCGTGCACAACCAGTATCGCATCTCTGGCCACTACACGTCAGCTGTTCTCTGGTAAGCCTTGGTCTTCTGGTGTGAGGAGGGGGGATGCAAGGATAAGGGAAGGATGGTCCTGCTCTCTTGTCCCTAAGCATCCAGCACCAGTGAGAGATAGGTAATCGCAGGAAGAAAGCCATTGGAGTGGAGGAGCATTTTCAAGGTCTGCTGTCATACCTCTGGGATGAGCAGGAGTTTGGGAGGGTGAGAGGGATGGTCTTGGTCCTCTTTGCAGGTGAACCCCACTGGGGTTGGACAGGACACAGAAGAGACTGGAACGTGGTGCAGTTTCCTTCCATGATGTGATGATCATGTCAGGAACACATCCCCATGGAAGGGAGTTGGAGCTGGTATCTTTGGAAGCCTGGAGAAGCATCACATATTGCTATGGGGACCCCAGATTCTAAAACCTTACCTAGAGC
The DNA here is from genome assembly GCF_059628265.1 of Tinamus guttatus. Taxonomy (NCBI): domain Eukaryota; kingdom Metazoa; phylum Chordata; class Aves; order Tinamiformes; family Tinamidae; genus Tinamus; species Tinamus guttatus. Next base: position 1,269,159 of record NW_028289476.1, read on the forward strand.
ATCCTAGTCCATGGCACTTGTGCACTTCATCACTTCGTCTTCTCTTGTCTCCAGGGTGGCCTTTTGCTCCTGGCTCATCTCCAACATTCTCTTCTCCATGCCTGCCCTCGTCTATGGAGGTTACATGGTCCTGGTCACAGGGGCCTTCATGATTTTTTCATTGCTCTCCTTTTCCACTGTGAGGAACTCCCCGATGTGTGCCATCAAGTTTGGGTCGGCATCCCTTCACATAGTCTATGGAGGATCTTTCTGGCTCACACTGGCGGTTGGTAAGCACAGCAAGCTACACCAGGGCATAACAGTCCCAGCACTTTCTCCCACAGAAATGGAGTGAGATAGCTCAAGGTGTGCAGTCCCTTGCGCTCTGCAGGAATCAAGTCCCAGACAGTACCTGACAAAGCAGATCCTGGTGGATATGTGGAGAGGGCTAGCAGTATGTGGAGCACCTTCTCCATCTAAAGAGGGTGGAAGGGAGTGGGAAACACATACCTGTAGGTTTTATGATGCTCAACACAACAGTTGAAGCCACCACATATGGAAGAAGGCAATCTTCTACAAGGGAAGATATAGTACCTTGTTGGAGGGCCTATCAGATGAAGGATGTAGGATCGGGAACGTGCTGGTGTTCACAAGAGTGCTCACTGAAAGCATATTGTTTTCCAGGCTTGCTCTGTTTCATAATTGGGGTCACTGTTGTCACACTGCACTTCTTCAGTTTGGATCTGCTGAAAACCTTCTTTGATCTCCATGTGGATGAAGCAGAGGAGTGCCAAGAGATGACCGAAGTGTACGTCAACCAGCGGTTCATGAACAATACACTGTCTCCTCCTCAGCCCTCCACACATGGCCCTGAAAGTATCTAGGAGAAGTTTTTTTTCCCAATACTTCAGTGAGAGCAAGCCCAAGAGGGCAGAGCACAAACCATTCTTGGTGTCCCCACAGAGACCCATTTCCTCAGCCAGCTACCACCAAAGTGTGCACACATTCTATTGGGAAGGCGACTTGCTGAGAAGTATCTTTGAAAGCTGCATCTCCCTGGTCGTGGTGTCTGGGAGAGGGCAGACTTTGCAGGGAACCGAGAGTTCATAATTGGAGCAGCTCGCAGCTCTGCAGCCTTCAGAGCAGAGCATTCATGAGGGATCTCTGTCCCCAAAAGCGGTGTTCGTTCCTGCTCCTCATCCTGCCACAATGTGGTTCTGTGAGCCTCCAGCAGCTGGTTCCCATGCTAAAAGACAAGCTCATGTTGAGACTTCTCTTGCGGTGTACCCAGGAGATCCCAAAAGCCAGGATAAACCTGCCCAGCACTGATGTTTAGTGCAAACCTTTAGGTGAACATAGAAAAGCTAGGCACAGACCCAAATTCTGTTAAGCTGGATGCTGTATGAGCTAGAGTAAGAAATCTGCTCCAGAAATGAGGCCTGAGTAAACACCTGATGGAGGTTGTCAGGGGGAATGCAGTGATGTGGTGACTTTCATAAAATTCTTTCCCAGCTTAGGCTTTATTACACAAGAAGAGTAGTAACATAGGCCAAAAAAGTGCCCTGGGAAAGGCAGAAAAGGATGAATTAGTTACATCTGCACAGCTGGAAAAAACTTGTGACACCTGGACTCACCACAAAATCCAAGCCAGATGCCAAAAGTTAGATCAAACCTGCTTATAGGCAGGGTAAGAAATGAAGTGCAGAAAGCCATGTTATTACAAATAAAAGATGGGCTCTGGGACCAGGCTTGCTAAGACTGTATTTCCAGCAGATAAAGGGAGACTGACATAGCCAAATGTTTGATACCTTAGCAGCCTTAGTCCCCTTAAATTGTAAGAGATAGGGGTTTTTTTTTCTGCTCCATCTATGGGAAAGAAAACACCTCTTGTACCTAAGTTGGACTACTTATTTCTTTCACACAGTATTTGTATTACATTGTTTTTTATTGTTGAGAATTATTGTCTTTATTCTTTTTTTTTTTCCAAAATTGCATTTCTGAAATACTTTGGGGCTTTTCTGCAATAGTTTCTCCAATGGACGTTCAGGAGCTTGTCTGCAGGTGGCCACTTGTGAGCTCCAAGGAGGAGCATCTTTCCCTTGGGTGATGCTGGCCTGGCAGAGGTGCCTCCAGAAAGGGGCTAGATTTATTGGCACCTACTAAGCTAGACCCTTGAACCATGTTTGCTGTAGGGCAGCACACCATGGTGTTGTGAGAGAGCCTGAAAATACACTTAAATTTATCAAAGGAGCAGGACAAAAGCCGTAAGGTTGACGGAACAGAACTTGCAATGGGTTGACTCCCCTGGGAGGGAAGATTCTCACTTGAGCCTTCACAGGTCAGAGTTGGGTGCCTTGCTGGAAGGTGCTATACCAAACACAAGCTTTTAGAACCAATATGGGGCAGATTCCATGCCCAGAAACTACTGGGAAACTGCTATAGGGAACTGGGGTGTTTCCCATTCTTTCTGTCTCCACATCTGGCACTCTATCCCTCTCCAACCTCATATTTTGCCTTTAGGAATGATTTTTCCCCCAGAAACTGGTAGTGTCCTTACTGGAAGAAAAGCTCTGGCTTATTACATATGCCATACAGAGGCATGAACCCAAATAAAGGAAAAAGACATAAAACTGTATTCACCTAGGGCACTTCATCACCATCACGAGGGCCAGCTCGCTATGTGCCTGGCTGGCTTGCCAAGAAACACGTAAAGGGATTTCTGCAGCTTGACATGCATGGGGCCAGGTGAGCAGCTGTAAGGAAACCATGGGGCAATGCGGAGACTCCTTCACATGCTGTATTGCTCATGGAGACATACATTTTCCAGCAACAGCCTGGTGAGGTCAGAACGACGAGATCGGTTGTCCTGGATGGGAAAATGGGACCAGGCCCGAAAGAGGAGATTTACAGTGTGTCCGGGCAGAGGACTTCTTCCCTTGCTGCTTGGAGCCTCCTCAGATGCCTAAAGGCTGGTGGGTTTGCTCCATGTAGGCTTGCTCCCACCTCAGACAGGCAACCTCAGCACGTTTCGGAGTGGCAGGGCTGCTCTGCCAGCTCCTGTGGCACCCTCAGGATTCTGGCATTGGTTTTCCAGCTTCTCTGTGGCAGTCACGCTCGACCTCCTTTCCCAGCAACGCCTGTGCTTTGCTTTCTCCACGCCCTTGAGCTGATCTCAGAGCGTGTGATTCAGGACTTGCCTGCATCCCTCCGTGTGTTTTCATTAATTCCCTCTGAGAAAGCACTAAAAAATCAAGTGTAGCATAGCAGAAGGAGGCCTCCAGCAGTGCTCAACCCGCTGAGGTGCCAACCAGAGCAATGCCACCTCCTTTTCCGAGCCTCAACTTTCTCCTTCCTGCCCTTGTGCTCCTTCTGCACTGCCCAGTGCTGCTACTCCAGGGCCTCTCCAGGTCCCCCTTTGAAGTGAAGGTGGCCATATGTGGCTGAGGGATGTACATGTGCAAGGCCTGTTGCATGTGGCCTTGTCTTTCTCAGTCTGACACTGGCAGAGGAGAAAGGAGCTGTTGCTAAGACGCACTCAACACCCTGTCCCCAGCAGTGACCATCCAAGCCGCGAGGCTGAGGACCGGCCCAATTCGCTTCACGGGTGTGTGTGGACATCAGAGGCCCTATGGAGCTTATGGGAGCTGCTATGCAGGTGGTATGGGACTGCAAAGGCATAGGCTTGGTGGTCCAGAGACCTTTCCTGGGGGATTACATAGTTGAGCAACCTCCTCTTTGGCTCAGGGATGATTATTTTGCTTCCCTGCATGTTATTATAGCAGCTTATTGACACGCGCTGTGACAGTTGTGCTTATACGGACCCTAAGCAGTGCTGCTGTAGGACTCACCTGCATGAAACACAGATTCCAGTTCATTTTCCTGGCTGGACTAAACTGTTTTGGACAAGACATAAAAATAATTGTCAGTGAATCCCTGGCTCTCAGCCCAGGTTGCATCTGGCCCGATGCTGCCCAGATCTGACCTGTCTCCTTGAGGGAATCTGGCATCTAACCAAAGCGCCTGTGCTGGCAAATGGAGCAAGCACTGTGTGTGCCTTGGAGAGCAGACTGGAGCTTGATGAAGGTCATGGTCCCCCTCGAAACTGGAGGCACTCGTCACCCTGGGGCACGTGGCCGCTGTGACATTTATTAGGCACCAGAGCTACCCCTCTCCTGCCCCCAAGCTGGGCTGCAAAATGAGGAATATGCTTGGGAAAGATAGAGGCCTAGATTGGCTGAATTTCTTTTTTTCCCCTATTGAAAATAAAAGAAGTAGCAAAATAAAAAGATTTTGTTAGCATCTGGGGTCTGATTCATCATCAGGCTTAAGCCTCTCTTGGCACACGCCTTTGGGAGCAACACAACTGAAATCTCTCAAGCTCAAGGAGTTTGGCCACATTTTTAAATGACTGTTGATGAGAGTGGGGTGGGACAGGACCCTTTGAAGACTCCCATCTGGAGTGGGGTGGGACAGGCTGCTGTACCTGAGCACCTCCACAGAGGACCTCCCACGGTGTGATCCCTTTGCAAACCTTCCTGCTGAGCTGCTCCCACCAAAGGGTCCTCATGCCCAGAGTCACTGCAGGAGCTAATTCCCTACCATGCTCAGCCTGCTTGTGCTTGCCTGGGAATACTTTGATACCCCATTTATCATGTGTCATCTTGACTCCGTAGCCCTGCCTCAGCCAGTTGCACCATGTCTGGACATGAAGAGCTCTGCCAGTGAGTTTTTCCCTATCCTATTGCTACCAGGCCAAAGGAAGGGAGCATCCCAGGTCTCAGAAGTCCACCTTCTTTATAGACAAAAGAAAGACTAGGCCCAATTTATTTCACTGAGACAGAGGGGAAAATATGTAAGTACAAAACAGGAGAAAGATAGAAAAAAAAGAGATTTTGCAAGATCTGCACAGAATTAAAGGGGTACAAGCCTCTCACTTGCTCTCATGCTCACTTCCCTCCATCCCTCCACACAAATGGCCAAGACATGTCTTAGCATGTGGCAAGCTGGATTGGGTGGCTGCATCCAGGCTGCACGTGCCTCTCATTCTTCACAGCACAGTTAAGTTTTCACAAGTAAGCAGGATGAAATCAAGCCTTTCAGATAGAGTATGATGCCCACCTCTGATTAATTACAGACACTCTCTGAAGCAAGATAGCATGTTTGTTCCCTTCTTCTGCTCTTGTTCTTTCTTGCTGAAACATTGGCTTTCAGAGGGTTGCAAGAACACTGGTGACTCATGGCTTGTGATCGCCCATTCTGATGATCTTTGATATGTGAGTCTGCATCCTGAGTCTTGCACAGAGCCCAGAGAAGGGAACAAGGCAGGAAGGTGCCTGTTCCTTTGCTCCCAGCCCTTTGCAGGGTGAGTGGATCATTCAGTGTTCCTCTGAGGTCTGGCTATGCAAATTCCTAGGCTACTCTTAGGGTGTCCCTATGGTTTTTAAGCATTGTGAGAAGTAGGGACCCAAACCCAAATAATGACTGTGCTTTTTTCCAGTCCAGTGTCCAGCCCAATGCACCTCTGACCTGCTGCCCATGTTGAACCTCAGGTGTGGGATTCTAGGTTGGTTTGAAATCTGGATGCCTCCAGGATTTGGTACCTTCAATATCCCACTAAGTCATTGCCCTTCTTGCCAATCTATCCTTCATCATTCATCAAGAGGAAACTCTGCACATGGGGCGTCCTGGTGGCCACAGGGCCCAGCTCTGCTTGCTTGTCCTGCCTGCTGATGAGTAGAGATCCCTGGGCAGATTCCCCTGACTGCTCAAGGGCCTCTGGGGTTGGGGTGCTCTCAGGGGGTTCCTTTGGTTAATTTTTATGCTTATCTCTAGTTTCTTTTTTTCAGACTCTGCATCTCAGGGAGGACTCTCAGTGTTTGTTGGAGATGGAGTAAGTGGAAGAGCAGTAGCCTGGTGTCTGTAGTTGGACAGCCAGGAACAGGGCAAGGATTCGTTACACCAAAAATTCTCATGGCTGCTGGTGAATGGAATAGCAAGAATAAAACGAGGGAAAACTGTTATTTTCAAGACCTTTCCAAGCTTGCACATTATCATCAGCCGGACTCTGACCATTTGAGCTCTTGGAGGTTTGGGGCTGGTTCTTGAATTTGGGCCTCCCAGCTGTCATTGCCTTGTCCTGGGGGCACGTGGCCTCGAGCTGTGACAGGAGCAGGGCAAGGACAAGCTGGGGCCCTGCCCTGCCCCTGTGCTGTGGTCAAAGGGGCAGAAGGAAAGTGGGGCTTTCTTGGGCTTCACTCGCTCTGCAGTGCCCTCTCACACCTGGACCTTACAGTTTGGTGACTGTCACCTCACAAAGTTCGCTCAAAGGGACCATCAGCATGTCTTGCTCAGAAGTGCTGGCATCAGCTGGCAAGAAGGACTTCTCCCGCTCTTCTGCTGCTTCTCCCTTTCCATCCCTGTCATCCAGGTTGAAGAGAAGTTGCAATTTCTCTGGCTGCACAGAATTGAGGACGATGACACCCAGGCCCAGAAGGAGGCACAGCAGTCCTGCAACACAACATGGACACACTCATCACTGAGTGCCCCTAACTCTCTGCACATGCTTCCCCTGGTGTCCCAGCATCATCCAGACCAGGATCTGGGGCTGGGAGCCCAGTGGGCACGTGGCATCATAACAGAGGTCAAGGGAAGTGATTAGTCCCCTCCATCTGGTGCTTGTGAGGCCACAAATAGACACTGTGGCTGATCTGGGCTCCGCAGTACAGGAAAGTAGTCAATAAACTGGGGAAGGAGGCCAAGATGGTTAGGGCTGGAGGATACTGTGTGTGGAGAGGAGCCAGACTTATTCAGCCTGGAAAAGAGGAGTGTTCCATGGAATCTGATTGCCATCTTCTGCTGTTAGAAAAGAGGCAGTCTCTTCTCAAAAGTGCAGTGAAAAGGTGAAAAGCAACAGTGTAAGCTGTAACACAGGAAATTTCAATATGATTTAAGCAAAAATATGCTCCTCAAGGGTGAGACAGCCATGGGGCAGGTCCTGAAAAGTAGACTGGATCTCCAGCCAATGGGGATGTTCAACAACCAATAGGACAAGGCCCTGAATGAGTTTCCTCATGAGGAATATGGAGAAGACTTCAACATAATCAGTTTGTGTGATCACTTTTGGAAGGAGGAAAAGGTGCTGTTGGAGCTCTCCATCTTGACAGTGCAGCGCTTCTACAGGAAGGGAGAAAAAGCGCCCTGTGAGCAAGCGGAACACTAACCTGTTGTTAAAGTCAGCCAAAAAGATCTGCCGTAAGCTGTTTTCAGGGAAGCTGGGCCAAACTGGATGGGACACTTTGGAGTGTTCCTCGCAGTGAAGAGGAAGAGCAATGAGAAGAGCATCAGTGCTGCAGTGAGCAGGAGCATATAGCCACCATAGAGCAGAATGGGCATGGAGAAGAGCAAGATGGAAAGGAGCCACGTACAGAAGGCCATCCTGAAAAGCAATACAAAACAAACAAAAAAAAACCCACAATACTGAGCAGAAAGTGTCATGCTTAGAGTCAGGTCTCTCCAAATCCTCATGGAGATGGGTATACCCCATTCAGCCTCCCCAGACCTGAAAGGATATTGTAGAGAGGATGGAGTCAGACTCTTCTCTGTGACAAACAGTGAAAGGATAAGAGACAACAGTGCCACCTGCAATAGCAAAATTCTAGTTGGACTTTAGAAAAAAAAAATCTTCCTCATGAGCCTGGTAGAGTGCTTGGACCAGGCCTGGAGAGGTGGACAGGAGAATCTCCACCCTTGGAGACAGCACTCAGCATTCAGTAGACCGTCTCTGTTTTATACCACAAGAAAGTCTCTGAACAGCCTCTTATCAGACCAGCCTGCTCTCCAATACTCCATGTCATGCATGCCAAGGGCACTCTTAGGAGGGCACTGCATCTTCATCGAGATGGCCTGGGAGAGGAGTGTGCATCATAACACCCAAACAATACATCTGTAATTTTATCCTTTGGGGTAGAGAATGTGAATAATGACTCCAGGGCAGGTAACCAGGTCAGGCTAAGCATTATCAGTCCTAGTTCTGTGAAAGGACTGATCCTCAATATTGGCCAAGACTTTGGCATGGTTTTACTGGATAGGCAGTGACTCCCCCATGCACTCTCTGTTCTACTCTGCCCTTTCTACCTCAGTACTCTCAGCAACCAGAGACCTCTTGCTCTGCCTTACCACAGCGTGAGGGATGCATAGTGGCCAGAGATGCGATACTGGTTGTGCACACCACAGGGGCTTTGTGAGGTGAACTTCTCTGCCAGGTAGAGGATGGGACTGGGCAGCCCCTTCTCCAGGCCTTTGTTGTAGCTGTGGTCATAATCTGTATCGAAGCTCCAGGCAAAGTGCTCATTGTAGCTGATGGTCTCGTTGACCTGATTCACTGGGTTTCCTGGCAGAGGAGGAAGACTAATGTCTTGGAGGCAGCTCTGAAATCTGTCAATGTGGAGACTCGGAGGACATTGCTGCCAAGCTTGTCCCCCTTCACCTCCTGTTGCAAGAGGCACTCACCCACCAACGTGATGTTCACCCCTGCCAGGCCGACGTGCAGCCCAATGTCTGCATTCACCATAGCATGGCCGAAGGACTTGTAGGAAGTGTTTGCTGTCACCCAGCCATTCTCCCAGTCTCTTGTGAATTGTATCACTGTGAAGATTGAAAGGGTTAGTTACGGCCTGGTGGCAAGACGTCTAGTGACAATATACGCTGGAAGCACCTGCTGTGACTGTGACTTGAGTTTCAACTACCTCATCCCAAGGGCTAGGTCTGGGTTGTGAGCCCTGAAGACCTCTTATGTATGGCAGAAACCACAGTTCTTTCCCCACCACTAATCCGGAGCTGTGTCCCAGAGAGAGCAGCTGGAGCTCTTCTTCCCAAGGCCCAGCTCAGCCCCAGGTGCTAGAAACAATGAGGCTGTTGTGCAGACACTGGTCCTTCTCCAAACAACATCTTTGGGTCACCTGGCAGAGAACAGGAGGCTTTCAGTGAGTTCCCAGAGATAATCTTTGCATCTGACCAGCCTTTGTAGAGGAGACGTTTGACAGTTTTTTGCAAATACATTACCACCAGATGCCTGCATTTCCCTCTGCTTGCTGATTACCCTGCTGGACTAGGTTTTGGGCAAAGAAAAACATTGGTCTTCTCTGCAAGTTAGTCCTGACAGCTGGACCCAACTGTTCCTCCTCCCACCTTCCTCCTTGGACCTCCGTATCTTGGTTGTCTTTGTGCTTCCCCACCTGCTGCCAGCTGCTCAAGGACCCATGAATCGCACCCCTCTACTCACTGAGGACCACGGCTCCAATGAAGAGGCCTGTTATCCCACGCAGGAACCAGAAGAACTGCTGCAAGGAGTCAGCAGAGAGCAAGGAGTTAGAGCTTGGGACCAGCCACTTCATTCCTTGACCTTGTTCCCGAAGGGAGGTACATGGTACAAACAGGAGGAGCAAGGAAGTTCAGGTGAGGGGTGTGATGTGTGACCTGCAGCCCAGTGCTGCTAAGTTAAGATACCATCTTCAAAAAAAAAAAAAAATATGATACTTCATTATCACTCTTCAAAAAACAGTGGGTTTCGTCTCTGGCAAAACCTTCCAGACGGATTTTGGGTACCAGTCAGATCTTCTGATGCAGAAGGCAATCCCAAGCATGGCATTTAGAAATGCCAGCTCATGAGGCTCTGCAAGCCAGTGAATCCCCATGGCTTGGGAGTCTTGTGGGGCAACCGGGTGTAGGAGCGAGACACAGCTCCTTCCAGGAGGATCCAGGCAGAGCAAAAGGGTCCAAAAAAAAGCTGATATGTAAAAGCTGTACCAATCCCTCTATTGGAGGGACAGAAGCACTCCCTTTCAATATTCCTGAACTCACATTTCTGCAATTTTACAAGCTTTACATGTGTTGACAGCTGGGCTCGACCAGAGACAAAAACAGCTGTCAAGGTTTGCAACATCCCCCATGGCAGGAGCTGTTTCTCTGCCAGCTCCATTGCAAACCCAGGCACCCGCCTAGCTTATCACGGAGACAATCCCTCTTGGGCTGCCGCTGCCGTATGTGCCGGAGCCGTATGTGAAGGCAGGCGAGCGTCCAGATGGTGCCGTGACATGCACAGCACACACCTCAGGGCTCCAGAGAGGCAGAATGAGTCTATGGTGCCTCACCTAGGCTTTTTTTCTTCCTGTGAAGTCACTCTGGCTTGCTCATAGCCCCATCTCACCAAGTGTTTGCTAAGCTCACATCTGGGCTTACGGATCCCTGTACATTTGGGACTGTGGTGTGTGGCCTCCGGGGAATGGGATAGGTGTCGGGTTAGGTTTGAGCTCACCCCTGGGGTGGTTAAAATGTTCCAAGGCCCTGGCCCTCAGTCATATCTGCTTCCCAAGTTAGTTATAAAGGCAGGGAAGGAGGAAGCCCATGTGCTGCAGCTGGCATGGACAAGAGGGCTCAGCAACTCCAGCCCCTCCACTTACCCCTCTGCCCCGGATCCCTGGCAGGATGATGATGCAAGTGGCCAGTGCAGAGAAGAAGACAGAAATGATGACAGCTTGAGTGGTGTCGAAAGGGAAATTCGCGTTCATGGTGGGATAGAAGGGGAAGGAGCCATCCCAAGGGGTCATCACGGTTCCAGAAGAGGAGGAAATCTGCACTGAAAGAGCCGAGAGAGGAACAAATCACTTCCCTGACAGCTGCTGGCATTCGCTGTGTGTCCTTCCTCCTCTACTGCAATTCCACATGGCACAGCCTTCCCCACAGAGCTGTCTTCTGCCAAAGCAGTGCCGGTACCAGACAGGCCCGGAGGCAGGGCTGTGCGCACGCGCATCCCGACTGCCTGCGTCCGTGGCAGATCCCAGAGCAGGACCCGGCAAGCTGTGTCAGTGCAGAACCTGCGCTGATCTGAGCACTGCAGGTTGCCTGGGGTGAGCGTCACCCAGAAGCCAGCTCCTCAGGAAACCCTTCTGTCTTTGCACCTCACATCTCCTATTTGTGCATATGCTCAAGCAGCTCACTGGGAAGCCATTCATCTACCTGAGGAACATCTCAGAGCAAAGTAACTTCAGAGTCACTGGGACTTGGTCTGCCATGGTCAGGTGTGTCCCCAGATGGGACAAAATGCAGGATGCATGCAGATCACTGGGCCTATCTCTGTCCTTTCTTGGCCTCCACTCTTCTGTCCAGACTCTTGCTTTTTTCCTTCTGGGAAATTTTTTTATTTTAAAAGCCTGGGTCTGCTGCACTGCGGTGTTGAACACGAGGATGTGCTCGGTGAATCACCATACGGACAAACTTGGGCCATGCCCTTTGGGCTGTTCCTCTCTGAGGCTCAGACAGAGGAAACTCCATTCAAGGACACGGGTGCAATCCAGAGGGAAAGACAGAAGCTGCCCTGTGTCAGGCACCAGGATGCCAGGCGCATCCGCCAACCCTCACTCCTTGAAGCCTCCCGTGTCCCCGTCCCCACGCCAGCCCTACCTCCGTCTGCAGCTGTGTCTCGGAGCACCGCGGCTGCTTGGACGAGCAATGCTCCCGCCGATCCCGACGGCCGGCTGCCGTGGAGGTGCAACGTGCTCTGGGACGCGGGAGGAAGGAGCGCTGCCTTCCGCTCCACGCTCCCTCCCCGGGGCGGGGGAGAGAAGCCAACTCACATGTCAAGGCTGTGCTTCTCCCAGTCTCCTCTACAGCACCCGCCTCCCTAAACGGCTGGATCATGCCGCCGTGCCCACACCTGACCTGCCTCTGCTGGCACTCCTGCCGTGGCGATGAGGCAAGAGGGCTCCAGGCTGGCTCTGCACCCTGGCAGTGAGGAATGAGCCTGTAGAGTGTAGGGGCTTTTCCCTTTCGTTACTTTTTCTTGTGGACCAGGAAAAAAAAATCCATTTTTTTTGATGCAATGAAGGTACTGGGGCTCCCAGGCTTCTTGGGAGCTTGCTAGGAGCAGGCTAGGAGGTTGTTGGGGAAGGTGGCAAAGGAGGAAAAAACCCAGGTGCATTGCCCAGTGAAGCATGCGAGCTCCCAGGACGTTTGGCTCAGTCTCCTGATCCTCACGTCTGACTTGTGGTTTTTGAATGCTTGAGGTTGGCAGTGTTGACCCTGCTCCAAACTCTGTCCTCAAGAGAAGGCTCCTCAGAAAGGTCCCAGCTGACTTGTGCCATTGGGCAAGGCACCAAGGCAGCTAGTGAGGGCACCAGCAGAGAGGTGCCCTGGACACAGCCCTAGAGAGGGTCCCAGCCCTGTGCTAGGTTGGTGCTCCCCAGTCTGAGCACTGACTCCTTCCATGGGGGTTGTAAAAATAAAGATAAAAAGCAAAAGATAAAAAAGCAAAGAAGTGGCTGGGACACATCTGTGCTGGCAATGCCGGGGATGTAGTATCAGCTCCATCTACAGAGGTGTCTGCAAAGCAGAGGGAGACATGGGGTTCACAGCAAATAGCGGAGATTCCATGGAGCGATTGCTGGATGTCTGCAGGACTTTAGATTTCTTGGAAAGGTGCAAATACCTCTCTCACCTTTGTGGAGAAGGGAAAACCAAAGAGGTGCCTGGTAATCAGCGGTATGTGATTAATTAAGATGGGTAAGATGCAACCGTATCAGGTAGGTATCATTTACCCCCTATCCCTCAGTTCTGTTGTTTCTCCAGGTTTTAGCAATCAGCTAGGCTAAGTCAGGAATTGGCTGGGCTGCCTCAGTGCAGGTTCCTGGGAAGTGGTGGGTTTGTCTGAGGAAGAGATAGGGAAACTGCTGTTTTCATGCTGTTTGGAGGAACTGCATCATGCAACATGACCAGCCTCGGTTTTGGAGAGAAGTCCTACTGCCATAAACCCCAGGGGAACCCAACTGCCCCTCCATCTCAGAGGGAGCTGATGAAGTGCCCAACAGCACAGCGAGTGCTTTAGGGCGCAAGGACATCAGCACCTGGTGACCTCTCCAAACCGGAAATACCAGCAGTCTCCAGAGCCCAGAGGGCACTGAAGGTTACAGGATTGGGTCTTCAGAGGCAAATCAGCCTGAAATTTAGAAAGGCTCCCAAGGAAGAGTTAGGTGCTTAAATCACTCTGGGCTGGGAAGGGGATTTCCTTGAAATGCCACTTTGTGCTCCAACCTTCCCACTCTCTTGGCATGCTATGCACTGACAGAAGCGCAACGGGGAAACCTGACCTCCCATCAGGTGCAGATGTGCAAGCTGATGTGCTCATGGTTTGGCAGATGTGGGCAATCTACTGGATTTACACCTTATCTAGCACTCTGCATCCAGAAAGAGGCCTTATAGGAAGCCTGAAGATATATTAGTAACTCAATTTGTGGTTTGTTTGATTTTTAATGTTTCTCTCTCTTGAACCATCTCTGGATGTTTGTTATTTTCTGGGGACAGCAAGGCTAGAAGCAGTAAAGGATTTTAGTTCACTGGACACCTTCCAGGGAAGAGGTCTTGGGATTGGTTTTGGCTGTCCCACGCTAAGGATGCGGTGAGTTCAGAGCCTCAAGCTCAGGGCACTGCTCCCTGACATATTCACCCTGCATTCGGTTTTGGTAGCCCTCCTTGTTCAGTACTTCTGCTTTGCCAGTGAAGAACAGGACGATTGCATATGAGTCACTTGATACAGATCGCTTGAAGAAGCAGGAGGGCACAAAGGGTGAGAGGGGGAGCAGCACAAAGCATCCTCTGCTCCAGCAGCATTCCAATTCCAGGGACCAAGATGGGGAAGGTGGAGGGACAGGTCTGGGCAAGCAGGACAGCTTGCATGGCCTCAGTGGGAGTCCCAAGAAGCCACTCTGCTCCCAGTGTGTGTGCTAGTGGGTAGAGGGCTGGTGGGGCTGGTAGTCCAAGGCGGGTTGGTAGGTGCCCACAGGTGCCCGCAGGCCCATGTGCAGCATCAGGGAAGGCTGTCTGTGGTCAGAAGGGGTGAGCGTGACCAATACCCTTCAGGAGGCAGCCTTGGGAGGAGATGACCAGAAGCCTCAGCATGGGCAGCATGAGAGACCCGTAAAACAAGACTGGGCAAGAAGCTAGGGAATGGCCTCACGGATGCTGGCTGGGTCCTCTCTCATACCTGTGACTGCTGCATGTCTCAACTCTTGACTTGTAGCCTCTGTCTGCATCATCATCATCTGAACACAGCTCTCCAAGCCTGTCTGGGGACTACGAACACTCCTGCTGCATCATACCTCAAATGTGTGTCCCGCACAACCTCAAGCGGCCTGTCTTATACAGTGACCCACCTTTCATGTGCCTTGCCATCCACTCAGTGCTCTCTGGGAAGCTGTCCTGTGGTCCTGTGATATTGGGAAGGTGTATGCAGCTCTAAATATCCACCCACCTTTTCATATATCCTGTCTCCACTGTGGTTGCTAATCTGTCATCTCATTGCAGGTGCTCAGAGCAGCTTTGATGGCTGGTACTTTATCCTGGCACATCCTCTCTGGACATTGGCCGGCAGGTGGGGGAATTGCTGCCCACCTGCAAAGAAATATTGACCAAAGAGACAGGGCTCTTTGGGATGCCTGTTGGTGAGCATGGGGGTAAGTAAGTGGAGCCCAGAGCCCCAGGAGCAGACTGTGGTTGGCTCTGTTGCCAGTGGACCTGATGCCTATGGTCTGGGATCCAGCACATGCAGCTGCTCTCTTGAGAGCCACCAGTGTTGTGGAATGGCACAGTATTAGTCCACATGCTACTACATCGATGGCATGTGCCAGGAGCTGCAGGAGTCCCTTATGCCCAGTGCTCACCATTTCAGGACAAACTCCAGTGAAACATTCACACTGTTCAACAGCTCTTAGCAACCTGCGGAAGACATTGAGGGACAGCAGCCTCCTCCCATGGCTGGAGCAAGGGCATGGCTAATCCTACTCCAGATAAGACTCATTGGAGAAAAAGGAATGAGGGTAAAAAGACACTTCATGAAGCTAGTGGGATCAGGCTTCCTGACCTTGCTCATGAGTCTTCTGGAGACCACAGGGAACCATGAAGATGACACAGGAGGAGGCTGCTAGTGCCAGTGGGTAAGAGCACCTGCTGTATCACTAGATGCTGGGATGCAGCTACTTGCCAGGGAATCGTTTGTAACAGCTGAAGAGGGGAGCTTGAAGGGAGAAAGGGAGGGGAAGGACAGAGAGGCTCTGGGAGGACACGACTTGTTCTCAGCTCCTCCGGTGTGCACAGGACCAAAATCATTTTTGAGACAGACATCAGGTTGGCAAGGGAAGGGATCACTGAGTCTGGGGGCTTTTATAGTCCCTGCAGCAGCTCAGTGCATCCTGCCTCCCTGCTTCCCAGGGAAGAGTCAATGGGGAGAAAAAGGGAAGGGGCCTTTTGGCACCTAGTTCCCACCAGCCGTGGCCTCACCTCTGACCATGGAAACATTGGACTGGCTGAAAAAATAAAGAACTTCCACTGTGATTTTGCAAAATCCTTCCCCAAATGATGCATTTCACAGTATTGTTCCTGATGGAGCTGAACATTTAGATAAAGCATAGGCAATATTTTGTGGATGTTGCCTTCTGCACTAAAAAGACGCCTAAGCCTTAGGGACATGACTGGGTGGGAATTTTACCGTGTCAGCTTGGGCAACCCCCCACTCCCTGCAGATTAGAGTTTACAGCCATTCCTGCCAGAGTCTGCTGTAACTAAAAACAAGCTGATCCCTTCCAAGCTTTGCTTTTTCATGATGTACTGGGCTGTAATTAGCACTTTCAGCCTGGCTTGTAATTTGGAGAACAAACTTTCCCTCACAATCCCTGTTGTCAGAGGTCTAATGAAAGTGATACCGATACTCCTATATCTGGTATCTCCATGCTAGCCTTGAAATTAATGAACAGAGCAGTGCTACCTTCCTGTGGACTGCAATGTAAATCTGGGTGTGCATTAGCACAGATTTTGTAGGGATTGTGCAACCCTGTTGCAATCACTTTTGATCTTTCAAGACCACTGGCTGGCTGTCCTAGAGCCCTGCCAAGGTTATAAACTCACTTTGGGGCTGGAGAATGTCTATCCATCATCCTGCAAGGAACAGCCTACGTTCCGCCAGGTCACCAGGTCCTGCAGTATCATGCTCAGATTTGGCACTTAGAAGAGGCCCAGAAATCAGGACCATTTTGCAGAAATTAACGTGAAGGAGGTAGGATCTCCACAGGCTATTTCAAACAGGATTAACTTTTTGAGGGAGGCAATAGGACAGTGCAAGATGCTTCTGGAGATGTGATTAGAGTAATAGGACAAATTTTGACTTGACATGAAACACCATGCTGAGCATCTCAACTGTACAAGTCTGGAGGTCCAGAGTCCTTCTTGCTCTGCATCTAGTATCTCCAAAGCACCTGCAACCCCAAATAATAACTAAATCTGGCTATTTTTGTCCCTGCAGCTCTAGGACTATTTCCATCCACTGAAGAACAACATATTCTTCAGGAGAAGACATTGCAAAGAAAGATTATGAAAAAGTTCTGTGGCTGCCTAGCTGGGATGGCCACTCTCTCCTGCCTCAGGACTATTGTGTTTGGCTTAGTCAGATCAGGGTTTCAGGGTCATATCAGGATGACATAGACTCTCCTTGGAAGAGCATGGGCATGGCAAAGACATGTACAAAACTAAGATTGTTCGGATTCCTGATGGCAGCCTGATTTCCTTTCTGCCTCTTTCTATCCTGGCTCAAAAAAAAGCTTCCTCATTGCTTGGTTTACTGCTTTCCTATGGAAGAGAAATCTCAAGAGTTTGTGGAGGAGGATGCATGCCAGCATGAGCTCAGAGATATTTGCTGAGTGTGTAAACGGTGAGCCAGTCCTGCAGGACTGAGCATGACATAGAGCACTTTGCTAACTCAGGACACCAATGACACCAAGTGGTGGCAGTGGCCCATCACCTGCATCTCTCTGAGCCAGCTCCTCCTCGTGGGACAGTTGCACAACTAAAAAGGAGCAAATGTCCATAGTGCAGTTGATTTGCCTCTATTTCTCTTACCTTGCTTCATTTCTTTCTCCAGTCTCTGCAGTCATGCCATAGCCACAGCAGTGGGAGAAGTCCAGAAGACATTCTGTGGTCACCCCATAGACACTCATACTCTGAATTGCAGCAGCTGTTGGGCACTTTTGCAGGTTCTAGAGAACATTGAGGTATTTGAGCTTCATGAGCAGGAGGAGTCCAAGAAGAGCCATGGAGGGATG
Source organism: Tinamus guttatus (assembly GCF_059628265.1). NCBI lineage: Eukaryota > Metazoa > Chordata > Aves > Tinamiformes > Tinamidae > Tinamus > Tinamus guttatus. The sequence continues at coordinate 1,286,276 of NW_028289476.1, forward strand.
GCCTTGGGCTAGAGCAGGAAGGGGAACAAATACAGAGCTCTTTTGTGTGGAAGGAAAATTGAATTCACTGGTTCCCCTAGCCTAGGTGTAAAACAGCCCCTCTCACCAGAGAAAGCACTCTGTTTTTCCTAAGCCCTTCCTTTTCCTACATTACCTGGAAGTCCTCCTTGCTTCTCTCCCTCTGTTCCACAGTCCTGGAGTGGACTCCCTGATGAGTCCAGATGACACATTCTCCTGTTCTTCCAGTCAAAAAAGCAGATGTAGATGGTTTTGTGGGATTACAGCCCAGATAGGTACCTGGAGCTAGCAGTTCAGATGGGGTTTTGAATTTTAGAGACTTGCAGGGATACAGCCAATTTAGAGGGTGCTGCAAGAGAATAGCAATGCCCACCTAATCTTAGAAATCAGAATTGATCTTGTCCTAAAATGACAAAAGAGCAAAATACTTGGCTAATGCAAGTGCAGGGGTGTCAACACAGAAATGCACTGCCACAGTGGTGAGCCCTGCATCAGGAGATGTTGGGCTGGTGTCAGGGCCACGTGGGACCATCAGACATGTACCAATCTCTTTCCATACATCTACAAGACATACTCCAGAAGGTGCTGAATCCAAGCCTATTCATACGGCTGTGCTCAGTCACCCAATTCAGGTGGTCCTTCTTCATGTCCTTCTTCACCTCTTGGCAGAAGGTGCACACTGAGGTCCAGGCAAGCTCAGTGGAGGCCCCAGAAGAACATCTGCCTTCTGTGGGAGGCACACAGACAAGCAACACATGCACTGCTCTTCTGAGCTAAAGCCTCCCAGGAAGGGGACAGCTCTGTCACAGTCCCATGTACCACTCACACAAGTCTCTAGGATGGTGTGATCCCACTCCCACTATCTCCCCATAACTAGTAAGAAGAAACTTCTCTGAAATCTTGTTCCCCTGCCTCACTTCCAGAAGATCAGAATCCTCAGCTGAAGCCTCACCTGCATGACCAAGAACATGGTCTTTTAGGACTGCAAACAAGCTCCAGGACATGCGTACATATGAAACACTAACAGTCCTAGGCTGGTAAACCAAGCTTCGACCAGAAACCACATCCAGGACCCAAACAAGATGCCTTTTATTTTCCTAATGGTTTGCTATTAAACCACGGTTAGCCTCTCCAGATAGGGTTACCTTGATACCACTGATGGTGTTTGCTACAGGGGAAAAATAAATAAATAACTCGCAGTTCAACTCCACCAGTGCTGAGAGTGATCCCAGCACCTTCGCTCCATCCCCCAGCACAACCCACAGGCTCCCTTCATTTCTATTCCCCAAGGAAAAGCTGAGCTGCTATGTGCAAAGAGCTGCTTTTATTCACAAGGGCACATGAGACATCAAGAAAGCAGAAAACATACAGGAAATGTACAGGGAGGCTCTGCTTTTCATACAGGCAATCACTATTAACAATATTACAGGAAAAAAATAAAATAAAAGTGATGTTGCTACAGTAACCCACAAGGAAGTTGCTCTCCTTCATTCGCGGTGTGTAGATGAGCCTGCAGACCTCATCCTCCATGGCAGCGCTCCTTCAGCTTGAAAAATACTTCTCCAGCACCTTTGTTAAAAGTCCTGTCTCCTACAAGGAAGAGCACAATAGTGAGCTGCTTGTCCCACACGTAGCTGTTGCTTATGGGGTCAACAGCAGCCTCGGAGCCCTGTTTGCAAGGAGCAACACAAAAAAGCAAGAAATCAAGGCACGGCAGGGAAGAGTCAAAGAGATTTTGTGGAATCTGTGTGCCCAGAAATCCCAGAGCTGTGTGGGACAGGATTTGTGTCCATGTAAAACGGTTCTCCCCACAACTCTAAAGTCGTCTCAGTCCATACACACAGGCTGTTTACCTCCTGGAAAAGTGTTGCTACTTACGCAGTCCCCACCACACACTGAGACTGAGATGATCCTCCCTGGCCAGGCAAATCCTCGCCACGCACAGGAACTGGGAGACACGGTGACCACTCTTCATAACATGCAGAGAGTCAAGACCTGCCTGCTTCATGTTGCTTAAAGTGCTTTGCAAACCCCTTTTGCTTCGTGTGACTTCTGCTGCCCAAAGCACGAAGCAGCCCATGGGCTCCTGCTCCACAAAGGACCAGGAGATGCCTTGAGAAGAGCAAATCCTAACAGCAGGCAGGAGTAACTCATGTGAGAGGAGAATAAACAAAAAGATCAAGTCCTAGACCCTATAAAAAGGGAGAAGCAGTTTGTTAATCACCAGTGACAACTCCAGAAATAGAATAGCCCATTTGATATTTTAAATAAAAACCTGTGTTCCAATGCTTATCCTGTCATACAGGATGGCAAGTACATCACAGCAACATCTAGAGAACATGAGAATTCCTGCCTTGCTGATGGAAGGTCCCAAGAAAGGTGCTTTTCTTATCTGAATCAAGGTTAAAATGATAGTTCCTGAGCAGAGGTGGAAGAAGAGTTTCACTCGCATCAAACAGTTCAATAGACAGTCAGGGAACATGGCAAGCAAACCCATTAAAGCACAGGCTTGTTGCTGACCCCAGGTGTCCAACAACAGCCATAGCGATGGAGAAAGCAGAAAAGGCAGCAGGAACTGACAGTAGCATCGTCTCACCCATGAGAGCAAAGAATACCAAGGACCCACTAGAACGCAAAACCTAGACAGTGCTTAAAGACACCAAGGAGAAACAGTTCTGTATTATCAGTCAGCCTCTTGAAGGCAAGAATATCCTGAGGGAAAGAGGGAGGGCAGGAATTGAGTCAAGTGAGGAGCTCATAGATGCCAAGAGGCCAGAACTGGATGCAACACCCTGCACAGGGCAGGGCCTCCACTGCCATACAGAGCCTGGAGCACCAGCTGGGTCAAGTCAGAAGAGGTGAGAGGTTTGGGAAGGAAAGGGGCAAGAGACAGGAGCCAGTTAAGCTTAGAAGCCACAGGACTGCAGGGCATCCCACCTGCAGCAGAGCCACCAGAGAGGCACCGGGACAACAAGAAAACCAGCCGGCTAGACTGTGAGCCAAAGCAGGCTCCCTATAAGCCAAAGCAGGCTCCAGTGATGGAGCTTCAACACCCAGCACACACACACACACACACACACACAGGCTCTGTTCAAAACTGGCCAGATCCTGCCTTCAAGTGCTGGGAATGACCGCTGACAGGGCCAGCAGGGCACAGACATCCAGGTGGCTGCTTGAAACAGCTCTGGTGCCTCTGACAGCCTCCGCTCCAGCATAACTGCGGTGACAGCAGTGACTACGTGACTCACCTACATGGATGAGAACCACAGGAGCACTTTAGCTGAACTCGCACCACACACTCACTACCATCCTAGTGCACGAGCCAGGGCAGCACATGCACCAGCCCTACCACCATCTCTACTCATGCAGCAGCAAAATACCCTCCTCAAAGGCTCCCCAGAGAAGTTTGGAGAAAGATCTAGGACCTTCAGAGCCCTCACCTCCCCTTCAGCCGGGTTTGAGAAGCACATGCTGCAGCAGTGCAGTGATCATAACACATGGCACCCCAAGGGAAGCAGGTTTCTTCAGCGATCCCCATCTGCCTCTTCACTACAGAGTTCCCATCTCAACAGGACCAGTTCTCTGAGGGAGCCTCAACTTATCTTGTCCTGCTGAAACCACGTCAGGAAAGTGTTAGAGCCATCAATGCCACTCAGGCTCACAGCCCTGCAGCTCTGCTCCACACTGCCTTTCCCAGAAGAACCAAGAGCAGCAAACGCTGCCTGAACCCAGATGACAGTAACCGTTTTAACTGCATGCAATATTACTAGATACTCCTCAAGCACAGCAGCTCAGAGGACAATATGTGCAGACCTCACCTAAGCAGGTTTCATCCCTGGGCTCTCCTGCAGTGACCAGGAAGGGTGAGATGGAAGGGGAACACACATGAGGTAGCAGCTGGGGTGAGCCACACAGACCAAGCAATGCCATCTCCACATCCCCGCAGGGATCTACATGTTCATATTGCTCCCACTGGGGGATTTTCCACCAGAATTTGGGTGACCTCCACAGCGAAAGCTACACCAGAGCTTTTGTTGATGCACAACAGGTCTACCAGAGCTCCTGCTGCAGATGGCACCTGCTTGCTCCCAGAGACCCGCTCTTTGTAACTGTTTGAGCCACACACACTTCCCCTTTGCAAGCCAACAGAGCTAAGTATTCCCCGACAACAAAGGAACTGGCCAAAGCAACACACCACCAAGACAGGGGCGTCAAAATCCCAAGATCTCCCTGCAGCACAGGCTCCTTTCCTTCCATGCACAACACTGCACATCACTTACCTCTTTAGAGAGCGGGGAGGTGGGATGGACTTCCCGGTCCCTGCAGTGGCTGGGTAAGTCAAGGTGAGGGGCCATTTTTCCAGGGCAGCCTCAGTATCCATTCTGTTCTGCATCCAGATTCACATTAGCAATCCCTGGGCTGAAGATCACCACTCCCACAGCTCCACCACAGCATCCCCTACTCATCCTCATGCCCTTCCCAAACACTTAGCATAAACAGCAGCTGTCTGACCAGACACAAGCCTAAAGACACCTTTCCTTCCTCCTTTACAGTTGCTTTTAAAAGGTAATTTAAGGAGGGTTAACAGTAGCAGAAGAGAGTGGGCAGGGAAGAAGCATCGTATCAGTTGGGCAGATGCTCCTATCTCCTGCCAGGCTGGTTGTGGCAGACTCGCATCTCGAACACCTCCCTGATCAGGGCATCTCCCTTCCTAAAAGGAACAATATTCACCTGGTCAGCGAGCTCATATTTTCCTTGGTTCTCATTCAAAAGTCTTTCTTGCAAGAGGATTTTCAGGAGCTCACGGGTAAGCAGTTCCATCATATCCTCCAGCAAGGCTCTAAGAGAGGGACCAAAAACGGTCGGCATGGCGGGCTCGTCTGATGACTCCAGGTGCGGCGAGCTCGAGACGCTCTTCTTCCCCATGAAGTGACCTACAATAAAACACACTCATGCACCCACAAAAACACCTGGAGAGGGGGCCAGGGGTTGTGGCAGGAGTCTGAGCTATATCACCTGCCACCTGATAGCAGCGCAACCCCATGAGAAGCACCAGGCAAACCTCCACCTAAAATAGCCAAAAGCAATAAAGATCTAGCAAGAAATCATTCAGCAGTGCCAAGTCCTTGTTCCACATTGGACACTTGTCTTAAGCTATCAAGATCTCTTGGGTTAAAGAAGTGCAAATCCCTCCATGAAGTTGCCTCATCACCACCCACCCCAAAGCCCTCCTAGCCACTAGTGAAAGCAGGATGTCTTCTCCTGCTGGCTGCAGCATCCGCATGTGGGATAGGGCTCAGCAAGGCCCCCAGCATCCCCCACTCTGACAGCCCCCTGCCACCTCCCCAGGCTGCCACGGACCAGAGCCCTTTGCATCCCTTTGGCATCACAGTGAGGACGACCCCAACCTGTTACCAAAGGGGGACCACCCCAAGCCACACAAGGAGCCCCCTACGAAGGGGGGAAACCCTTCCCAGCCCCAGTACCTGTGGCCCAGAGGTTTCCGCGGGGGTTGACCTTGATCTTGGCCGCCTGGCTGCGGTGCTCGGCGAAGTCGAGGTGCACGGCGGGCCCGAGCGCGGCGCCGCACAGCAGCAGCAGGAGGCAGCGCAGCGCCGCCATGTCCGGCCTCGGCGGGAGCCGCTCCCGCCTGCCGCGCCCCGCCGCCACCGCCCCCATTTATAGCCAAGGGGGCGGGGTCTGCAAGGGGGCGGGGCCTCGGCGCGCGGCCCCGCCCCGCTGCTCGAGCGGGGCCGTTGGGTTTCCCGCGCTGGGCGGGACCCCGCGCGCGCCACCAACCGCCCCGTCACAACCCGCCCCCCCAAACAGCACTTCCCGCAACTGCCCCCCGCAGAGCCGCCTCCACCCCCCACAACTGCCCCCTCACAACCCGTGCCCTACACCCACATCCCCTTCACAACCACCCCTCCACTCACAACACCCGCCTGCAACAGCACAACCCCCTCCACAACTGCCCTCCCCACAACTCCACCCCCCAAACACCACCCCCCACTCATCCTCCACCCAACTGCCCCCTCGAAACCACCCCTCATACAACCACCACCCCATCCACAACCACCTCCCGGTCCACAACCACCACCCCATACAACCACCACCCCATCCGCAACCACTCCCCATACAACCACCACCTCTCAGTCCACAACCACCACCCCATCCACAACCACCCTCCACACAACCACCCTCCACACAACCACCCTCCACACAACCACCCCACTCATCCACAACCACTAGCCCGTCCACAACCACCCCCCATGCACAACCATCACCCCATACACAACCACCTCCCCATCCACTCCCCCCTCACAACCACACGGGTTGATGGGGTCCCAGGTGAGGGCTGTCTGGGCCATTAGGGCCTATTAGTCCACTCAGTGCCCTGATGACTCTGCCGAACTTACAGGGCTGTGATGTTGCTCGGGTGGGTGTTGGAAATGCCTGCGATGATGCAGTTCCCCTGGCAATCAGCTCCAGGAAAGGTCTGTCAGCGGTGTTGTCGGCATTCCAAGGGAAAGGGGATTCATGCCCTTTCTGGAGGGTTTCACTGAGTGTTTGCTGAGGCTGCCTTGGATGAGGCCCACGATTCCACCTTGCCAGCGCACATGAGGTGCTGCAGAGCTGGGACCTCCTGCTCTGCCTCATGTTGCTTCACGCTCTTCCAGGTGATTGGTGATCTGCACTGCCCCATCCGAGGAATATTGCTCCCTGGCTGATGTTCTGCAGCAGCAGTAGTTGCAGGGCTGTTGCTGGTGTCACACAAGCACATATTTTTCAATCTCTTTCCTCTGCATCCCTCCCCTGACATACTGCACTGTCACTATGCACTGAGAAAACGTATCTAGAAACAGACTGACACAATTTCAACCCCCTCTCCTTTTTTTTCAACCCCCCAAACAATTTAAAATTCCCTCGTGGTTGCAAAACAAGCTTGGCCCGCAGTTGGTGCCTCCTGGAGAGGCTCCATACAACAGGGATGAAAAAGGCCAACGTGATGCCGACGCCAGGGTGGAAACACTTAGTGGTGACCCAGCATAACGGGGTGTCCTCTGGTGCTGGCCATGTCATGACGCGCGAGCCGGAGCTGGGCAAGAGCAAGGCAAGGGGTTACCTGGAGGATTCCGGAGGATGAAGCTGGCAATTAAGCGATGCCAATTACAGAGACGCCAGAGAAAGGAGCCTTGAGCAATTACTGCACCTGCTGAAGTGTGGTGGGGTTAGGTCCTTTTTCCCTTCTATGCAGCAGGATGTCCATGGGAGATGGCTTGAGGGGAACAGGGTCTGTCATCTTCCAAGCAGCAGCAACCAAGGGAGGATTTCCAAAGGGCAAAGCCTTTCACTCTGATCCGATCTCAAGTAGGTATATGGCCAGGCCAACACAGATCTGAGTGCAGATCTTAATCACTGAATACTAAGATTTGACCTGATGGCACACATGGGGAGAGTTGAGCAAGATGGGGCTGTAACCCTGATTTCAGGCCTGGGAAGAGCAGTGGGAAAGCTGCTCAGGATCTTCGTGGAGGATGGAGGTGGGAGAGCAGTCACTGGTTGAGACCTCCAGCAGTCACTGGTTGAGACCTCCAGCAGTCACAGCAGGAGCAGTCACTACACTGCCTCTCCTCTGCTTTCTCTCTCTCCAGCCCGGCCTAGCTTCGCTTTACCACCTGTTACCACAGGCCAAAGGGATTTTCCTGGTTTATATATATTTAAAAAAAAAAGAGCATTACAAATTCTATTTTAGAAATGGGTTTGGCACGCGAGGGTCACCACGGTGGCTTCTGCAGGTGCTGGAGGGCAGCAGCTCCTCAGCCGCCACCTTCCTGCAGGCCCCTCACAGATGGAGCCAGGGAAGGACAAAGGTGACTCAGCAGGCACTGCACTTCTCACAGATGTTATGTCTGCAAGGCCCAGCACTATCTGCACAGAGGTCCCTTCTCCCGGTGGCATCAACCCTCTAGGACCGGGCCAGAGCAGCCCACAGGCACCTATCCGAGTCCCTCCGTGAATCCAGGCCCTCTGGGAAAGGTCCCATCTGCCTCCAAAGCAGTCCCCAAGATCTGGGGATCTCTCACTTGCACGAGTTTCCCTTGACACTCCCAGCAATGTTCTCTGTTTTGCTATGTATTTTGTTTTCTAATAATTCTAGCATGCAATCTATTTTCTTGATACTGACCACTGAACTGGCGTTTTCACAGCACAGGCTGTTATAATACCAGCGTTCCAGATGGTAACGCTTAACTCTGAACCTGTTGTTTTATCAATAGAGTTATAATTGTTTTTCTCCCTTGTGCACCATTTTATATTTATGTACATTTGAACTGCATCCTTTTTATTGCCCTCTTTCCACAGGTGGCCCTCATCTGAACAACCTCGAGTAACTTTGTGGCAGCAGCAAACTTCAGTATTTGCCTACTTTTTGAGCTCACTTTGAATATGCAGAACACAGTCCTTATACAGACCCCTGGCATTTTCCACTGCAGAACCAGATTGCTTCCACCTACCTTTTGTTCCTTAGCTTTAAGCGAATTACTTTTCCCTGTGAGGACCTCCCTCCTATTCCAGGGCCACTTCATTTCTTTAGGAGCTTTTCCTGAGGGACTTGGCCAAATACCTTTGGGAAATCCAGGCGGAGGATTGCAGTGGGTTCACCTTGACCACATACTTCCGAACTCCTTCAACGATCTCCAAGCCTATTCTTTAGAGGAATTCCTCATCCTTTCTGGTCCAGCAATGAGGTTTATCATCTACAGATCCCTACATCCCCATGTGAGCCACCGTTCTGTCTTCTGGTGCCACAGGAGTTTTGACAGAACAGTTGCTCACCACGCCAAACAATTCAGTGGTATCAGGTTGGAGACCCTTCACCAGCCTGTGGGAAACTCCATCCAAGCCTGTTGCTAGTCTCTCCATTATCATTTTGTTCTGCAGCATCTTCTACCAGTGTTTTTCAGGAGCTGATGACAGCATAGGACACCTGGGGAGTCCTTCGCCTTATCAAAGAGCAACACTACTCTGTGTAGGAATAATGAGAGGAAGAAATGAGAAACAGGCCCTATTAGCAAATCCTCCAAATGTAGGAGGATCCAAATGCACCTTAAGATCAAGCATCATTTCAAGGAAGACGAGAAGACCTTCCCATAACTATGCACAATAAAGATGTCTAGAAACAGCACAGCTTGAAGGCCTTGCTAACTGTGAGCTAAGAACAAAAAAACTTAGCAAACGGCTCTGAAAATACCATAGTTCACAGAGTTTAAAGCAAGGTCCATTTTGTTTCTTCACCATTGAATTATGCTATAATAACTTGGCATTGACTAATGCATCTTCCAGAGCAGCATTGCCTGGGAGGCACGCGGAGCCGGAGAGCTCCAGAAACACAGTGCAGATGCTCCCAGCCCCTGCAAATATCCACCTGGGCAGGCAAGCGCACATTCAAAAGCAATGACTCTAATAAAACACAGGCAGAAAGAGTGAAGCCCTTAAATCTCCTTATTTGTCTTCTTCCCAGCTAAAACTCTTAGGAGCAGATAAGTTGCTTCTCTTTCTTCACTGCTTCTCCAAAGCCAGGTCAAATTTAAAGTGTTGCTCAGTGCCTGGGGGTCTGTTTTGATGCATTTGTCTCTTGTTTGCAATGATTAAATCCCTCTGTTACATTCACTCTTCTACAGGCAACAACTGTTGTTTATAAAATAAAATTTGAAATCGTGCACATCATGTTTTCAACTCTTTTTCAATTTTCATTCGAGCAGTAAATGAGCTGCAGTTTCCCCTGAGGTTTCCCACTTACTCTGTACCCGCTGGACATAGTACAAATAACTCCTTTGCAAGAAGACTTGGAGGAAAAAAAAAATCTTGTTTTCTTTCTGGTAAATCCAGACCGAACTCAGAAGTCCAACCAGAATTATGGGGCACAAATCTGACATCTCATTTGGATTGAATTGAGATTTAGAGAAATTAAATTGAAGTTCATTTTCTCCATTTTCTCCTTTTTACTTCTATCTCTCTGGAACCTGAAACCCTCCAAGGCTAGTTTCTATAGGAGAGAGAGAGATCAGAAAGGAAAGGCTAGATGCTTGGCAGAGAGAAAGCCCCAGAAGTGCATTATTAAACTGAATGAGCAGAAAAATCGAGAGAGAGGAGCTGGGAAAAGAGAGCTACAGAACACCCCTGTTCCATCCTGCATTGCAGAGTGCACTTCTAGCTTGTCCTTAATTAGACTAGTCTTCCCCATAGAGATATTTGATTTCCTCCAAGGTGTAGAGAATACAGGTGGGGTTGCTACATCAAACCATCAAAAGAGAGGACCTACCTAGAAGTGAAAACGTGTATGAATTGCATTGCACTGTGAATAGGTGAGCAGGGACAAACCCACAGCAGGAGAAACGATGCTGCTGTGAAGAGCGGCTCCTTGTCAATGGATGAGCAGACAATAACCCGTGGTGGAACTACCTGCTTACGGCTAAGTAGATCCAACAACGTGAACTCACCACAAGAGTCATCTTGCCCCTTCCCACGTACCCGCTCCAGCGCTCCTCAGACGCCTCGGTGAGCTGTTCCTGCAGGGACCTGCTGCTTTTGGAGAGCTGGGGAGGTTGAGCTGGCTGGGTACAGAGGCTGGTACAGGGTGGAAGCATTGCAAGGGAGGGAAAAACAGAGCTAGACCCTTCCAGCTTGTTGTCCACTGAAAGGACAAGAGGCAGCGGGCACAGATCAGTGAGGGTGGTTTAACACCAGATCAGGTTGGCCATGGAAGCTGTGGAGCCTTCCGCTTTGAAGATATTCACAACTTGAATGGATAATGCCCTGAAGAATCTATTCTGAGCAACCTCTGGCCCTGCTCTGAGCAGGAGGATTAGACTACCAGAGCTCCCTTCCATCATCCTGTGATTCTGTCAGTCTGTGAAAAGGTAAAAGAGGCAGAAAGCTATTAAATTGGCTCATACCAAACGCAACGTAGGTGCTGAAAATCACCTGTTTCTCTTTTCCCAGCTGTCAGAACTAATCCTGCCTGACACATCATCTGCTACTGCACCTCATTACCATCAGAAGTTGCTGACATCAACGGGAATGGTGCAGGTTTTGCGTTTCTGGTATCAGCCAGGCATACCTGCAACCAGGACACTCCTCATCTGATTCAGCCACTGAGTCACAGGCACGCTGGGGGTCGTCCTGTGAGCCGTAAGCATGAGGGATCTGGTTTGTATTTCCCTTGCTACCGCACAGAAGCCATCTCCAAGTGACAGGTTTTACCTGAACTGCTTCTTCTTTCCTTCTCTTGGCATCTCAGCTCAGCCGCTTCGATACAGCCAGGGTCAGTACACGGGACTTGCATTCCTGCGCTTCTCCAGAGGGAATTGGTTTTCTAAGCTTTTGTCTTAACCATCCATGAAGAAGATTTTGCCCTACAGATGATCCTTTGAAAAAAAAGGACGGCTGACCTGCTTGGATGTTAACAGCAGGAAAACCACCGTGGGGTTTACAGACTCTGGAATTCAAATGAGGGAAGCGCAGAGCGAGACTTACCCAGTCTTATTAAGGGACACACGCAACCGATCATCTCAGTCCACCCCTAGAAACCCCTGCTAAGCAATATGCATCAGCAGATCTGGAGGAAACCACGTAATGCTCATTACTGCTTAACCGACAACCGTGCGTTCAAGCATCATTAGCACACAAACGGAGACAGCCTTTGTCTCGAGGAGCTTCGATTTTCAGCACAGCTTATTCATTACTCCTCACAGCTGACCCACTATCCATCAGGAGCTTTCTTAGGCATTTGTTTGTGATATGGAAAAAAAAGAAGAGTTGGTGGAAAGCAAGATGAAATAGAAGTCTAGGAACAATTAGTAATATTAGTAATGTCCAAATGTTACTTTGCTTTATGAAACTGTTCCTTTCCGTAAAGGAATCTGTGCAGGGCAGAACTGTGCCTTGAACTGCGGATATGATTGAACTCTAATTGGGCAATGAGATTGCCTACCAGAAAACCTGCTCTGTTTGCCTGTAACCACAACAGAGGCAATTTTAGTCCTGACACATCTTTGCTTTCTTTGCCTTTGTAAAACAGATCTTCCAACATCCACGTACTTTGCAAACAAATCCCCTTCCCGTTGCTGCACAGAAGTCTCCATCTTCCCTAAGCCCTACTGAGAACCTGGGGTCTCAAAGCTGGAGCCAGCCAGCCAGCTTCCAGAGAGCGCGTCTTCAAAAGAAATGCACGCAAAAGAACTTAAAATGAAATAAAACCACAGATTCCATGTTCTATCAGCAAAACCCCAGGCTCTGCAGGAGCACTCGCCAAACCTTTCAGCCTTAGCACCCAGATCCTGTGGGTCCCGTGGCTTTTCCGCTCGGCAAAGCGGAATATGCAGACGGAGCCAGCAGCTCCTCTGTGTCATCCTGCCCCCACGGTCCCGGCTTTCGCTTTGGGCAGGCTCTTCCCCTGCCCACTGCGGCAGGGAGGACGTTACGGCGAGGAGGAGGCGGCGTGGGAGGCAGCCGGAGCCAGTGGGTGTCCGAGCTGCGCGAGGAAGAACGGCTCGTGTATCCTCATGCCAAGGGGAGCCAACACCTCGCTGCGTGACACATTCTCAACTACTCTGCAATGAAAATAGGCAGCACACGGGCATCCCAGATTTCACCCCGGCCCATGATTTAGAGATGAGCTTTGTAGGTTTCAGAGGGAACTGGGTTATTCAGTTTTGCTTGCATCCTTCTGGCTCATAGTCCTGCCACAGCACGTGCTCACACCCGGTCAAAGCAGAGGTTAGGACTTGGCATGACCGTCTTCTCCAGCAACCTTGGGCTGGGCGGCTGCCGGTGTCCCGGGATGCACCTAGTGGGTGCTCAGCTCCTTCCTTCAGCTGCTGACACCTGCTGCCAGGAACCAGCAACGCCAGCAGCACCATCGTGCCAAGGAGAGATGCACCGTTACTTCCAAACGTGTAGAAATGACCATGTCTTTTCTCTTGGAGCTGGAGTTCAGCAGATACACTCTAAAGAGTTACTCCATGCACTGGCAGCAATCACAAATCCTTTGTATTTAGCCTTTTGTGTTACTGTCACTGAGTTAATTTAACAGCTGCTTCTCTGTGCTCAGGTTTTTTGCAAAATGTGAGAAAGCAAGAGGACTCAGAACAGCAACAGCAGCACTTCCAGTAACTCTACCTTGAGAGGTGTTGATTAGCCACTTGCAGAAGCGTTTGTCTCATTCCTTTATAGGTTTCCGGGTTAATAAAATTGCTTATTACAGCAACAGCTCAAGCAGATGTGGTGCCAACTTGGGTAGCAGAGACTCAGCCTTGTCCTCTCAGTAAGCAGAGGAACGTTGCTCAGGTGCCTCAGGAAGGGATTCCACCACCACAGCAACCCCTAGAAAGATATTTTGTGCTCCCTCATTGCTGCCCAAATCCGGTTTTGGGCAATTCATCTCCCAGCTACTCCTCAGCACCACTACTGAGCATTAAAGCAACAGAGCTGTCAGCTGATGGAGCTGAGTGTCTGTTGACCCAACTAATAGCACGACCTACCTCCACAGATAGGGCAAGCCTGAAGCAAAACACAAGATGCATGGGCAAGAAACTATGTAAATACATCACTAACACCCCGCTGAGCTTTGTCCTTGTCCTTCCTGACTGCTCTCATCCCATGCAGCTTGTGCGTACGGCAGCAGTAAACATCTTTAACAATCCTTTTTGGATGTGCAGTCTTGGAGCAGGCAAAGAAGAGCCAATAAAAACGCAGCAAAATCCACCTAAAGGAACCAAGTTGCTTTGTCCACGGGTTCTGCGGGATCAGGAGGTCTCGAGCTTGCCGTTAATCCAAGGGAAGAACAGACATGGAGCAGGTGGTGCCGACAGGGACAAGCCTTCCTAGAGGCACCGGCTTAGCTGGCTGCGCACGAGACTTGTGCTGCCTTAAGAGCAGGAGGAAGCAACAGCACTGAGGTGTCAGCGAGCGCTCCTGGGAAGATGCACCCCAGCAAAGGGGAAGCAAAATGGCATGAGTCGGTGTGGCCACCACAGAGGTAAGCTATAAAGGTGACTCACTTGGTTCAAGTAGTAAAACTAATATAAAAGCAGTTAACCGCTGAGCCTCTGCCCTGTACCTCAGGCCCTCTTCTGACACATCTACACAAGCAGAATCACATTCCAGACTGAAAATCCAAGGGGAAAAAAAAAAAAAAAAAAGGCTGTTGCAGGTGGTGATGAGGGCTTTCTCCTTTCAGATTATCAGGGCAGTGAAACTTTCAGGTGAGCTGCAAAAAAAGGCCAACCATGAGGATCACAAGGGACCCAGATTCTGTTTCCAAAACAGAAGCACATTTACCTTTTGCTTCCTACCTTTTTACATAGTCCATGCCCCAAAGCTGTGGGTATTTTCCATCCAAATTATTCTGTTACCTCATGCCACACTGAACACTTGTGGCAGCCAGAGCATTTCTCGGACACCGTTTCTTTCAGCAGTGCAAAAGTTAATCTTTTGCTATCTTCTGGCCAAAACACCTTGGGGTTCTTAAGCTTTTTACCTCAGTGTGATTTACAGAAACACAGAAATATTGAACTGCTCTACAGCACTTTGAGAGGAAGCTCAGCTTCAAAGGACAAACACGAACAGTTTGGCTTAAACTTTTAATATAAAAAACTCACCGATGTACAAAAATGCTAAAATGTGACAAACCATTGGAAATACTGTGATAACATTCGTCCTCACGCAGTAAAAAAACAAAACGAACCCAAACTGGCAAGAAGCTTTGAAATGTATGTTTTCCTCTTCCTCTCCACACATTGGACCAGCATCTACTTAAAACGTTCACCTAAAAAAACACGGCATCTTCACTATGAACTTCAGTGCAGTGGGCTACTCTCGATGGACCAGCACAAATAAACCCAGTAGAAAGAGGACTGCGTACTGCAAGAGAAAGGAGAAGAGTCAGGAGGGTGGAATCACATCTAAGGACACTGTAACATCCCGGCTCTATGTACAGAAATTTCTCAAAATTTTAGGAGGGGAGGGGGAAGGATGGAAGGACGACGAACAAGCTCTTACCTTAAATTTTGGATAGTCATTCATCAAGATAGTCACTATTCCAATATAGGGGACAAATCTATACAGAAAAAGAAAGTTCTATTAAAGCAAACAGGGTTTGAGGCTGATTATGGGCAAGCACTGCCCTGACACTGCAAGATGGAAGTGCCACTTGCAGTGTGCTTTGTCTCGCACTCTTGATCAACGGGACTTCTCCCTCCCAAGCAGTGAAGACATGGAAGTGGGGACTGAGTGAATATCCTCTCCCCAGGCGCGTTTTCCCCCATCCCTTCCTCAGCATGGGGCTCTGAACCCAGCAGCCTTCCTCCCTGCCTAGTTTGGAGGCCTTGACTGACATAACCAGCTGTTCTTTCCCACGTCAGCACCCATCTTTTTCCAGATTCTTGGCACTCAAAGGCTCAACGGCATCTTGCAGGAATCAGACCTAATTAGGTAGTGCTAGAAAAACATTACCCATTTCACCCAATGCTCCCTCGCTTGTATCTTCAAACAGGCTGGCTTTTCTTTAAGGCCACTCTAAGTGGAGCAGAGATCTGAAAGGCCAGAAGGGACTTTCTCCTAAGCTGCTCTTTTGGCTCAAACAAGGCACAGTCATTCAAATTACTCCTTGTTAAATACTGTCGTGCTGCAAAGGAATTCAACCAGCTTACAGAGCCACCACCTGCTCATCCTACTTCCCCCAGCTCCTTTTAGCACATTAAACCCACAATCCAGGTGCCAGCAAGTTTCTAGGCGTAAATGTTGGAAATAAAACATTGGTGTGGCACGAGCTGGTTATCTGAAGAGGAAGAAAGGGATAATCAGTGTCTGGCTGGCAAAGAACTAATTCAAGATTAAGGAATGACAGCGGAGCTGCCTCGGGATAGATGAATTCTGCGCAGAAGCAGTTTAGCTTGTAGGGTTCCCAGTGACCGCTCTAGCTGCGATGAAAACACGAGCAGCCCCACAAGGGAGCCAGATCACCAACCTTTGATTATTTTAATCCAAATACTCTTGATGTTTAATTGATGTGCCTCTCCGTGATTTTAAGTATCAAAAAAAAGTGTAAGGGTGAGCTGATTATAACTTTTTAGGGCAATTAGCAGGAAGAACAGGCTTTGTCAGCACTGCAGAGAGTGGAGCTCTTTCAACTAATTGCAGAAAGCCCTCAGAGGAAAGAACAACTTTTTTTCTTTAAAAAAAAAAAAAAACTGTGGAGATTAAAAATAGGTGGCAGTTTCCTCCTGCGAGGGAAAGAATTATTTAGCAAGCAGGCTGCCCTTAAGCTCTTTGTGAGCACTGATGAGAACATACACCCTTACAGCACCTGATTGTGCACACAAGGGATTGCACATTAAGAATTCACATCTCGCTTGCCTGCAAAGCCTGTGATTTGCAAGAGAGTTTTGATGAGCATTCTGATCACACCTCAACGTCTGGCTGTGCGCTGCCTTTGCACGGCGGCCGTTCAGCATCAAAATCTCAGCTCAACAAGATCTAAGTCAAGCTCAGAACTGAACGGCTTCTGTTTTTTTTTTTAATTCTACACATTACCTTTTGAGAGGCTTTTTGCCCAGGTCACACAAAACCCAGCAGGGAGAGTTCAGCAGGAGAGGGAGATTAACAGATAGCGCCAGGGGAGGGCACTGCAATAAGCTCCATCTTTCTCAGCTTCACTTACCCTCTTGCTCTTCCTACTACATCCTTTTTCTCCAGCCAGTGTTGCCCTTGTTTGTACAGCCCTCTGTCATCCACAGCGTTATTGTCTCCCTTGGTCAAAAATTTGATGTCACCGTTTTGTCTAGCAAAGATACGAATTAGGGGAGGAAAAAACAAAACTTGTCAACAGCTGTTCCAGAACAAGCACACAGGAACTAACACGAGGATAGCAGAAGCAATCACATCCTATACGTTCAAGGAAAATGAAATAGGGAAATTCATTCTGTTAAATACAGTGAAAAGCAGATTGTTTGGGAGAAAAAAAAAAAAAAACACCTACCAAGAAAAGAAAGAATCCTGGCCCCAGGCATGCTCAAAGCATGCAGCTTTCCTGCAGAGTTTAAGAACAGGACCAGCACAATAAGCTGCATCTTCATGGAGGTGCCGCTATCACAGCTGCACCTTTTGATTTCTCTTCCATTGATGCTTCTCTTGCTTTATATACAAATACAGGGCTATGCTCTGTGTTGCCATGGGGCTTTGGGGTTAAACTAGACAGTTTCCCCCGTAGCGGGCTGCAACAAGCTGAATCTTAGAAATAATTGGCAAAGGGAAACAGAATTCAAGACAGGATCCCGCTACGATCGCGTACGAACTCACGATGTGCCTGCATCTTGAACGCTCAATGCACCCCCTATAACCTTCATTTGCAGGAGACAGAACTGGAAAAGGCTTAAAACAGGTAACGAGGGCATTTAAAATTCTAGAGACACTCGCATAAGAGAAACAGACTGGGACTCTTCAGCCTGGACCAGGCAGAATGGATGGGAGAGAAGACAGCAGCCTATAAAGTCACAAATATCAGACAGCAACAGTCAAACTGGTTTTCACTGCCTCTTCTGATGCAAAACCTATGTGTTACTTGATATAAAAAGCTTGGGAAAACAAACAAACACACACACCACCAAAACCCAAACTAACCAACCAAAAAAACCAAAAACCAGACATCTCTTTAAAGCACCTTTGGCTCACATCTTTGGAACAGCAAATGCTCTAGGAGCTTAGAGATATAGCTTGTTAAAGATGAAGATACCCAAGGGTGCAGGTAATGTGGTTTCAGCTCTGAAGACTGATGGGTGACATCTCACCGAGCCAATTTCACTGCTCCAGCACGAGGAGCCCCCAGCCAAGCACCTCTGCTATCTGGAAGGCCAGTGAGAGCCAGTCTGGCCTCCCCAAGCTAAAACCACTAGCTCTGTTTTGGCTGTGGATTCCACATAGAGCAGACAAAAGAAAAAGAGAAAGAAAAATA
Organism: Tinamus guttatus; assembly: GCF_059628265.1. Classification (NCBI taxonomy): domain Eukaryota; kingdom Metazoa; phylum Chordata; class Aves; order Tinamiformes; family Tinamidae; genus Tinamus; species Tinamus guttatus. The sequence goes on from NW_028289476.1 coordinate 1,304,307, forward strand.
AACCAAATTTGGGTTCACCTCATTTTCTCTGTGAAACGATGCTGACACAAATTGGAATTGGTTACCCCATAATCCATCAGAATGGGGCACGCAGTAACTTCAACACCCCCTGAGCTTTCACGGACACTTTTCACAGGCAGTTCTCACTTCAGCCAACCACTGCAGGAAGAAACTGTGAAGCACAACTGGCCATTTGGGGCTCAGTTCTTAAACTCCAAACTGGCACCAGAAAAAACATTCCTTAGCTAGTAAAAGGAGTGAATAACAACTCAGAATTCCCACCTGCAGCTTCAGTTCACAACACTCATTTATTTCTCAGTCACATCTTTACTAACAAAACCATCTTTTTTTAACAGAATCTAAATCTTTCTAAATATTTCTATTTAGAAGTGGATGAACTTCACAGATTCTTGGATTCCTGCTATGCTTTGCAGAAAGACTTTTTTTTTTCAGATCTAGTGCTGAGGCAGAGCCAGGAAACACAAAAAAAAGAAGGAATATCTGGAGATGAACTGTAGCACAGAGTACATGTCTCTGCTTCTCCCTCTCCCCTGCACTGCCTGAAGGCAAAGGGAGAAGACCCTGACCCTTCTTCCCTCTTCAATGACCGCTCCGAACAGCGGCCCACCCAAGCCATGAGCATGTTACCAGGGAGAAAGAAAGCAGCGTTTTACTTGAATAAGAAGCACCAAGAAGTGTGCATGCACCTCAAGAAGCATGCACGCACCATCTGATATCAAACTCACCATGAATACTGACCTTATTTTTGAATTAACATAGAATTTTTGATATAGAATAATTTGAACAGCAAAGAATTTCTCTCTCTAACAAAGACAGGTCGCTCACAGCTGTGGTTTAAGCCGGACCCTGAAAACGAGACAAACCTTCCTGCTGAGAAGAAAAGTTCCTATAGAGACCCCAGCCCCTGTACGACAACAGGAACCAGAAGCAGGAAAAAGCAGCTTTAATGGCACAAAAAATGTTAATTTATATGGGGAGATAAGGAAATTGGGAGCGACTCCTCGGCTTCTCAATCCTGCTAGAGGAACTTTCTGACTAAACAAAAGAGGAAGGTTTCATCCAGCTGAAAATTCCACATGGCTTCCTATAGCACCTGGGTATTTGTTACAGAAGCCCCATTCATTCATTCATTCATTCATTCATTCATTCATTCATTCATTCCCTCTAAAGAGATTAGCAAAACCACAATGAGACACACACGGCACAGCCCCAGCTTCTGCACATACTTCTCGTGGATTTTCAGGACCCGATGAACTATGGGGATCTCCCTTCCCTCTATCCTGAAGACCACGATCTCGCCCACTCTGATCGGATCTTCAATTCGGTTGGTCAGAAACAGGAGATCTCCTCTGTGAAACGCAGGCTCCATGCTGCCACTGGAGAAAACAAACAAAAAAGACAGAAAAAGAAAAGAGCAACCATTGAACAGTATTTAAACACTCAAAAACGGGTTTTGAATCTTACAGCCTCGTGAAAAAATGCTCAAAATGACCTTGGTATAGAGACCCCCTAAGAAAAGCCAAAGGATCCAAAAGGATTTGGAGATTGGGCCCAAATCTCCCCTCTATTACACTCAGATTTTCATCTGCTCTGCTAGCCCAAGTTCATATTTGCTGGTCAAAGAGAAATGGCACCAGGCAGCATTAACAGCGTGCCAAAGAGCTTAAACCTTCGAGAGTCTTACTGAAAAATAAAGGGGAGAGAACGAGCAGCATCTTCTCCATTCCTGCGCTCTCGGTGGATCTGGTGATAATGAGGTCCTGGTCCTTGTGCCATTTACACGCTTTGTCACAGGTAGAGAGAGGATCTCTGGGAACAAAGCGCTCCAAGCACAAGGCCCCTGGTGTCCCCATCTGTAGCAGACAGAGGGGAACGTACACAGCTAAGAACCCGTTACTGTGATGCCTCCCTTTGCTCGACCACCCCCCTGCGGGTGCCGCCATTCCAAGGGCTGTTCCACCTCCTTGGAAACGCGGTCGTGGCACCAGACTCAACCGCTGCAGTTTCACACAGGTTGGGCAGCACGAAAGCTCCGTGCAGACCCTCCAGCGCGGGACGTGTCCCTGTGTCACCCTGGGAAGCTGCCGCTCAGGAGAAGCTCAGGTCACCAAGATGGGACGTGACTCGCTGCCCTCATTTCCCGCCTCCCCTGCGCTTCACACACCGGCAGGAGGGAAGGGGAAGCCGCTCGCGTTCATTTTCCGCGTGTTTTGGTGCTTTTTTTCTTAACGGCATGTAGCGCTTAACACGGCAACGCGCTCGAGGGCCAGGGCACGCGGTCCCGCCGCGGTCCCGCGGGCCTTTGGGAAGCCAAAACGGGGCGCGCGAGCCGCGACACCGGGGCAGGGGCAAAGGGCGCCCCGACACCGCCCTCCCGCGCCGCGCGCGCGGGTTTTACCTCAGCACCACCACGATGGGGCTCTCGCTGCCCGTGGCCACCATGAGCCCCTTCCAGATCATGAGCGCGGACGAGACGATCATGCCGAAGTTGAGCACCTGGTAGTAGAGCTGCGAGAGGGGGGGGGGGCGGCGGCGCCGCGTGAGGGCCGGCGCGGGGCCCCCCCGCCCGCCGCGCCCCGCGCCCCCGCCCGCACCTGCCGCCGGTTCATGCGCCGGACATCGTCCAGGAAGTCCAGCGAGAGCATCGCGGCGCCGCCGCCGCGCCGCCGCCCCGCTTCCGCCCGCGCCGCCGCCGCTTCCGGCGCCGGGCCTCGGGGGCGGGGCCGCGGGGGCGGGGCCGCGGGGCGGCGCGGGTGGGCGGGGCCGCAGGGGACAGGAGCGGTGACAATGGGTGACACGGGGTGACAATGGGTGACAGGGGGACGGATGTGACAGGGAGGTGGTGTGGAGGGGGCAGGTGGCAGGGCAGGCGGCAGGACAAGTGACAGGGAGGTGAAAGTGGTAGCAGTGAAGGTGATAGGACAGGTGACAGGAGCAGTGACAGGATAGGTGACAGCAGCCATGGCAGGACAGATGACATGGGGTGACAGGAGATGTGACGGATGTGACAGGAAGCTGACACAGAGGTGCTGTGGAGTGGCAGGTGGCTGCGAAGGTGACAGGACAGGTAACAAGGAGGTGAGAGCGGTAGCAGTGGAGGTGACAGGACAGGTGACAGTAGCGACAGGAGCAGTGACAGGACAGGTGCTGTGGAGGTGACAAGTGACAGGAGCGGTGCTGAGAGGTAGCAGGAAGTGTCGGGCAGGTGACAAGGGAAAGGGACAGGTGACAGAGCAGTGACCAGGAGACAACAGTGGGGCTGGCAGGAGCAGCGCTGGGAGGTGACGGGGTGGCAGGGGAGGTGACGGGGCAGGTGGTGACGGAATCTTGGGGGCTGACACCCAGCGAGCGACACGGCCCAGCAGCGGGTTCCCTGCTCCGTCACCCAAAACAAAGCTGGTGACACCGCAAAATTCCACACGGGAATTTGGCCAGGGACCTGCCGCCACGTCCTCTGCCAGCCATTGCAATGGTGGGAGCTGCCACCATCCCTGGGGACAAGGGTGGTTAGACCCCATGTCCCCCGGCACACATGACAGCCGGCTAAATGCAGCAACCGCTCCCTGGTAGGGAACACGTTCACGGGTGGCATCGCGGCAGGCTGGTTGCCATCATGTGGAGCAAAAATTACAGCCCATTGAGGTGTCACCTGCTAGCGTGGCTCGCAGGACACCTTGTGTCAGGCCTCGTGCCTCCAGGACTGCAGCTGCAGGCACAGACAAGGTCTTTGGGGAGGCACAACCTGGTGGCAGGAGGTTTGGGGTGCTCCGATCACGTCTGCAGGAGAGGACCCTGCCACCTCCTTGGCATTCCCGCATCCTGGCTCTTCACGAGCAGCGCCGCTCCGCTCCTGCACCCTGCCGGAGAAGCCGGGCTGGGCCCCTAGGCTCTGAGGATGCAGAGGATCCTCTTCATCCTTCTTTTTCCTTTTATTTTTTTTAGCTGCACCAGGACACACTTGGAAAACAGTGCTCCGCTTTCTGCACCGGCTTCCCCACATCGTCTAGGAAGAACCGAGCCCAGGCGGGCGTTGTTGGATGCTTTTATTTGAAATACTTTGAAGTAAACATTATAGCAAGGCACAAATGCCACTGCAGATTAAATAGATATGTGATGGCTTGGGAGTGCCCCCTGCTATCGTTACTCTACGTAGGCTACCTGGTAAAACATTCCCTAGGCTAATGTACACGGTATCAAAAAATACAAAGAGTCCAAACTGTTTGTATCAAAACACATTGAGACAAGAAAGTGAGCAGTTCAAATGCAATAAGATAAATAGTTCTTAAATTATTTAGACATTGTCATAGTAAACAATAACGAGCAGGATTCTGGCTCAACATAAAAAACAAAACAAAATGGTATAGAAGATAATTATATTACACAAAAGTATGTGTTTTTTGAGGGGAGGAAGTGACGCAACGGTATGGACAGAGAGTCAATATGACTACATGGAAAGAAGCAGCTCCAAAGTAATACATAAAACTGAGATAGGAGGAGAGCTCTGGAAGGAGCCGGAGCTTCAACCTAGAGCTGAGCCCGGCCAAGGGCTGCGCCCACCTCCCACGGCGACACGCGGCAGCCGACGCGTCCCCCGGCCCGTGACCGCCAGCCACATGTGAATCTCAGCTCTGAGATTCTCTCTGAGGAGGATTCAAATCCACGGCATTTCATTTAATTCCCTGGTGGGAAATAAGACTGCTACGAGGGCAATGACAAAACAAACAAACAAACAGAAACAATAAATCCAAAGCTTGGGTACAATGTAGGGCTCGTGCCCGTCCAGAATGCAGAAGGTCGTGGATCAGCCAACAGAGTCCCGACAGACGTGGTTCGCATGAGGCAGCATTATGAATTAAAAATATGGCCAACAAAGGCAGGATGGGAAGAGAAAAACAAGTCATAAATACCAGAAGGAAAGAAAACAAGACCGGGAAGGCAAGGCTGGGGCTCCAGGCAGAGGCCGAGGCAGTGCACGCTCAAAGGAAGAGAGCTCATCGTTGCAGAAAGTGCTCCTTGATCCTCAGGAGATGGACAAATTCCAGCGAGGAGTCTCGCCCTGCTTTCCCTTGTCACCTCTCTGATCTGGCAGAGATTTTAGTGCTTAGGATGCAACGACATTTTGTTCTTTTTTTTTTTTTTCTCCTTTTCTTTTTTTTTGAATTTCCCTTACAAATAGAAGTTAACGGAAAGCAATGTCCATCCCGAGAAACCAGCAGAATACTTAAAAGGTTTGCCCCATCCCCACCTGGTATTTTGAGTAAACTCCCCCCCCGAACAAACAAACAAACAAAAAACCCCAAACAACCAAAAAGGGTTTTTGTTGTTGTTTAAGTCTTAAGAGACTTTGAATGATTGCTCTGAGAGGTGCTATTAGGACCCTCCATGCCACACGTCTGACTGTGTTCACAAAGAGCTGAGTCAGTCTTGCACTCTCTGCATTTCAGGTCATCTTCTTCTGCTGTAGTGTTCATCTCACCATTGTACCCCTCATGTCCATTCTCACTCGCCTCTGGTTGTAATTTCTCCCTCTCCTCTTCTCCCTCCTCCTGCTCTTCATTGTCATCATCATCATCGTCGTCTTCCTCCTCCTCCTCCTCCTCCTCTTCGTCTTTCACTTTATGAACGATGAAGAGGTGCCTGTTCAGGGAGATCTGGGATGTGTAACACAAGCCACAGAACAAGCACTGATACGTGGAGCTGTCCGTCTTGTGCTGAGGTATGTGCTGCTGAAATTCCGTGCTGATGTCTGTCGCAAATCCGCACTTAGCACATTTCCAGGGTGCCCTCAGTTTTTTGGCTGGTGGCCCGTCTGAACCCGCAGTGGTCTCTGCCTGACCCAGCTCATCTGTCGACATCCTCTTTGGAGATTTTGCCTTAAAAATAAGATGTGAGAGTTACTTCGTTTTGCTAGCAGCATGTCAGAGCAAGCACCTTAGCTTGCTCAATTCCATGCACGTATCTAAAGGCATTTGAGGGGAAAAACACACCGCTATTTTGTTACAAACTAAAACGAAGCCACTTCTAGGGTCTCCCACTGTGTTGTCTTTTCTGCAAGTACCTCGACACCTCAGCTCACTGCAAGCTCAATCCCAGCAGCTTGCACCTTCATCCCAATATGCAGCATCTCAGCTGCTATCCTCCTGCATGAGTTGGGAGATCTGAGAGGGATTGATTGTATGGAGATATGATGGGGAGGATGGATTTGAACGTGATGAGGAAAATAAGAAGGGTCAGAAAAGGGAAACGTGACGAGAAGAAGCCTGCTGCATGGTCACAGCTGAGGGACACGGGGATCGTAACCCTGAGGGCTGCTCACTTGCACACGCTATTTCACATGACCTTTTTACCTATGTCTCTGCTTAAGGCACAGTCAGGGCTGTGTTTGCAGACCCAGTGGGAGACCCATGAAGTTACTGTCTGTCCACGATTTTGGCCAAGTGTGCCCTGAACACAGCAGTTCTGCTGGGTGGAAGCAGCAAACAGCCCTGGAAGGACATTCCTGGGCTGATCCATGCGTTTCCGTGTCACTGCAGGCAGCACACAAATATATGGCATAAATACAGTGGGGAGTCAATCGTGATCCCTCTGCACTACACTACAAATGAATGATAATTAATAACAAGGAAAACCTACTTATAGAGTAAACGGAGTAAAGAAACTCATTCAGCCAACCTCTCTCCCTTCCCCAAACCAATCCAAAATAAAATTAGCTGAACATTAACATTTGTTGAATAAATTTGCCCAGTTCTACTTAGGAGAAACGCAGTTCTTCTAGGTAGCAGGTCTAGTAAGATTTTTAAATGGAAAAGGAATCTTTACTTAGGTAACAATAAAAGCAAGGTAGAAAACAGGAAAAATCGTATGAGGTTACTGGACCTCAAGGAAACAGAATATATCACACAGAGAAAAACCAGGGCAATTACAAACCTAAATTAGATCTGGTTATATAAAAGACTGACAAAAGGCCACAAGAGCACAGGGTCCCACGTTCTAAAGTATCTTGAAAAAATGTAAGATACTCTGCCCCGGTGCTGCTGCAGCTCAGCTACGCTCTCACTTTTGTTCAAAACGGTGTCAAAATGAAACCAAGTGGGTGGAGTTTAGAGAAGAGGAAAGAAATCTGCTGTATGGATGAGCGGGCCTTGCTGCTGCAGGGCTGCAGCTCGATGAGACCCCCTAAGTGAACAGCTACTCGCCAGGGATATTTATGTTTCAATGAAAATGTATCAGTTACTTCTGCTGTGTCTCTCTCTGGAACTTTTGCTTTGGCCATCTGGGATAAGTCCGGGTTTTTGATGCCATGCATGAGACTGATGTGGTTCTCCAGCATGAACGGTTGAGGAAATGTCTGGTTTTCATCTGTGCAGTACCTTGGAAACACAAAAGGAGGAAAAATATTAGAGCATAGGCCCAACTGCTCATTTCTATACAAACAGCCTTTAGTTAGGTGTCAAACCAATAGATGTCATTGCAGACGGAAGCTGGTGAGTAATGCACAATTAAGATTACCAAAATATGCAGCAAATTGCTGTTTTAATAACAAAACATTATCCCTAATGGAAGTCAACAGCAGTTCAGAGTAAGCATGAAGGAGAATGAAAATAGGGCACTTATTTATGGTACATTAGCAAATAAATACCAGGAGTAGCAGTGATGAGGCCCCCTGTGACACATGTTACACTGGCACAAGATAAATATTCGAGGTGGAAAAAGGGTGATGGGAGCAAATTTACTCTCAGGTAAAGAGAAACCACGTGAGGAACCAGCGCACAGAGGGACCCTGTGACTCGTGTGACCCAAGTTCAGCACCCAGATGTCCCAAGCACCGGTGTAGTATCTCCTCTCCAGACCATTGCAACACACAAAGTTCGTGTAACACTGTTAAACTTGCAGCTTTGATAACGATAATGTAGTCAAAAACATCTGCAAATACGTAGCTCATATATATACAGGTTAAGAGTTGATGGGATTCAATAGCTATGCAAGAACACGGCTGAACCTTCCAAAGGTCTCCAGCAGGTTGAAGGAGGTGATCCTGCCCCTCTTCTCCACCCTGGTGAGGCCACATCTGGAGTACTGTGTCCAGTTCTGGGCTCCACAGGATAAGAGGGATGTGGAGCTGCTGGAGAGAGTCCAGCGCAGGGCCACAAGGATGATCAGGGGCCTGGAACATCTGCCCTATGAGGAGAGGCTGAGGGAGCTGGGCCTGTTCAGCCTGGAGAAGAGAAGGCTGAGAGGGGACCTGAGCAGTGTCTACAAGTACCTCAAGGGAGGCAGTGAGGAGGATGGGGCCGGCCTCTTTTCACTGGTGGCCACTGATAGAACTAGAGAAAACAGCCAGAAACTGAAGCTTCCAAAGTTCCACAGGAACTTGAGGAAAAATTAACAGTGAGGGTGCCAGAGCACTGGAACAGGCTGCCCAGAGAGGTTGTGGAGTCTCCTTCTCTGGAGATCTTCAAAACCCGCTTGGATGCAGTCCTGTGCCACGTGCGCTAGGTGACCCTGCGCTGGACTAGATGACCTCTAGAGGTCCCTTCCACCCTTAACCATTCTATGATTCTATGAAAGGGGGTGACCAGTATCACCTGCTAACCTCTCCTCCCTGATGCCTGAGGTCTACTGGAAACAAGGTCTTGCAGCCACATTAAAAATAAAACAATAATCCCTGCAGCATGGGGAAGTCCACACTGGACTCCATGAGGAGCTGGGAAACCCAGGTCCACTTCTAACTCCTCTGCTTCATGATGCGGGGAAGGTCTGCAAGCTCTGCATCAACACAAGAAATTAGGAAAGCAAGACAAGACTTCTGCCAAGCACATAAATTACAATTGAAATGTGGGCAGCAAGAGATGAAAAGCAGCAGACAGAGGACGAAGAATAAGTTCCCTACTGATCATCTAGCTCCTTTACTAGATGGAAATTAAACAACAGTTAGTAATGATGTGAAAAGGCAGACATGCTCACTAAATATTTCTGTTTTTTAACTGAAACCACTTGGATGATAAATCAATATTTAATAATGATGGGATTTTTCTCCCTCATGGAGGCAGTAAGAGCAGCTATTAAGTAGCATTTATCAAAAATAAACATTTCTAAAATCAAGCGTTCTACACAGCCTGTGCTTAAAACTTGGAAAATAACTGCCAGTTCCGATAACAATAACCAAGTGAATTATGGAGGAAAAAAAAAGACAAAACATCCGATTATTTTGCAATTTGCTGCAATTTGGAATCCTTCCCATGTGGGCAGGGAAAGATGCTTTCCTAACCTTCATTACTCTAGTAGCAAGCTTGGCAGAAGGGTGCTCAGGCAAATCCTCCATCACTAATTTCTCCCTAAAAAGTTAACAGAAGGCAGAGACCTAAGCAGGGCAGAGAGAAAAGGAGAAAATCACATGTTGAAACGTCAAAGCAAGGGGGAGACGGCCTACAAGAAAGTGTGTTGCAAGATATACTCAGATGAATTAGAAATTTACTCATACTTCCATATTTCACATGGAACTATGCAGGAGTAAAGGGACTGACATGAAGTCAAGGCACTAAAAACTGGGAAGGGAACAACAGTGAGTAGCAAGACTGACACAAGGCCTGGTAGGAGGAAGGAAAGCAGGTATCAGAACCCAACGAAAGATACATGGCCTTAAAGAGGACATGAAACAGCCAGAGGAGGAATTTAAAATGATGAGAGGATGTATAAGTGACAGTAGCAAAGCTGGACAAACTAGGGACTGAACCTGTTGAGAAACACAGAGGCTGTGGAAAACAGCAGCTAGGTAAAGACCAGAAGGACAAAGATTCCCATCTACTACTGTAGAGGCTTTCCTTGGTTCCAGTGTGCCCAAGGATGAAGATGGTTGGAGGTGCCTCTGAGGGCAATCAAAGATGGGGCGTGTAAATAAGGAGAAGAACAACCAGAGACTGAATATCCAGACACACCAAAGTCAATCAGATGACAAAGCAAAGACCAAAGAGAAGACCTTGGACCCAAAGAGAAGCTGTTGAAAGTGCTGGGACAAGCGTTTCAAGAAAGTGATTTAATCTGAAGGATGCCAGGACCTCAGTAAGTCTGTCACTGCTATAATGAAAAAGAACACAAACCCTACCCAATTAAAACTTCATGGGTGCATTTTGAGTAGGGGAAATTATCAGCTGGAGAATTAAACACAACCACGGTTCATTTGAAGGTGTAGTTGGGTCTTCTCTACTGCAGATATGATACCACTTTGGGTACTCGGGTGAAGCTTTGCATGTCCAACTGCCTGTTGTTCTGAAAAGCAACAGAAAAACTGAACTCCTGCATCTATACACACTAATGTGTACGACAGGCTGGCAAGCCCCAGGTTATTATGCATTTCTATAGAAATGCTTCGTCCCAGCTAGGCGTTAACGTTCACTGCACGACACTTCCACTCAGCAAACAAGTGGGCCAGAGAGTGGATTTACACAAGCCAGGTACATGAAACTCCTTAAACCACTGCCTGCAAACATATAATGGAACAAAATATACTGGGGGCCAATGTTTCGTCTTCTCCAAAGATGCCAAGTCATATCTCAGCACACAGAAATGGTAAGCACAGAAGTCCTGGCTCAAAAACGCATGGGGAACTCACTCCTTAATGGTGTTGTCGGTACTTCGGCCATTTATTAAAAGCTACTTAGGCTCACGGTGCTGCCCAGAGAAATAAAGCACATGAGGGAGGTACTCTTCAAAACAGCCTTTTAGTAATTTTAAGTGCAGCAAATGGATAGAAAAAATTGTCTTAGAAATACTTGCACTGAACCAAAATTTTAGTTAAACAACTAATCCCACAACCTATGTCACAGGAAACTTTCTTATGAGTAGAAATGTGCTTTAATTGGTTTTCAGAGGGATGTCTCAGAATGAGAGAGTAATCGGGTAGGCATAAATGCTTCATGTGCGACTTATGCTATTACAATAGACTAGAACACAATGACTGTGGAGGCATTTTTATAATCATTGCACTGCTCCCTGAAATGAGACAGCATTTGGAGGCTAAAATGCTCATTGGCAGCGATATTCACTCATTGCTGATCGACGAAACTCACTGGAGGTCTCCAGATCCATTTTCCAACTTCGAGGTCCATCCTTCCAAGGAAATCCTGCAGGCTTAATCCTGTCCTGCAGCTTGGCAGTCAGCTCTTGCTTGTGTAAAGACTGGTGGTGAGATCATGTGCCTTGATTTGTTTTATACCCCTATTGCACCATTTTTGCACCACTTCTTTCTTTCCATGGGGAAGGCACAGGAGTCATGCACGACTACACAAATTAGGAATCAATGTGAGACTGGCCCAGTATTTTATCGGCCATTTCACAAAAGCATGGAATATAACTCTCATTTTGCACCTGCACTATGTTTCCAAAGAGAATTTTGCAGCCAAAACCAAGGACTTTAGTCATCAATTCTCTCACGTCTAACACATTCATCTTTCCATTCTCCCTCAGCACTTAGGAGCCTGGAGCAGATTGCAGCAGACATGATCTCTTACAAAGGGTTTGAAAGTCCAATCTGTTGCTGAAACGCAGTTCGAAGAAGGGCACTGAGGACTTACCAGCAAGTGTAAACTTTCTTTGCTGTGTCGTGGTTATTGCGGATGTGTCTGCGCAGACTGTTGGAGGCATTGAAGGAGCGTTCGCACTGCCGACAGGGGTATCTCTTCATGGGCTAGCAGAAGAACAGAAACATCTTTTAATAAAGGGGAGATGGAAGACATTGACTGGATTCTACAACAAGCTGTTCCCCTGGACCTCATCTCTCAGTTGCAAAAAATCCCTCTTCCATTCAAAGAGAGATTTTGTTGTCTCTTATATGCATAGCCCAATGGTTGACTAATCTCTGCACTGGTTTTCTAGAAACCAGGACAAGTTAAAGCATATGCCTCTTTTTTTTTTTTCTTTTTCTTCCTTTTTTTTTTCTTAATAGGCATCACATTAGTTACTCCTGCTGTGGGTCCACTTCACTATAGGACCCTCTGGAATTAATTCAGCAGTCACAAAATGATCTCCAGCCCTAACTTGCACAGAACCCTCTGAAAAACGTTCTGCTCTTTGGGTTCCTGCTGGTTGTTTCGGCGGGAACCAAACAGAGGGAAAGGAGCAGACATCAGACACCATCTCTGCTATGCTAAGAGCAGGTAAAACTCCTGTCCTCTCCCCCCAGATAAGGCAGGTTCACTTACCCTTCTCTTTCCTCTCATTTCCACATAATAAAAAGTAGGATGTTAGAGAGCATCAGACAGCCCCAGTTGCACCCATTTATTTCTATGTCTCCTGATGTAACTCTGCCCTCTAAATATCATCCTTCTTTTCCTACATCTATCTGAAATATGCTCCTTGGCAGAACCCACCTTCAAGTCTTTCTGGACTTTTTTAATGGATGAATGTGTGTATTAACTCTTTGGCAAATTTCCTACTTCTGTAGAAGTAGAATGGGGAATCCAGCAGTCTCACCATGACCCAATCTTCTCCTCTTGGCATTAGCAAGTGCACAATCACACACTCCCCAATTCAAGCTAGAGGGAATCATGGATGATGATCCAGATTTCCACAGTCTCTGCACAGGGGCCTCGAAATAAGAGTGACTCAGTGCATCAAATGAGAAGTCCTGATACCAAAGTGCTAAGAAAACTGGCTGCACACGACATCTTGGCCTATGTTCTGTGAGTGAGTGAGAATTAGCTTGACAGAACTAGGTCAAAATAATACAAGACTTCGGCGGTATAAAAACAACAACATTGAGATTTACACTTCCTAAAATGATAGCTCTGTGCAGTGAGGTTGGCAATTACAAAGATCTTCCACAGTCAGTCGTCCCATGATACTCAGCAAACAAAACTTTGATTAGAGGAACTGCATTTCCTTCCTTAACTTTATGTTCCATTTGTTTAGGCCACTTTTTACAGTAACTACAACTGTACTCCCAGTTACATTTTTGCTCAGAATACAGTCCATGCTATGCTGCACTGGATCATGGGGTAGGTCTGTATCATCCCTAACATTGTCCTACTAGAGGAAGAGTATCTGCTGAAGGAAGCTGTAAATACAACTCAGGAGTGTTCCTCCTCGTGCTGCTGCCTGTTGCGAAGATGCAACTCTCTGTCCACTTCCTCAAATAAGCAGATGACAAAACCTGACACTAGACACTATTGGGAGAAGGGACAGCAAAAAAGGATGAGGTACACAGGCTGCTGGACGTACTACCAAGGACATAAAGTGGGCCTACAACACTCCATCTCATTATTTCATTCTGGCCTCCTCCTCGCACTCTTCACTGAGTTGACAGACACGTTCTCAGTTGCTTTTTGCCCCAAATATTAATCATTATCAGATTGTGCTATTTAAAGGATCTTGTTATGTAGCTCAAGCATTTCATTTGTGTCCTTACCATTCCATGGTTTCTCTTCATGTGGGACACATAGGTTTCCCGATCGGGGATCCACTGTGAACACTCCTTACAAGTCCAACCACTTCTTCTCAGTCTGGACTTTGATTCGTGGTCCACCCTCATGTCCTTCCTCGTGAGGGAGGAGTGGGAAGTCCCATTGGCTACGGACAGATCCTTTGGTGCGGTGTGAACCTGGTTCCTCGATGCCTTCTCAGACTTCTGTCTAAAGTTTATGAGCTCCTCAGGATTCTGGGGGACTCCATGAACACCCTGAATAACAATAAGAATTGAATCAAACATGGCATTTGTACATTATATGTTTATAAACTGAGATACATTATAATATTTATCATTTAAATAAATAACCTAAGCCCCCTAACAACAATATGTTCATGACTTGCCCCAGTAAATCCTCCTGTTTCCCCATGAAATCGTTTCTAAAGCTTTGCCTGACCAAAGATTTTCCCACAGAAACACAAAGCTCTCATTTACGTTCCCTGCATGACAACAGCAGCTCCTTGGTGCTGTCTGTTCAACATTTGGGATGAGAACTCCGGTAAAAAAAAAGGGAAGATATAATGATGTAATGAAAGAGCAATGTTAATTATCATTATTTCAAGAGTCTGAATGCTAAAAAGACACAGAGCTGGTAAACTATATAAAACATTTGCTGTTTTCTTGGGACCTCCAAAGCTGCTTGATCTTTGCTCAAGGGAAAAGACAACCTCTCACTGTTTCTCCAGCCCTACTTTCTACAATCTCACATCTATCGCTACATACATTTTCACAGTTCAAGACTTTGCTCTTTTACAAATAAAAGCGAGTATTAAGCCAAAAAGTAGCTTTATAAGGAGTATTTCTTCAGGCTTCTTGGCCATTCAAAAGGCCAAAATCCAAAGTCCAAAATCCAAAGTCCTCCCAGAAGTTATTTCGACAAAGAAAACTGAACATAAAAAAAAAAAATCCAGAAACGAAGAGCTGTGGGAAAGCAAAAGCAAATAAAATAGCAACATACCAACAAAACCTCAAGAAACTCCCCTAGGAACAGCAATGGTTCATCCGCACAAAAGGATAATTTAGAGGTTTAATTGTGCACAATAATTCATAACTGGTGAAGTTTCAACACACAGAAGCCCCAGGCCTCTGGAAGTCCTGCCCTGGGGCAGACACTGAGCAACAACTTCCAACTGCAAGGTCGGTCCTGTCTGCTCCGCACCTGAGCCGGCCGCTGTCCGCAGGAGCCGTGGGGGAACCACGGCCGGAGCCGCGGCACCGCTGCCTGCCTAGGCCAACACAAACCCTGCACGTTCCTCCCCGTGTGGAAAGCCAAGGAGTGTTTGATGGGCAAAGAACACATTAGTACCCATTATTCCATTCCTCCTGCTATTACGCCACAGAAGGAGAGAAAATGATACAAAATAATTAAAAAAAAAGCAGCATGGAAAAGCAAACTGACTTCACTGCAGAGACAACAATGGTAACCAGACCATCTAACTCCTACTCTTATATTTTAACAAGAGAAAGGCAGAAAAGACATGAAGGCACAAGGTTTCTTTACTTTTTATGTGGGCAAAAATCAGAGAGCACCTACGATGAATTCAGGAGCCCGAATTGGCCGGAGAGATCGGCTTGTGCAACTATTACTCTGCAACAGCCAAAAAAGCTTCTTCAGTTGCCATCTAAGATCCAGCGAGGGTCAAATGTGGCTTTGGAGTTAAAAGTCAAAAGTTTTGCATTCAAGGTGTCAGAGCACCGGGGCACAAACTGTTGCAGGCTGATGCTAGGACTGCAATTTGAAATGAGCTGCAACAAGTTGTGCACCTCAAGCTCATTTAATAGCACTGGGTTTGAACGACTCTTTGGAAGTCCTGTCCTTAATCTCAGCTCTATTTTCTCTGCTATAATAAGGGATAATTAGTAATCATCAACTTCACAGGAGGGCTTCATATTTTAATTCATTAACACAGGGAAAGTAATCCCAGATTTGCAAGTTAAAGGTATAGGGGTGAGAGCAAAGAGGCAGTTTTGAGTGGTTTTCACTTTCGGGAGTGTGCAAACCAAACTTCCTGCTTTTTTAAAGCACAAGTATAAACAAAATAAAATCCGTGATTTAAACAATTCTTTCTAATCAAAGGCAAGTAAGACTTTGCAAGCTCTTCTTTCCCAGAACGCCGTCAAGAACTCCTCCAAGAGGATTTCCATGGCAGCGTTGTTGGATAACTGTACATACAGCCGCACTGACGGAAACAACAATAAATGTAGAAATGTGGAAAATAACAGGCTTTTCATATGTATAAAAGTGCTATGAATGGTAGTGAAATTACTGCACTGCTTCTTGGAATATGAGCTACAGTTGAAAGAAAAGCATGCTTGGAAGTGCTTTCCATATCCCTAGCATAAATAACTGCCTGTACTACTACCCATGTTTCCATGTTTCCAGAGGGCTAGAAGTTTTTGTAATGTATTTTTCCACTAATGTGTTGACTAATCCAAACTTGCTGCTTCTTCCAACCATCCCCTTTCGCAGGTGCTGCAAACTCTCCATGGGCTCAGAAAATAAGCCCTCGTATCAGTAAGCTGGTGGCCGTCACCTACCTTAACGTGCTGCATCAACTGCTGTTTCTGCATATACACCAGCTGACACTGTGGGCACTTAAACACTCCCACTAGCAGCTTGTTGGTATTCTGCTGAAAGTGCTCCTGCAGCAGCTTCTTCTTGTTAAAGACAGTCTCGCAAGAGCATTTGTAGATCACCCTGGAGAAATTCAAAGAGAGGAAAAAAAAAAAAGTAAACTCTCTCTTCGTTATTTTTCTCGAGACAGTGGAAAGAGCCATCTCAGCAACTTTGCGCTTCCGATGAGCTCTGCCTTCTTGGTTCACTGTCAGCACGCACCCACATGGACCACTGAACCACTAGCTTGGTTGGGAAGAACAAGAGAGCGCCTCAGGCACCTACCACAGTTTTCCAAAAATAAGTTTGCTTAGATGCATCTGCATAACTACCTGCGTGCGTGAAAGTAGGTGTAGATATGTGGGAGCAGCTTCAAAGCACACAAGCTACATATTACTTCCCATCTGAGCTTTTCACAGCCTTAAGGCACACATTCTCAGCCCAAGTTCAAGGCTTGGAAGGGGAAGATATAGAGTGGAAAAGGAAAGGAGGTTTTCTCTAGTGATTTGGTGGTGCATGGTATAACTCTCCTCTCCCTTTGGAGTGCCAGATTTAACAGCTATCCTGGATTCATTTACCAAGAGGTGCCACTCTGGCTCCTGTTGGACAAAGAGGTAATGGTCAAGATGCCTTTTTTGCACTCCTGGACTCCTACCCGAGAACACTGTGTTCTTATTAAGGAGAGTGGGCCACAGTTAGGGATGAATCTCTGTCAGTGGACAAAGTAGCAGCTCTTCTTCTGTCACAAAGACAGAAACTACTAATAATAAAAATAATAATAAAACTGGGATAGAATTGGGGAATGCTGGAGCTACCCAGCAAAGGGTAAGTCAGAGCTCCAGCTAATTGCAAAATACTTACTGAGTAGTCTTGTGAGGCTCCGTTGGGTGCTGGCTAGTCATGTGAGCCGTGGTGCTGTCTGCTGACTTGAAGGCCATGGGACAAAAAGAACACTTGTGGAAGACTTCGCAGTGTTTCTCATGAATGTGCACTTTCAGCATGGCTAAGGTCATGAAGACAACCCCACAATGGATGCACCTGGAAGACACACGAGAGGAAGAGCTGAAGGACCTGTGCTGCCAACAAACACACACAACTGGAGGGCATCGCAGCGGGAGGCACCACAACAAGGTGGGCTCCCTTTCAGGCACTTCAGCAGCAATGTCTTGGCAAGGAGAAATATGACAAAGGAATTCAAAAACTGGACACATCTCACAACTACATGGTAGTAACATTCAAAAAGAACTATGAAAGAAGCCATCAGAGCTTCGAACAACATAGAAAAAAGTAAAAAGAGGTTTGGCAGCTTGGCAAAAAGGCAATCCCTGCATCTGTGAAAGCCAGTTCAAGTCACAAGTACAAGTGAAGAACTCAAAAAACAAAAGTAGCTGTTGAGCTCTATGAGTAGTAAGAGGCAGCACAAATGACAGTTATTCCCCAGTACAAAACAAAACTGAAACAAAAAGAGCACCAGAAGAACATTCAGCTCAGAAATCTTCAGTAAGACATATGATTGCTCCTCTCATACTACACTAAGCAAGAAGAAATAATATCAGAAGCAGCAAACATACTAAAAACTGTTACAGAAACCTGCACAGAATTGATTAAGCTCATTAAAATCATGAGGATACAGGTGTTTGACTGAGCAGTGCTTGGCCTGGCACTTGGGGGGACACTCCTGGAGGAAAGGAGGCGAGGAAGAGCTTGCAGGGGTGCTGCATGGAGCCAAAGGACTCGTGTGTGCAGAGAAATCCCCAAACCTCAGGGCAGGAGCTGCGGTCACGCAGCCCTGCCCAGCCTGCCGCTCCTCTCAAAGCTCTTCGGGACAGGCCTCCACTTGATACTCCCCAGGAGAGCAACGAGTGACAGCCGTACTATATTTAGCTTTACCATCCCTTCCAAACATCCACCTGACTCTCGAGCTTATTAAGGAAACCACAAACAAACACTCTGAGGGCACATGAGGATGGAGGTACCTGGCCTCGCCCGGCGTGGGCCAGGCCAGCTGAGGAGTTTGCCCCCGTGAGCAGGTCATATAGGTCCAGCTGGGAACCAAAGCGGCTCTGGTGATTGTTCCCAAGTAGATTCCACCAAAATGACTTACAACAGAACCCTGCGTAAGCTAACGCAGCACGTGGTGATTGTTACAATGAACGAGCTCTACCAGGAGGAGCTTGGCAGCTCCACGGGACAGGACAGTGCTACGTGGACACCAGAGACAAATGAGGGCTAATTTCACCCAGGGAGCCAGCCTGCAGCCCGGGGTTAAGCTGCTTTATAAATACAACATATTTTTTGCCCTGGTTCTGAGGTTTCCCATGTACTGAGAGCACCACAAGCGCTGGAGCTCTCAGCGGCGCTGCGGTAGCCGGTGCAGCACCAGCTCTGTCCCAGATGGGACCCCAGCAACTGGAAAAGCGCCAAACCTGTATCAAAAACAAACAAAGCCACCAGATTATCCCTCCATCCAAATGAGCCGACTGACAGAGCGCAGGAAACAGCTCGGGGCTTTGAAGCTGCACTTCAAAAGACCTCCATGCAGGGGCCAGCCCAAGCTATCCAAACCCTCTTCCCCTAAATACACGCAGAAATGCCGTTTTCTTAAATTTAGAAAGAAAATCAGTGTCACCAACAGCTGTTGCTGTCTTCCGAAAAGCACAAAAATACTCTACTGGGGTAGTTATGCTTCAAACCTGTCCCTCAGTCATACGAGTTGCAGAAAGGGACTTCTGTGACAGCCGGGAATTGTGTCCCTACAGGAGATTAAATTCCCAAGTATAAATGGAAGAACAAATACTGATTTGGACAATAAGATCCAGCCATTACACCCAGGAATATCTGTCTGGATTCTTCCACAAACACTCACCGAATTAACAAGAGATGTCTCTGCATTACGTTGGGCTTTGGTAAGTACTAAAGATCTTATACAGAATTAGCGATGGAATAACTCCTAACTCCGGGTCAAGTTGATTTAATTTACAGTAAATGAGAAGTTTAAACAAAAGCCTCTTCATAAGCAAGTGCTCCAGTGCCAAAAGGACAAACTTTGATAAGGTAAGCTCATTAGAGGAGCAGAGTGGATGGAGGATCTGTGAGGCCTGCCGTGTAATTTCTGCAAATAATAAATTCTGATTATCATCCAGAAAAAACATCCCAAGCGCAGGGGAATAAATAGTTCACATGAGAAGATACTAGGATGGCTGCAGGGCAAGGAGGAGTAGGGGAAAAGCCTTGGAAAGTGTCCCACAAGAAGAGATATAGCTACAAGATGTTGTCTTAACCTTCTAAATATTCCTTTCTTACGCTGTCATGTCCTGGCCCCTGAGAAGGCTCCCCAGAGCAAGGAAACGAATGTCACGCAGTGCCACGTCAGTGGGGAGAGCTGGAAGGTGCTGGAGTTTCTTGGAAACGGGTGTGGAGGTGACATTTGGAGATGCACAGAAAAGCTGCATTCAGAGCACGCGTCTTCATTTTGATGAACCTTCCCCTCGTCTTCAGTGTAATCACTAGCTACGACCGGACCAAATTAAAACAATCCCATGCCAAACTCAGTTGGGTTACTTAGGATGTTGGCAGAAAAGGAAACAAAAAATGGACTCATCAAAAACAAAACCAAGCTCAGAAAATCAAGAAATACAGGGATATGGTAAGAAGCAGCAAAAGTCAAGCTGATCCTGTGAAGGATTTCAAAGGACTCCCAGGCTTTTCACTTCTGCCAGAAGCAAAAGCACAAGCAAAGTACCAAAGTCTCTGTGTGACAACAAGGCAGATGCCATGGATTATCTAGAGCTGGTTCTGCAACTGAAATATTTCATCTGCTTTCAACAACAGCATCAAAACCAACCCCAGAGAAAAGACATGAAGAACAGCAAGGATGTCCCAGTTGCAGACATTCACCTGCCTGGTGGATTCAGCTTCTACAGGTGACTTGGAGTGGAGAACAAGAGAGAAGTTAAAGAAATGTAACTTCTGGAGAAGGCAGCTGAAGCTTAAGAATTCCCTAAGCATCATCCTTGAGTTCTGTCTTGCTTCAGATCTTCATTAATGACCTTGGCACAGAAAGCAGACACGCACTAATGACATCTGCAGATGGATCAAAGCTAGCATTACTGACAAGGCTGAAGCCATCATAAAGATATTACTGTAATACAGCTGGAATGAATAATATTTTTTTTAATGCAAAATCATCCACTTAGGAATAAGCACCAATCTCTGCAGCAAACTGGATCCCATCAACTGGAAAGAGAGGCGAAAGGACTTTTTTGTTCCCCCAGCCTTCCTTCTCTCTCAAGGGAGAATTCAACGGCATCGGTATTGCAGCCATTTTATTTGCAAGAGACTTAATTTTTTTGTAGGTTATGCCCCCTGCAATCGGGCCCCGTGTAAAAAGAAAAGTCTGTATACAATTAAACGCAGAATCATTTTAATATACGCCTCTTTGTGGTTGAAAATAAAACGCCCTTGAAAACTGAAATGTGATTTAACCACAAAGGGGAGGCTTCATGAATCTGCAGCCAGTCTAGAAGAACAAGCCAAACAGAAGATACTGCCCTATTCCCTTTAAATTTCAGAGCTAAATATGTAATAGTGATCCGAGAAAAATAACAGGACTTTAAGGACAATCAAAAGGTCTCTGTATCTACTGTTCATCTCCCTTGCAAATCATCTGTATCTTAACAAAAGAGCAGTCCTGCACCCATGGTGATCTCAATACATAAAGCAGGCAAGGTTTGCAGGGAAACATAATAATGTATTTTATTAAAGCAATCGCTTCCGTTGAGGAAAGGGCAATACATACACACCACTGAGTCCAAAAACCTAGGAGCCGCCTTCCATTTGTGTCAGATCTTGACAAGTGTTTGGAGATTTTTAGGGTCATACAAGAAAACGATCTATGGCCTCTTTGTGAAGACACACATCCCTCCGTCCATTACGACTGCCATAAATGTAAGGGCAAACCGGAAAGAGACGGAGTGGATTAAGAGCTGCAGTCTTTTCCTGTAAATATCAACTCCGAGATGATTGTCTGCAATAAGAACTTAACCCAAACCAGAAAACATGTTCCGACTTCAAGCCAGTTCAAAATCATTTCTGGTCTGAGACAGCTCCTCTTATCTCATTCAGCATTTCCCTGTTTCAAAGGCGTTTTGCCACCCAGAGAAAACACACACATCCTGCGTCGTGTCCTCTCTCCGGCCATCAGCAGAGAGGTGCACGCGTCCCCCCGATATCTACGCGAGCTTCCCGCTTGCCCTTGCACACCTGGACCGTTTGGAGCGGCACCAACCTGAACCCGACTTTGCGGGAGTAATGCAGGCAGTTCTCCTTGACGTGGGTCTGGAAGTAGGCGGAGCGGCACACGGCTCCGCACTCCGGGCAGCAGTAGGGAGACTTGTGAGCGTGGATCCTCTGGTGAGCACAGTAACTGCACTGGTTGGGGAGCATCATCTGGCACACTTGACACGTCTGATGGAAGAAAGGGCGCGTTAGTTATTTGCTCCACGCCAGCTTTTCATCCCCCCCAAATTCAGCCTAGAAAACCCTGAGGTTTAGAGAAAACCCCAGCATCTTCCACCTTGCTGCTACAAAATCCTGCAGCTATGCAGCTCGACGGCTTTTGCCCAAAAGAACTGAAGAACTTTTATAACTACCTATATCAGATGACTACATCCATTCTTAAACCATGGCCTCTGCAATTTGGTTTTTTTTTTCACCTAAAAAAAGGAAAACAAAACCTTTTGCCTCTGCTCAGAAAACCCTCTGCTTAGTCATCTTAGCAGTAAAGCCTTCGAGCAGGAAAGTGCTTGTCCCCCTGCAACTCAACTCAAAAGCACGTTAGAAGCGCAACGCTTACCAGGAAGACGCTTTTGCCAAAGCAGCATCGTTTACTTTGCACCTAGAGCTTGTTTTTTTTAGAACTCTCAAACCTTGGCTCCCTTCCGCTGACACCGTAACACTTCTGTATTCCTCCAAAACCCTGGAGCAGCTATTAGTGTGCTACCAGGATATATTTTAGCTAATTCCTAGGCAGCAACATAGCAGTAGTAGACACCTGCCCTCCGGACTTGAACTGAACCTCTCTTCCGACATCAATTTACCCATGCAAAATTGTTCTCCTCCCAGCTCTACACTGTGCACGAACTGCAGCAAACTGCTCATTAAGGCTTATCAGACCAGGTAATTTAATTGCGTCCTTGGTTCAGCGCTGCTGAAAAAAGGCTTCAGGCCTGATTACATCAGAGGCGGCGCAAAACTGTACCCGAGGGCACGTCCACGGAGCGCAGGGAAGCTTCTACCGCAGCGCGGGTGCCCACGGAGTCCCCCGGACCAAACCAGGCAAAGAGACTGAAGCACCGGAGGGGAAAGTGGTGCCAGCAGCCCCTAAATCTGGCAAAATCCTAACACCGCTTTCGGGCTGATTCGGGTTTCTGCACTGTCGTTATTCCAGCTGTCGGCTGTAGGACACTCCGCTATGTAAATCCTGGTGGGAAAGCATCAGGGAAAGCTGCAGGTAGCAGAAAGGGTCATTGGTATGAAGAGCCAAAGCTGTGACCCATCTGAAAAGTTTCATGGGAAAACAAGAAAGAAAAAGAAAAGAAAAAAGAGAGAGAAGGAAGGAAACAGAAATAAAAAGTAAGAGAAGGAAAGAAGAGACTTGCAGAAAGAAGCAGCTGAATAAATCACCAGCAAGCCCAACGCTTCAAGGACACTCGTTACAAGTGGGAGTTAAGAACAGAAAATATTTGAAGAAAGAGATAGAGCGGTAGAAGGAAGCCCGACGTCAGCCTCCCCGCAACCCCCGCATCTTAAAGAAACCCCTTTCCAATAAACTCCAGAGTGGTTCAGCACTTCCCCAAGGGGAAATCCCTGCCTAAGACATGGGTTGAACCTGTGAAATATAAGTGGGTCCGGTGGCCCCAGGAGAGCTCTGCTCTCTTTAGGGATAAAGTACTGCCGTGTGGGACCTCCTGTTGTCCAAACCTGCCCCAGATAACAAATGAAAGAAGAAATCTGTGCCCTGGGAAACCTGGGGCTGATTTAATGCCTTTTTTTTTATTATTATTATTATTTCTTTTTAACCACAGCCAGGATTTTTAGCCTCTCTAGCAAACCATGTCCAAGGCTCTCCCGGTGCTCTGGCAGCTGGCACACCCCCAACATCTGGATAGTCCCCACCGCATCACGTGGGAAGCTCAGCGGGGACAACACACGCTCAGATAGAGCAGAAGGAAGCACGGGGAGATGCCTGGCAAGAGGCATTGAAACTAATAGTTATCTCCTGCGGGCTCCGCACGAGCTGGATGCCTGCCAGGGAGTGCATACAGCCGATACGGGAATAAAAAGCCAGGCTGAGCGAGGATAAGGCTAAATGAATTTATTGTGTCTGCATCCGCCGTGGATGGAGCTGGACGGGTTCCCACGCGGCCACCGCACTCTGCGGAGAACGCGGAGTTCAGCAAGAAAAGAGAGAAGTGAATGAAACCCCCAGGCTTCAGCTCCGATTGTCCCACGGAAAGGAGGGCCTGGAGCATATGGACCCAATGATGACTCACAAGGGCAAATTAGCAAAGAATAACTGAGACCAGCCTATTTAACCACTGCTAATTCTGTACTTGGGAGGAGTCAACACAAGGCCTCCAGGCCTCCTTCACAGAGTGGGCCAAGCTCTCCACAGGAGTCAAAAAAAAAAAAAAAAAAAAAAAAAAAAAAAACCCATGCAGAAATAAGATTTGACCTACAGTAGCTCAGGCATCTACCTGGACTTCCCAAAGGGTTTTGACAACACCCTTTGTCAGAGACTTTTAAGGAAATTAACCCAACACAGCCTGGATGAAGGTCCCCGGGAAGGTTTTGCTGAGATTTGGGTTCTTCTAAGTTTTCACAACACATCCAGGCAAAGGCAACGAGCAGGGAAGGGGCTGATGATACTTGGGTAGCTCAAGCCATGACAGCTGAAGGACAGCCCCCAAGAAGTGGGAGAAAACAGAAGCGTGAGGAGATCAGGCAATAAAACAGAGAAAGAGAGAGGAAAAAACCCAAGAAACAAAAATCCACACGACAGTTTTATCCTTCTTCTCATCTTTTTCCACCCCCATCATCTCCAAACGACAACACCACAAAATCCAGGCCCCTCATGCCCAGAGACCTCAAGGTAGGAGCAGAGGGGTAGACGGACCCAGGCTCCCATTAAAGCTTCATCGTGGAGCCTCAGCGGCGTTTTCTTTTGCAACTCGTCTGCTTTGTGCAAGGAATCCTTAACTTGCTTCCAGCTGTCACATTTTTATCTCTTTCTCTAGTTTTCCATGACTTTTTCAAAGAAAGCTGGCAGCAATTTGAGACACTCATTAGTCAGTTATTTCTAAAGCCTGTTACCAGGATATTGAGTTGTGTAACGTCTGTGTTTTTTTTTTTTTTTTTTAGATACTCCCGTTAACCTACGCTTTAATCAAGAGTTATTTATTGCAGGTTTTCATTACTTCCCATTTGCCTGTAACATTTCATCTCAGTTGTTCCTCCAGAAGTCACATTCACACACACACAAATGTTCAGAAGCTCACTCATTGCTGAATACTTTATTTTATTCCCATTCCTCCTTATTAGCTTCTTCAGAAGGGCTGGAAAAAAATAATCACTGGAGTATATAAAAATAAATTTAAAAAATAGTATTACTAAACAGAACCCTGTGGTCTTTGAAGCATTGGCAAGCCAGGAAATTCACAGCACACAACCCTTTACTGAAAAAGGCCCATGTAAGGGCAGCACCAGTGGCTTTTCTGTTCATTTTTCAATGAAACAATTGCCTAACTGACTCTCTGGCAATCAGGATCCAAGGATTACATTGCAAGTAAAGTTCACAAAGTCGGAGCAAGCCCCCTTCTCACACCAGCAGCACTGCTAAATGCCTGCAGCAAACCTTCTTGCTCGGATAAAGCCCATAACTCTCCAGGGCCTGGTTCTCATGAACATGCAAAGAACAGAACATGGGGGTGCAAAAAGTCTCCTCACTTCCAATAGGTAGCTATTCCAAAAGGAATTGACCTTGGCCCAAGCCAAGAAACTGGCCATCCCTTTTGGCTTCCCATTACAGCTGGAGAGGTTTAACAGCCTCGATGGAAGTTCACATCCATTTAGAGGTGTCCTCAGATACAATGTGCCCAACATTATCATGTACCTTCCACTGAAAATGCAGAAATAGACTAACTTTAAAGCATGAGATCTGAGCTACAAGACAAAAAGAGGAGTTTATAATAAGGCTGGCAACTTAAAAGGAATATAAGGACTCCGAGTGAACCAGCAGAGGGGAACAGCCATGATATTTTTGAAATGCAAATAGATTAAGGAGTCCTTTATATATCCAAAGCAAAAAAAAAACCTCTCAAAGAAGGGCCCCAAGTGCTTCCCAAATGCAGCTTTTGGAAAGCTTTGCTTTTTGTACTTTAGGCAGGGCTCAGGGGGCAGCTGATACTCCCCATCGCTGAGCGATCACAGGCAGTTAGCAACGCATGACGGAGACAAGCAGGATGCTTCTGCTATAAAAAAAAAATAGCAGGGAATTACTACTTAAGGTTAACCTTTAACTTCCCATTAGCTTTCACTTACTGCCTTCCCTGGGACAAATGCCAGCAACCTGCATCCTTCAGGGGAGATGCTGTGCTGTGTGTTTACATGCGGGAAGGCTGGTTACCAAATTTGCGGCTCACCCACCTTCTTTGCCTCCTGCTAGCACAGCGGCTTCCTGGGCCAGGCCAACCATCTCCAGATGATCCAACACGCTCAGAGGAAGATTTTTGACTTGCTTTATCATGACAAAGCCATAGACAACATTGCTGCACCGAAGTTTGAGCAATGCAAAAGGGACAAGCAGAGAATTTCTTCCCCTAAGCTTTGTAATAACCAAGGTGCATCTCTGCATCTCCCCTTAAATAAATCTGTCTTGCTGCATTAATTATTCAATTTACAGATCAAAAAATACAAGAGAAGCGTGTCAAATTAATTATAAGAAGTTAAACCTAGAATCCAGCTGACTTAAAACCACTGTGGTGAAATTCTGATGACAGAATATGCATCAAGCTGATCAACAGGTGAGTTTACCCCAGTTAGCACCTATAAAGCATACAACCTTTGCATTAAGCGTGGTGACATAAGAGAGAAGTTCTTATTTCATTGGTTATGTTTTAAAATGTCAGATTTAGGATCCAGCAAGGGAACCTGTTTTGACTTCTATCTATAGGATATGGTTAGAGGATGCTCCTGTATCCTACACCACGGCCAAAATTTTCTGCTAGCTGCTGTCCTGCCAATGGTCACCGATCCCCCCCTCCATGTGGTCCATCCTTAGCATCATCTCTCTACTTTGTCACATTTGCCCTGGTCACTCTTATTGCTCTTCCTTTACCTCCTTCCCTGTGCAATGCTCTCCAACCCAATGCTGTTCTTAGATCCTCAGCAAGAACAACTCTCCCGGATACACACGTCTAAACTGATGAATGCAGCAGGGTTTAAAAGGCTCAGAAAAATAAAGCATTAAAATACAATTTTATTCCCCCTAAAATCTAGTATCACTTGAGAGCAGCAAAATACGTTTTTGCATAGGCAAAATTCTGCAGAAAAAAATATTGTGGATCCAATGCTCCCAAAATGATCACTGACCCGACATTAGTCAAGATCTCCCAGTTTCCACACGCCCACTTTCAAATCACTACGACAGCTACATGGTACACATCCCACTCCTGTCTTCTGATGGTAACATTAAAGTCCTCTGCTCTTCCCTCCACCCTGCAGCATGGGTCTTGTGCCTATCTATCTATCAGCGGTGATGCCCATCGCAGAGCCTCCCAGCTCCAGCTCTTTCATCGCACCTTCCTCCCCTCTTGCTTCCTCCTTGCATCCTACCACAGACAGCATCGTGGCTGCTCAAATTCCGCTTTTACTGTCATCTTACTCTACTGGCCATCTCTACTGGCCCAATGACATCTTTGCTAACTCCAGCTACAAGATTTCACTCCTCTTTCTCCAGAAGGAAGACAGAGTGAACTTCTCCACTCTTGCTTCAACAGCCTCTTAGCCCCAGTTATCAGTAGCAGGTCCTGATATTTCATGACCCACTTACGTCCACGTCTCAGCTTCCTTCATTCTCTACTTCCATGTTCCTCTGGGCTGACCTGACCCATGGGGGCTGCAGGACAGATATAGCTGAGAGAACAAGTGCAGGTGGGGAAGGAGGAGGGAAGATTGTCCCCTTGCACGCAGTGCCTTGTAGATCAGTTTGTGCAGCCCATGAAGCTGTATCCTACCCCTCCTTCCTCCCCAGCCTCTCCTCCTCATCATCCTAATCCACCTAATCCTCAGGGTGCCGCCTCATGCTCCTATCCTGCCACTCAACTCGTCTATACTCTCAGTGATCATTGCCTTGAGCTTCTTTCCCTCAACACGTTCATCACATCGACGTCCCCCGCTCCTTTCTTTCTATAAATGAAAAATTCTGTATCAAACAAAGATCAGCATTTGCTCATACCTAAGGTTTGTATTAAACACTCTTGGTTTGGGAGAGGAAAAGCAGTCCTTTGCAAAGCCACATTAATTTTTGTTGATTTTTTTCAATCCGCTTTCTTTCTAAAGGAAAACACAAACACACAAGAGGGAGGAAAGGAAAAAAAGAGAGAGAAAAACAACAGAAAAATGGCTTCCCTCTTTCT
Organism: Tinamus guttatus; assembly: GCF_059628265.1. Classification (NCBI taxonomy): domain Eukaryota; kingdom Metazoa; phylum Chordata; class Aves; order Tinamiformes; family Tinamidae; genus Tinamus; species Tinamus guttatus. The sequence goes on from NW_028289476.1 coordinate 1,332,097, forward strand.
TGCTTGCTACTTTGCTGCTGGGAAATTACCAGTGCAGCATGTGGTCCTCCTGGCTTCTGGCAAGTTTTAGCCAATAAATTATGAAGCATTGATTTCAGAAGGGGGAAGGAAGAAGAAGAGAAGGCAGCTCTAAAATAGCTTTTAAATAACTCCGAGGTAGGTGGTGCATAAACAGGATACATCGTGATTAATGGAAAAAGTCTTACCAGACAAATAAAGGAAGACAGAAGAGGAAAGAAAAGGGGAAGGACAATAGCACAGAGATGCAAAAAAAGCATTCAGAGGCCCTTCACATCCAGCACATTATTTAAGTCTTAGCTACCTCAGTGGGCTTTGCATGGTCAAGCCGAAGAGGGAACAGTAAGAAACATCTCTGGTTTCCAGAGATGGACAATTATGCTCAAAAAGGTCAGGAAGTATTTTGCATTCTTGCACATGTTAATTCTAAGCTGCTCTAACCTCCCAATAAAACAAGCAAGCTTGTTTTAAAAACAGTGTGCAGCTTTTGTTCATTACTGCTACTGGAAATCTCTTTCAGAATTCATTCCTCAGATGATTAGACACTATCTTCTACTTTGCAGGGTAAACCTCCTCGAGTCTGGTCTTGCATCAGTGCTGCTCTTCATCTTAAAAAGCTCTTCTTTATAAACATCATGTTGGGCAGAGAGTGGCCTTGCTCTTTTAGGAAATAATAATAATAAAAAGCTTTAGGAGCAGCAAGTTTTTTTCCTTTCTTTTTTTCCCCCCCACCCCGCTCTCAGCTCCTGCAATTTAAACCCAGGTATCTGAAGGCCACAAAATTACCTGATGTTAACTACAAAGCCTAATCCCTGTTCTAGCCACAACAGGAATTATTGTATTTATTGTATATGATAATATACAAGCATTAATGAGATCCTGATTGGTTCACTGCAGGTTAACATATAACCCTTGCACAACTGTTTCACCTTAGTCATTCAGAGTTTCTTGTGCCCAACCACATACCCTGCTTTTCAGGTGCTTCATCCCATTCCTACTCACTCTTCAAGACCATGTAGGTCCTCCCAAAAAATATCCCCAAATTCTCCCCCTCCTTAATTATCTCTTACTTTTCTGACTCAGTGAGTTTTATCTATACTTTCTTCCTCCAAGAAAGTTAATGAGAACATTAACTAAGATTTAACTTCAAACTACTCCTAAGTGAATTGTAGAAGCAATCTGTCTCCTGTTGCAGTCACCTCTTTTAACTGCTTCTGGCCAAACATTCTAACGCTACTTCTTCAGTGCAACTCTTCCCCACACGGCTCTCAAAGAACCGTCACTTGAACATCACAGAGAGTTGGATCTACTCATCTCTAATAAATAAATAAATAAATTACACACATCAAATTAGTTTGACATCATCTAGCTTTATTTTGCTTTCCACTTGCACCTATTTAATTGCCTTTTTCCCCTCAAACTTGCTTGAGAATGTAGCTCTCTGCTGCAATCAGACCAAACAGATCTGAAGTTGCCTTGAACATCTGATACTACGTTTTGCTCCTCTGGAGAACAAAAAGTATAAATATTTACAGGCGGCTCAGCTCAAACATTGATTAAAAAATAAAACAAACAAACAGATCACATTTGCAAATTCAAATACCTTTTTCTCCTGGTGTTCAGAGGCAGAAAACCTGTAAACAGATCCCATCGAGTGACTCAATTCACAAGCTGACAGAAATTGCAAAACTGGCCTTGAAAGACTTAAAAAACCAAAAAAACAAAAACAAACAAAAGCAAAAAACACTGTGATCAACTAACAGGATCTGCTCAAAAGACTCATCCAACAAATCAAATTCTACTTCTGAAATGCATCAATTTGCAATTCTTTAAGCCTCATCGTCCTAACTGTAAAGCCACATAGATCCTACCTCAGTATTTGGATAAAATGACTTGCTTCCATCTTATGCATACATGGTGTAAAAATAAGCCAGGCTGGATTTCCCTGCTGTACTTTGAACAAGAGCAGTCACGCAGCTCCTGCAGATCTATACTGCTGTACTGAGGCCAAGTTCGCAGTTGCTCTAACGGTCTTTCCACTCCACCTTCTCAATCCCAGCATCGGCCCCCCCGCCCCTTCCTCTCACTTTCTCCAAATTTCCTCCTTTCCCTGCTGTCTGGATGACATCCAAACCTTGGTTTCTTCTTCCAAAACAGTCATGATTCAACATGGTCCTTCTCACCTAGAAAACTCACGTAGCTCTTAGGCATTCCTGTTACCACAGACTTCATGACTTTCATTTTCTTCAGACTTCATTTTCTTTCAGACTGCCAAAAAGGAACAGACTAACAGAAAACCCAACAATCATTTTATTTTCCTTTTAAGTGGGGATGGGAAATGGGAAGATACCAGACTAATTCACAAAGTCGTGACAAGAAATTCCAATTAAAGCGAGAAGTTTTAAGTATCCACATAGAATATTCTTCCTTGTGTAGCAAAACTGCCTTAAATTGTCCCTCTCCCTCCTCAGTCCAATTATTCCTGCCTCTTTCTGCCACTTGCTTATCCTTCAGCTGTATCACTGCAACATGAAACTGTGTAATTGAAACAAGCAGATTGGGGAAAAAAACAAAAGGTCTTCCCCCTTCCACTTCTATTCTTCATGATGATATGCTCTCCCTTCCTTCTGAACAAAGTAACGTTCCCATCCCACATCAAGACTAAAAAAGCCTGTTGAGTTAAAAGCACCGTTCTCTCCAGAGCTTCAGACCCTGCTTGGTTTCTCAGTTTATCTTCACCTCGAATGTTTTCTACAGGAAAGCAAGAATGGCTGATAATCCAGACGTGGTACCATTTGATGGAAGAGCTCCAAAGAGTTCTCCACAGACCAAAACACCGCCAAAACTCCAAAACACGGGGTCCCACCTAGAAGTCCAATATGGAGAGCTGGATTAAGCAGGCAGGGAGCATTTGAGTGCTGTGCCAAGGCCGGGACAGAAACTGAGAACAAACATGATGGCACATACTTGAGCTGGGAAGAAAGGGTGGAAACACCCCAGGAAGGATGGAGACACCCAAGGAAGGAAAGTGTACAAGCTTGGGAGATGCAACTCCCATGGCTGCCTTCAACTCTGCAGGGTTTTCTCGTTTAACAGAGCTTCATGTTGCAAAAAAACACTCTACCCTTCATTCTCTTATTTAGCTCAAGAGATTCTTTCCCTTAACACATCCATCTATCCTTCCCAAGCAACCGTTTTTCGGGGAGAGTCCGGTACCACATACCCTAATAAGCACTGATGAACTTTAGGACATAAAACAGTGGGGATCAGCTCTGACACAAACAAGGCTGAAGGGACTTTTTGCATATGCTAAAGCTCTTCGAAAAGTAGAGGTCGAGCCATAGCTTTGCTTTGAAGGTACTGAGACGCTCTGTACTTTATGGACACATGGGGAAGGCTTTTGTGACCCAAACTGAGAGTCAATATTCAAGAATGCAAAACTCAATGCTAGGTGGTCATTGGTTAGCAATAGGCCTTGACAACAACCTCCCTCCCAACCGTAACGTTCTTCTTCAGCAAGGTCTCAACACAGCAGGAAAATATCCCCTGCTAGAGGATAAAACCAGAAGGCCACACTGCACGCAGCTGCTACAGGAACCCTTTCCTCAGCAGCACAATTTATATCGCTGCCCTAAAAACAAGTGGCCTGGCATAACTCTGGAGATGGAAGCAGAAGGCAAGGGCAAGAGAAGAGCAATTTTTCAATTGCTCTTACCACTTTAAAAAGTGCCTGTGAAACTAGATGCTCAGCCATTTCTAGCTCCTACCAAGAAATCCTCTTTTTTTTTTTTTTTTTTTCCCCCTGACTTAAATAAAAATAGCAACCCAGAAGTTGCCTTCATTAATGCAGAGTCAGGGTTGTCCACAGCATCTACTAAGAGAGAGTTCAACCAGTTCACATCTTCCCATTTCAGGAACTTAAAGATATTGTCCCCTCTTCTCTATTTTTTTCCAATGCTCACATTCACAAAAATGACATCCAGAGAGCATAATCTGAAGCAAGAGGCTTAAACTCTCTTCTCAGTTAAGTTACAGAATAAATGATTTGATTGCAGTCTAAAAATACTTTCAGACATTTCTTCTCTCTGCAGGTAGCTCTCAAATTGATAAACCCACAACAAAAATAGGAAACATTTTGACATGAATAATTAATATTTCAGCTCCCTTAGGAGCATCCACTGTATCCCCTCACCTGTAGATTTTAATTCAAGCCTGCTGGTACTTCTTTAAAAAGGCATCACAGTTCAAAACCAAGTTATGGTAATGACAGAGTCCAGGGTTTACCAGGCTACCTTACGCAACAGACCCAATTACATGGCCATGACAATCCCTCCCAACCTTCCATTTTTCAAAAAAATAATTCAGGCATAATCCATTTTTTGCTGATGATGAATTTAAGAGGAAGATGAAGTGCCTAAACAGGACCACAGCGTGCCCACGTTAGTGACCTCAATATTCTTATTATCCATTTAACTAGAAAAGGGATTTGAAGCGTGGGACTGCTAAGATGGCCAGGATAGAGACCAGCAGCCACATCCCTAGGAAGTCTCACACTGGCATAGAGCTCTTACTCATGTTGCTCAAGCAGGAGATCCCACTAGGAATCTGCCAACTCTACCAGCAGCCAGAGGGATGCGGAAAGTTTTATTTCATCTAAAGAGATAAGCAGAAATCAACCTTATATTCTTTTATATTCAGAAGGTATTAGCCATACCCTCTAAAAATAAATAAACGAAAAGCCCACCAAGCCTGTGGTCTGCAGACTCCACACTGTGCCAGAACACCAGCACCCCGACATGTACCACGCTGCTGGTCTTTCCCACAGTCACATCCCACTCCTTTACCAGGATGAAAATAAAAGCAGCTCTCAAAGTCCAGTTACATAGAAGATTTTGGCGTAAGTTCTACAGAATATGAAATTACGTCAGATTTTCTCTAACCAAGTTTAGAGTACAAAAGTCTGTAAGGTGCCACTCTGCCGGTCTTGCCCTACAGTGCTCTTCCACACCTCATCCAAACGATTCTCCATCTCCAACATCAACTTCCTTTAATGCCCATGGATCTCCATAGTCCTTACCACACACCCCCACAACTAAAGACCCTCGTTTTGTTCTCAAAATGTAGGAAGAAGGTAAGAAAGAGATAAACAGAAGAAGATAAGCACTGTGTGCTCTTCTCAGATGTGCATGGAGACCACTATGACTGGGCGCACTGGCCTCAGTGCATGTATCCAGAATCTCCCCCACAAGCAGCTTTCTAGACAAAGCAACTCGCTTGCCATTACAACATCCGTTTGATTCCTGGAGGACAATAGGCTAAACCTAACCCCAGAGTGATTTAATTAGTTATATTAAAATAACAACTTACCAGCCTCTCATTATCTTCTGAGGTTCTCTGGTAATGTGCCGCTAAAGCAATGTAATCTTGCGTCTGCTTGTTACATTCAAGACACTTAAGTCCATGCCGCGTTAGTCTCAACGGGTCCGTAAAGAGAGGCAAGGCTGGTTGGGTGTTAGAAGAAATTCCTACGCCGCTTCCTGAAACAGCATTGGGCTTACGCGAAGGAGAGGGGAAGTGCAAACTCTGAGGAGCCAAAGACACTGAAGAGCTCGTAGGAGAGGGTGAGAACATTTGGTCTACAGAAATGGGTTTCATTAGCAGCTGGGAACACTGCATGATAAATCCTTTGCTCTTATGGTCTCTTGCATGTTTGAGCAAGCTACACTTATTAAAAAAAAGTAGCATAGTTGAACACTGAGTGCACATGACCTCGATATGAACACTTCGCCTGCTATAGTGCTGAGTTAGGCTTTTCTCTAAGGCAAAGGAATCCCCACATTCCAGGCAGCAGTACCCAGAAGCAGGTAAATTAATACTGGTGTCGGGTGGAGGGCTAAGGTTTGGGGTGTATATTGGCACCGGATTGGCACTGTGCAGCACTTTATTAAACGCTTCCACGACGACAGGGGCAGCTTTCTTCACTTGATGCACCAGCGGCACCGACATCTGTGTCAGCTGCGTTTGACTTCGCCTCTGCGCGGATGACTTTGCGGTGACAGAAGCAGCAACGCTGTGCGGAACTAAGTTGAGGTTTGCCAAGTGCACAGCTTTAGGAAGGAGACTGGAGCTGGCCGCGCTGGACGGCTGCACCACGATGCCCTGCTGCTGCCGCTTGTTCAGCTGCTGCCCCACGATACCCACTTTTATGGCACCACTGCTGCAGTTTGCCAGTGGAGATAGTGACACCGCAGACACATTATTTGTGGCAATGTCTGTCTTCATGCCATCCAAGTAAGGACTTGCTACATTTGAGAGCTGGATGGCCACAGCCGCCCCGTTTTTGGTGGAATTCTTGCTAGTCTCACTTTCCATTGCTGCACTAGTGTCAGGGGAAGGTAAAGACTTGATAAATTCTTCAGCAGATGAGGTTTCCATGGGCGATCCTTCATAGGATTTGCCCAGTTCATCGTTTTCTGGCAAAATTCTAGTCACAGTCCTTTTAATTTCACCAGAGGACGTCTTGATGGTCTTTATCCTAACTTTGGGAATAGCTGGCGGAGAGCCTGCTGCCATGGAAGGAGAGCCCTTCCCACTGCTGTCGCTGCACACACTTCGAGGACTCTCGGGCTGCTTGCTGACCTTCCTTACCACCTCCAAGGGGCTTCGCGGACTCTTTGGCGACTTCGGCATTTTTGGACTCCCCTTCGTTCCATCTTTAAAAGGACCGGAAGGGTCTTTCGTAAGACTCAGCTGGTCACCTTTTGGAATACACGCAACTTTTTTGGCCTGAAGAGCTACTAACGCAGCCACGCAGGACGACAACTTTGAATGAGTTGGCTTTAACCTCTGGCGAGGTGGTACCGATGAAGATACGTTCAGCTCAGGCACAGAGCCTTTACTTCCTCCTAAATTACTGTGAGGGAGGTCGCCGAACACCAAGCCTTCTCCAAGAAAGCTATTGGTATCTACCAAGTCCTTGCTTGCGTCCACAAACCTTTCTGTTGCTTTGTCTTGTTCTCTTCTGCTCATTTCCAGCCTACTTTCTGGCTGGCAGTGAATTTCCATCTTTTGTTCCTTTTTACAATACTGATCAAACATGCTTAATTCTGGCTCCGGTACTTTCCTAAAATGGTCTAGTACTGAAGCTCCTGTTGGAATATACATTGATGGTGGTGGAAAATACGGACTTTGGGCATGTTTTGGTTTCTCACCAATACTGTTCTCTTTGAATGCATCCTCTGGTTCAGGGCTGGAAATAGGGCTAAACTGACTAAATGTTGGTAAAGGCTCTGACTTGGACTGGTCCAGTTTTTCAGAGTAACTTCTTGAGCTATCACCATTAATAAAAGTTGACTCAAATTTCCCATAATTATGCACTAAAGTGTGAGCCTCTGATGGCAGCTCAGAGCCACGAAACCCATTGTGTAACAGACCAGTCCCGAGGTGATTCCCGTCCTTTTCTGCTTCAAAGGACTCTTGACGACTCGTGTTCTTTACAATAACACTCACGACAGGAGCATCAGAGGGAGGCAGGGAGTGGGACAAGGACACGTTTTCATCTATGCAGATTCCTGCCGATTTCAGGTGATTCTCATTCTCCTCTCCCGCTGATGGAATGGTCTCCTTGGCATCAAGGCTAGTCGGATCGGGGATGTCAAAAGCAGCCAGGAGGTCATCAAAGTCTGGGGTTTTCATGTCCCCCATGATGAAAGCTACAATTGAAAGCAAAATACTTTGTCAGGTATAATTCCCCCAAAGACCTGTTTGCATAAACATCTTACGTGACAAAAAACACAACTACCCAAAATACTAAAGCTGCAGGGTACCAAAGCTAGGAACATCTGCTTGCAGTTACCTCAACTTCCATTTTAACTATTCTGAGACTGGCTGTCCACGCACAAAAACATTAGCTGTGCAGTGCCCAGCTTTTTCAACACCACCTGCTTGGCAGCAAAGCCTCCGGGCCAAAGCAAGCTCTCCAGGGGAGGGTCACACCACACTGGTTGCTCCAGGCCCACTTTGGGTGGCATCAGCCTGAGCTGCTGACAAGCCATTTTCACCTGACCCGAGTGCAAGAGGGGGAGGTTCTCAAGAATTTTGGTTCTCAACTTGTGTTTTTGCTTCTCAGTCTTCTGCTATGCTGTTTTGCAGGACATCAGAAGACAGGACTTTCTCCTGCATACCAATGGTATCAATTTTAAACACAGAGTCTTTCCCATAACCCATCACTAGGCCCAAATGGCCCCAATACAGTGCCTGATTGTACCTGAATCATAATAAAAATGATATTCCCAGCTAGTTCTCTCTCTAAGGGAAGTAGAGACCCAAGCCGTAGCCACAGAGCCCTGCTAAGGAAATGATCAAGCTTTGATGAGATGCACAACGAAAACTTTGATAACAAAGAGTTATTGAAACATCTGTGTCATGCAAGGGATTCTGTTTTTCCTCCTACACCATTAAATCAAAATGGCTTAAAGTTGGTGCTATATATAGACTTTCTGAATATTTAATAAGCCATTTTTTAAGGCATTTCACTGAAACCCCAAATTTGCATGAGCTGAGGAAAAAATAAAATAAAGAAGACACCCAGAGTGTGTCAACCAAGCTAAGCAGAGCACCAGCTCCTACTTGGAGCCGATCCGGTGTGCACAGGTGCTGCTGGAGCCAGCAGCAAAGCAGGGAGAGACAGGGGCAGCAAGTGCTCCAAAGGACAAGCCCCGGAGCTGTCGCTTTGCTTAATCTACTGCAAAACACTCGGTGGAGATTTACTTGGCTTAAGAGCAGCTCGCTGTGCTTCATCTTAAACTTGTTCTTAAATTAAACCACAAATATGAATGTCCGTGGAGGGCTCTGCAATCATTTACAATTAGACCCCTCGGCAAGGTAGGGCAGCTTTGCATTTAGTTAAGTCTCTGGAAGCCTGGAAGATTATCCGTATGCTTCATATCACCAGCAGTTGATAATGAGTCCAGAAACAGCCCAGATTAGAGCAGCTGGCAAAGAGTGTGGAGCTGAAACTTGCCTTTCCTTTGGGTGGGAGAACTTGTGCCAGTTGGGAGCGAGAACTAGGCATCATTCAGCTCCTGAAGTTTCTGGCACGCGCAAATCCTTACGCGAGGAAGACATTTCACTCCTTAACTTGGAATGCCCAAGTGCTACATACAGAAAAATAAGCTTGCCAATCAGTTATAAAAATCTTTTTTGGCCCTTCCCTTCTCACTCCCAAATACGCATCCGCACCTTTGGGTGCTGTAGTACTTTAAAACATAAGAAGAAATGTGAGGTTATGTGGAGCATTACAAAATAATGCTTTTCTTGGGAGAACTCCCATGTTTTCAGAAAATTTTGCCTACGTCTCCAAGTCCTATAAAAGACTAGTTTATGTTCTTTGCTATTACAAGAGGGAACACAGGTCTCTACCCAAGTGTTTCTTGACAAAATTACTTTTTAAGCTTGTGGTACGCAAAGCTGCAATTTCTCAAAATAAAGCAAATTGGACTCAGGTTCTGGAAAAGACTAAGTCGATACCTTGTCGACAGAAGAGATTTTTTTAAATGACACAAATTTAACATTTTGCCTAGACACCCAGGGCTTCTTTCTGATCTTTGACAATAAGGAAAAAGGGTTATAATTATGTATCTAGAAGAAATCCACCAAAACCTTCCGCAGACTAGCCCACGAGGGAAGCACAAGCAGCCCTCCTTACATAACGCAAGTCCTTGGCGCTCTAGTTGGTTCAAAGCGAAGTTATGAAGGTGAATTTTCCTCTACATGCACATACGAATACAGAGGTTGAGATTTGCAAAGCAATAGGTGAAAGGCAGGTCAATGAAATAAGCCAAGAGCAAGGACTTATGGAGCGAGATGCATGTACTTAAGAGCGCAAAAATGACGTGTTTCTAGCGGAGGCCTGAAACCTAGAACTCTCCAGCTGTTGCAGAGAAATTTTGGATTTGTTCCTGGCAGTCCAAAAAGCACCAGGGCCTTCCACATCGGCCAAATTTCCAGACTCCACGTTCAGCTATGGGTGAGACGAGACGGGCTTCTCGTAGGTGCCTCCGACAAACCTTTTGTCCACAGCGCTATTCCCGCGCGCTTCCCGAGCTCTGCAAGGGCTCCTTGGCAGATTTTGAACCCCCGGGGGACATGCTTGCTGGAGGAAAGAGCTCAAGGATGACACCTCATATTAAAGCATGGAAATACAGTTATACCAAGGTAAGCACCTTAAAAACGGAATAAAAATAGAAGTGCTTCTGAATCTGCAGAACAGCAGCAACAACAGGAAAGAAAGTGCCAAGAGTGGCTCTCTGGGCATGGAGAAATCACAGTTTTTAGAAAAGGGCTGCGGGAAGGAGGCCTGCTGGCCGGGGGAGCACACGGGGAGCGGATGGGACGCAGCGGCGAGGTCAGCCGGCACCAAGCGGTGCCAGGGCCGGGAGCCGAGGGCAGCGGCAGCTCGGGGAGGTCCCGGTTGGAGCGGGCCCGGAGGAGGGGCAGGAGCCGCGGGCTCCACCGGCGGGGCCGGGGGCCGCGCTGCAGCTCGCGCCCCGCGTCCAACTTTTCGCCCCGCAGGAATGCGCCGCATTCCAGAGCGGCCCGCGGGGCTCCGGGGGGGCGAGACGCCGCCGCCGCCGCCCCCCGCCGCCGCCAGGCCCGAGCGCGGCCGCTGCCTCCGCGCGGCTCCGCGGGCCGCTCCGCGCGGGGCGCCGCGCACAATGGGGGCGCCGCTGTCAGCCCGCCCGCACGTGCCCGCCCCGCGCCACTGAAGTTTGTCGCGGGCGGGAGGAGCGGAGCGGGACGCAGCGCTAGGCCGGGCCGCCCCGCGCCCGCCCCGGCCGCGGCGCCCGGGCTCCGCCGGCGGCGCAGCGCAGCGCAGCGGGGCGCCCCGGAAGAAGCGGCGCCCGCGGGCGGGCGGGCGCGCAGGGCTCCGGCTGCCGGCGACGGGGCCGCCCTGCCCGCGGGGCGGCAGCACCCGCCCGGCCGGGAGGAGGGAGGACAGCGGGAAGGAGGGAGGGAGGGCGAGCGGCAGGGGCGGACCCGCGCCCGGCACTCACCCGCGCCGGCGGCTCCTCGGCGGGCCCCGCCGCCGCCCGGGCCCCGCACAGGCCTCACCCCGCACCGGCCACCAACGGCCGCAACATGGCGGCGGCGGCGGCGGGCGGGGCCGAGGGCGGGGCGGGGGCACCGCGGACCGCCCCCCCAGCCCCCCCCCGCGCCGCCGCCGCCGCCGCCGCCGCTCCGGGCCCGGCGGCGGGAGCCGCGGCCTGGCGGGGGCGGCGGGAAATGGCGGCGGCGCCGCGCGGGGTCCGGGCGCCTCGGGAGGGCTCCAGGCCGCCTTCCCGCCTCCCCCCTTTAGCTGGGGCTTAACGGATTGAGAAGAAAAGGGAGTCACGCGGGGAAAGGCGCTGCACGGCGCGGCTCCCGCCGGTGTTTTTAGCGGGTGTCTCCCTAAAAAAACGCGCTCTCGGAGTGGGAGTTGGGCACTAAAAAGGCATCCGGCATTTCTTGCCCGCTTCACCAAGGGACGCCCTGGTCTGATGCGTGGCCGCAAGGAACGTCCCAGCTGGGACATGAAACAAAGCAGGACGCTGAGCCCATCGGAACCCTCCACGGGGGACACGCGGAGCGGGTCCCGCCGCGGGTCACGGTGCTGCGGGCCCAGCGGACGCGTTTGCGCCCAGCGCACCGTGATGGAGGCCCCGGCGCTCGCGCCGCCGCGGCTGTCAGTCCTGCGGGCCGCGAGCACCTTGCTGCTGCCAGGACGAGGTGTTGCAGGGAGTTACCGTGAGCGGCTTTTGCAAAACTTTTGGCGTGGCAAAACTGTAATTAATGTTTTAGAAACTCCGGGGAAGGTTTATTATTGGCAGGGTGAGAATGAATCCCCAGATGCAAACATTCCTCCGAGATAACAGCGTAGCCTTGGGCGTCAGCTCCGTGCACACGCGCCCGTCGGTGCAGCTCGGGTTGGCATAGGTAATTCTGCAGATGTCATCTGGATACATGGAAAACCATCGGCACCTCTTTCTCAGACATGGAAAACCAGCCATTCTCCCTGACCATAAAGGTCCTCTGTGTTTCCCCCCACTGAGTTTCCCCCTCTTTTTGTTTCTTGATGTACATGTGGAAAAATCCCCTGTCTATTTGTTTTACCGCCACGGAGTCACCACAAGCATGGAGGAAACCTGCTCTTACTCCGCATCCATGCCCACATCAGCATCCATGGAGCTTGCGATAGGGGAGATCTCACCTTTAAACCCTTCATCGAACCCAATGAACCAAAGGGACTGTGTCGTCACGAGGGGGTGAAAAGGAATAAGATTGGTAATTTGGCAAATGCTTATTAGAGAAGAGCTGTTTCTCGATGCGCTGTTCTTGGGATCTCTGTTTATGGGAGTCAGGAACATGAGTAAGTTGTCACCAAAGGGTCCCACAAAGGCAACAGACGAGTTTCCCCTCTTGGCTTCTGCTTGTGTGATAGCAATCTCGTTTCACTGCTTGGTAGAAAACTGCGAAGGTAACTCGCAGACAGACAGGCATGCTGGAAACGTACCGGCTGTGGCAGAGCACAGACACGCTCCGAAGCCCGGGCGAGCAGGGTCCCTTGCACAATCCTCTGAGCTAACAGCAAAGGCCATGCGAAGCCCCGCACTTTGGCTTCTCGCACCCGGCACTGATGCAACTGCGAAAGGGGGGGCTCTACATCTGCTCAGGGCTGCTGAAAAGGGCTAAAATGAGCCCTTTCTCATCGAGCTGTTTTCAGCTGGGCTCAGTTCCACCCTCGGGTTCCTGGTGCAGCCGCAGGCGAGTGAATTGCGGCACGCAGCTGCGGCAGGAGGAACTTCCCAGGCTGGTTCTGTTGCTGACGCAACATTTCGGGTGACTGCAGCCCCGCGGCTCAGCCTCAGGGCTGGAGACACTGTGGTTTCTCCATACGTTTCCCAGGGTGACGGTGCTGGCTTAAGCTGTCCTTGCCGTTGTGCCCTCAGTTGCACTGTGCAGCTGCAGCGGGACTGCTCTGCGATCCAGAGAACTGATCCCCATTCAAAATTCCTCCTTGGGGGAAAAAAGTCAGTATCACCAGTTCCCTCGTCTGCTCACGCATAGTGCAACCAGGACCTGCGTAGTGGGCACAACTGAGGTAGGGGGTAGTTGGCTCTTGGGTGGGTGCCAGCCAGAGGGAGGGCCCTTGGGGTAGGAATATCAGTGACAGCCGGTCACCAAAACAAGGTCCCTGTCACTCCTGGAGGCCTTCCTGAACTTTGCTCGGTAGTCAAAAATCAAAGCTCAGGAAGACAGCAAGCGGAATGTGGAGAAGCTGAAAGAAGAGCCGCTTGGTAGTAGCCATTATTTGGTGCCGTGGTTTGGCCAACACAGCTGGACCAACCTGTGCTGTGACCCCAGCCTGGGGTTTCTGCCCAAAGACACATCTTCAATGATTTTCTCCAATGAAACATAAGAGTGAAAAGATTGCATCAAACAGCAACCCCAGAAACCAACAATCTGCCCTCTCACTCCGTCCTCACCCTCTTGAGACACCTGGAGAAATGGATCTGTTGTGGTAGCACAGGTTGTGCCCACACGTTACGAGAGCCTTCCATGGTCCTAAACTCCTGGGTTTTTTTTCCCCTGCAAGACAGTTGTATGGAGAGGACAATGACCATGGCAGGTGGAAGTCAGGCAAGAAAGAAGAGTGAGTAGGCAAGAAACTCATGTCACATGAAAATCATTTCACATACCAGGCAGATAGTTTTAGGAGAATGTGTGACTGTGTTCCCAGGGTCAAAAGAGGCTTACGTGCAATGTAGCCACAAAAATGTGCATTGGCTTTTTCACTTCTGTGCAAAGGCATTGATAATCCTAATACTGCGAGTCCGACACGTTTGGCATCATCCAGCAGCTGGAGGGTATTCGTATTTAAAAAGAATAAAACTAAAATCATGTGCAGAACCTAATTGTGGAGCTACAGCAAGAATAAAAAATGTCTCAAGTCAGGCTACTCTTAGCACTAAAATCAAACCTACTCTGCCCCCCTAGACACATTCTTTTAACACAAGACAGCATCTGCAAGAGGGAAGCAGCAGGTACTCTGACTTTGTTTGGCTTGGAAATACAGCGTTTGGGTGCCCATCCCCACTTAAACTGCCCTTTCCCCCCTTGCCTGTACGTCCTTGGGCACCCGTCCCGTGCTTGTTTGTGTTGAAAGGAGCCTCGGTTCTCACCCAGGTGCTTGCGGGCGTCTTGCTGTGCTCTGGGAAGGTCGCTGGGAGGCTGCTGGGCACCCGAGTGGTTTACCAGGCCGTTGCGCCGCGCGTGAGCTGCTTCCGTGGTGGCTTCGTCCCACAGCGTGAGCTGAGTGTCGCAACCCGTTTTGAAGTTGTAGCCAACGTGAGACTTTGCTTTGTAGCTAGGGACAGAAGTAAGAGAGTTTTTAACGGTGCTACGCAACGTGCACGGCCTTTTCTTTTCAATTGCTGCTGTGTCCCAAGCATCCCCCGGCTGAGGTGGAAGTCTTCCGTGTTTGATCTCCACCCGGTGATAAGTTGCTCTTTCTACTCACCTTCCAACCTCCCCTGGAAAGAATTGCCAAAATTCAGCGGATTTTTATTTTTAAAATAGTTTGGGACTGTTCCTTCTTTCAGGGTAAGAGTCGGAAAACACAGCTAAACCTTTAAATGGGAAAAGTATAGGTGTGAAATTGGTTTAGCTATGAAAGCTCATAGTCATACCAGTGTGGGCTGCTTGCTTTCCCAGCATTTTCTTGACGTAATTTTCATTATACTACGAAGTGTTAAATTGCCAAAATTTTTGTCAGACTGTGGAGCATCAAGTGGCCACGCAACTGAGCTAACTCTATTAAGCTCCCCCAGGAAAGCCCACAATTTTACCGCTAAGTCATGCTGACTCTCAGGGCAACGGAGCCAAAACTCGGTGCTTGACCGTGCTTCCTGGGAACCCGGCCAGCTCTGGGTCACCCTTTCACAACAGCAGGACGGCTGTGAAGTCCCGTGGAATCGTAGAATGCAGTTTGGCTTGTAAATTTGCATTGCAGCCTGTTCTTTCATGATGGGATGACCCAGCGTGTCCCTCTGGGCCCCT
The DNA here is from genome assembly GCF_059628265.1 of Tinamus guttatus. Taxonomy (NCBI): domain Eukaryota; kingdom Metazoa; phylum Chordata; class Aves; order Tinamiformes; family Tinamidae; genus Tinamus; species Tinamus guttatus. The sequence goes on from NW_028289476.1 coordinate 1,347,211, forward strand.
GTCTCTACTCTCCCTGAAGATATCTCGCTTCCACTTGCCTGCTAGCCTAAGGAAAGATCAACTTGGAAAAAAAAAAGGTAGATGTTCACCCCCTTTTGGGTTTAGATAGCAATGAGCGCCTTCATCCGCGTATCTCATATTAATTCACGTGCAGGTCCTTGTTCACCCCGCGCTCGTTCTGCGGTGCAGCATCCCTCGCCTCCCTCCTCGCGCCTCTGCTCGTGCTTCCTGGCTCACTGCCTGCCTCCAGCTCCTGCTTTGGCACCGCCTGCCCTCAGCTGCGGGACGGGCAGAGCGGTTTCAGCGTGGGGCAGCCAATATCCATGTTGCAGAGCATTTCGCTGCCGCCCCACAGGCCTTGTTGAGGAGAAGCTGGAGGAACAAATGTCTACCAAGCAGCGGTAATTACACCCGTGGAGAGGCCACAGCCTTCAGCAACGCCTCTCATTGCTGCCGCTCCTGAGAAGCAGTTTGGGATGCAAAATCAATTTCCTAATCGTTAATCTTTGCTTGCCAATAAATTTCTCTCCCTTCTTCTCCAGACCTTTGGCTTTGTGATCCCTAGAGATGGAGAGAGAGAGAGACCTTGGGAAATTATATATGATGCCTTGGCTTTCTCTCTCACCTTGCTTTCTCCTTAAATTCCAACCTGGCTTTAGCTGGTGCTGTGTCCCCGAGGCTTTGGCTGCATTAGCAGATAGACTGAGTGGGCAGAATTGCTCTCCACTCTGCCTCTGATAATGTTGTCTTCACACTCATATTTCCCTGGGGAAAAAAAAAAAAAAAAAAAAGAAAAGCCACAGCCTGAACACACAGTCGGGGTCCAAACAAGAAATCACAGCCTGCATGCTAACACGGGAACCGCACTTTGCTCAGTCTATCCAACTCCCAAACCTTTTTCATTGGGAAAGGGCTGGGAAGCAGCGGGTTTTTGGGTTTGCACCCATTGGCAAGTATGGTCAAAACATCAGCAATATGTAGGAGGGTTCTGGCACCAAAAGATATTGGCTTCCTTTTCATTTTGTTTAACAGCAGAAACCACCTTCTTCAATGACTGGTTGATAAAGATGATTGGAGTGTGGAGAAGAGAAATAGTAGCACAGAGAATCAGTGTAAATAAAGGAAGCAACAAGGCAGAATGTTTTTGTCTTCAGTACAAGCTTTGGCAGTAACATAAAGAAAGATGGGAAATTATATGGGGTGGTGACAAAATGGGTTTTTCAGAAAGAAGAATGTAGGATATTTTTAATAGAGAAAATTCTTCTTATCCCTTAAAAGCACTAAGGACTGTGATGATAAGAAAGCACTGTACTAGCATAGTCAAAAGCCCTCTGGAAATGAAGTTTTCCACCACAGGTCTCCTTTCACGCTCTTCACTGTGCACATTAGAGTATTTCCATGTTCTTCTTTATCCGCTAGGCATTCACTGGGCCATCAGTTATGCTGTGCTGTCATTCGGGATGCTGAGCGACGGGCTGTGGTTGCTCTGACGTGTCAGTGTAAGACATTTAAGTACAGGACAAACAAATGTTTCTGGCCTTCAAGAAACAATTTTCCAAAGGTTGAACTCCTCTTGACTCATGCCAGCGGAGCAGAGCACTGTGCTAAGCACATTGCAGCCTACCTGGGAACATAAGTGTTTCCTGGAAGAGAAAATCATGGAGGGGAGCCAGGAAGGAATGACTGCCCTTGGACTGCTGGATGAAAAATCCTCCCCCAACGAAAGGGCCCTGCAGGGTTGGTTAAAGCGTTGCTGAAGCCAAGGATACAATTAAACGGAGTGAAATTACAAATCTGCAGTTTTAGGGGAAGAGTGACACAAGCAATAAAGGGATATGCCTTTTGAGGAGGTGGCAGATCTTCTGAAGTATCTTACCCCGTCGCGTTGCTAGATGTGAAGTACTGGGCTCCAGCAGTTTCTAGTGAACATCTCTTCCATTCCTGTATCCCCTTTTCGCAGGTTAGCACCTCCCAAGCTGGGCATCAGCATGTTGCACTCTCACACCACTGCTATCACTATTGCTGCCTCCAATACTCCAACTTTAAGGCCCTTCTCAGACAGAGGGTTTAATCGAATACAGTCCACATTAGTGACCAGCACCCTGGTGGCAATAATAGAGAGGTTTTTTAGCCAGTCTTCATGAATGGCTTCTTTCTCAGCTGGGCCAGCAGGCAGGGAAAGGCCATAGGGCCAAATGAGAGTCCCTCCTGCTTAACGACCCAGGATAGAGGCCTACTGGGGGTGCCTCTACGAGTTCTGTGTCAAGTGGATCCTCAAATGAGTGGGGTACTGCAGGAAAGGAGGCTGCTATTCCCTCTCCTAGTGTCAGAAATGCGCTCAGAGCAGTGCTGCGGGTCCGGAGTGGATGGTGGTCACGCTTCAGACCTAGCTGTCTGTGGTTCTCTTCAGCCATCCCTGGCCTTCCCAGGAGAGGGAGCAGAAACGTTGCTCTACAGCCAGGCCGAGACTGATTTTGGAACCAGGCTTTGCAGAATCAGGGCCAGCAAGGAGGGACACACGTCCTACGAGGACTTCAGGATCATCTGCTGTGCTCTGTCTGCTGACCCTGAATATCTGAGGTTTTTTTTTTTTTTTTTTTTTTTTTTGAGGCCTTTTGATCCAGCCACCTAAACTGCCTTAAGGAAACCTCCATAGCTTGCAGACATGCTGAGGGTTTATGTTGCATTTGCTGATTTCCAGGTGAAGGAGCTGAAGTGGCTCAACTGGGCTAATGTCAGACAGAAGAGGAATAAATAGGCCTTTGCGTTGCCTCACCAAGTGATAAGTACCCATCACTTGAGGTACTTCAGAGCCTGGCAGACAAAGCATGAAGACCACTTTGAGGGATCAATCTTGTTGTGCCTTTCAAGAATCTTCTCTTCTGCTTTTCCTCCCAGCTCATACTTTTCAGTACGCTGCTCATTCTTGGTGTTCTCTGTTGCACCATCAGCAGGATGATCCCAGTTCAGTGCCAAGACTGGACCCGCCAGATGAAATCTTGCCTGTTGGGCTCAGTTGCCAGCTTTGACTTTGCTATTTCAGACACTTCATTCAAGGCCCATGTGCACAAAAAAATCTGAAGACACGTGTGCATGCAAAGTTCACTGAAGCTCTGCAGAAATTCAAGTCCACGCTGCTGTCTGCCTACAGTGCTGCTCCATGGAGCTGGCTGGGTCTTGGCCCCTCGGGAGGACTGTTAATCACCTTGCTGCCTCTTGGGATGTTGTTCATCCTTGTGGGTCCAAGGTGTCTCACTGGTTTGCAGGAGATGGAGGCCACGGGCACCTCATGGAGTTGGTGTCAAGGGGAGTCCCACCAGTAACACACGGGCACCTGGAGAGGCTGCAGTGGGTCGCAGTGCTGGCAGTGACCTAAGTGGCTCTGTCTGGGTGGCTCCTGACAGTGCACGGAGAAGATAGTCCCCAAACTGAACACATTGCTTTAGTAATTAAATTTCAGGTTTTCTCTAATTAACACAGATGCCAGGGAGACTCTTGAAAGATACAGAGGAAGTGAAAGCATCAGATTAATTCTGCAGCAGTAGGACTTTGGGGAACAGCATAATGAATGATGGTGTCAGTTTAGTAGTAGCCGTGATGGTCTAAGGATATAACTTGGCGAGGGCTGTAGAGAGCTCATGTATTTCATTACGCCAGTTTTGAGGGGAGCAGGGAGACAAACTCCCGTGGTGAACCTGCCCTGCTTATCCCATACCACGGGAACTGAGGCCTCTCCAGAAAAAACATTAAACAAATACCACAAATATTGGAAAAAAGAACTGTTCTCCAAAGTCTCTTCCCTCGCCTCAAAGGCCACAAACTGATCATCCAAAATAAACTCCCCGGGAGCAGCAGTTGTGCCGAAGCCTGCCAAGCTGCAGCACCACGTGCAGATCCTGGCCATACGTCTCCCTGCCCATCGTCGCGCCGTCAGGCACCGCTATGTGCATCCCACACCGGGAAATGGGAACCACTCCTTGTTCCTCTCAAATTATTAAACGTATTAACACAATCAAACTATACTTAGTAGAACCATTCTCAAGATATCTTCCTTTCCTTCCCCTCTTCCTCCTTCCATTTATGCCAGTTGAGGTAATAAAAGAAATATGAGGGGAAAGACACGAATCCCCATCCTACTGCTACAACTGTTACAACCCCAAATGTAACTGCACACACTCTCCTTCTGGGCTGCCAATGGGGTGAACAACACAGAGCATAAAAGGGCACGAGACTGTAGCTAAACCAAAATTCACAGCTGTTTTTATAGACTCCTAGAAGGACTTAGAGTTGGAAAGATCCTCTGGAAGGCCCCTCGTCCTACCAGCTCCTCAAAGCAAGGCAGCCCATAATGCTGACTCATATTGCTTAGAGCCAGATGGTCTTCAGGCTTTTCACAAGCGCACCTTTATCACCACTCCACTGGGTGCCTGCGGCTGTTTGGTAATGCTAGGGAAGAACTGGGTGCAAATCCAGGGTTGTCTGATTGCAGAGGGCCTGGCAGAAGACCAGCAACAAGCGCAGGAAGAAAACATGCGTTTGGAAGGCCTTTTTGTTCAGAGAGCAGGACAAGTGGGGCTCCACAGCTATTTTTGTAGCTGCCGCTGGTTCATGAACTACGCTTCTTACTCAGCCTGTCGCTTCTGCGTGCTGCGGGGAAGGCCTGTCTAGACTGGCGGTTGCAGGGAGGGAGGGCAGCGCGCGACATTGCTCAGGACCTCGGCGCGCTCATGCGTGCATCCTGCGGCCGGCGCGCAGACACGAGCCTTGAAAAGGGGAAACCAGCAGAGCGAGCCCCCGCGGGGCGCACGTGGCCTCGGGAGCAGCTTGGACGCGTGACTGCGTCTTCCCAGACACGTCCGTGCTGCAGGACACAGCAGGGCACGTACCCAGATGCATCGTGACCCACAGGGCAGATCCCCACCACAGCCGCAGAGCTTTCCACCACAGCAGCTCTCTAATGTGACAACATGGATGTATCCACCTTCCCCAGGAAGGATCCTCCCATTAAGCAGCCCCAGGACCCTGCAAGCGAGTACTTGAGAAAAGGCCTCAGATACCTGGAGATAAAAGTAGTCATTAAAAAGGCATAAACAAAGGGCACTGCAATTGTTTTGCCACATCTCCAGACTTGAGAGGAGGCTGAAATAACCTTTATATAATCCCATTAGCATTTCCAGGGAAAACAACGGCATTTTAGGAGGCAGAAAAATGTATTTTCTTATCATCCAGAAAGGCCAAAGGTATTTATCTGATTTAATATTTTATAATTGATATTAAGCAACACAGAAGAATGAGGCAGGCAGTCTGGAGATGGTTGCAGCCCTGCGGTGACATGGCAGGAGCTGCCCTCTGCTCTCCCAATAATGTGTCATACGAGGGCCTGGTCAGGAGCCAGCTCTGTGCACAACGGACCTTCTCCGTGGTCTCTGTATGAAAAAGGGCCTTCTCTCCAGCCCCACTGTGGTAGGACCCTGGATGCAAAGGCAGGCCCCTCCGTGCTCACAAACATTGTTACTTGGCAGCTGTTTCAGCATCACATCTCTGCAGGAGGAGACACTTGAGCTGTCGCAATCCAAGGGACTGAAACTCATTCTCAGGCTACCCGTGATCTGCCCTTCCTCGCTGGGCAGCGTGTCGGCCCCGACTGCCTGATGTCCACGTTCCTACGTTGTGGGAAGGGAGAGCTGAAAAGGAAAGGTGGGGAGAAGAGACAGCTGAGGATGTGGGAGGCTGCCTGAGAACGGGGCAAGGGCATAGGGGTTAGGAGCTCGGAACTGCGACGCACAGCAGGAATAGAGGCAGCCAGCAGACATGTGAACGCACATCAGGACTCTTCACGATGATGGCTTGGTGCCCAGGGTAGCAGCAGGTCGGGACCAGCACTCCTTCTAGAGGTGCATGAACCGGCCCATCGTGTGGGCCCTGCGCTCGGGTGGTCATGGGCTGTTGGCTACCTGTCTAGCTGTGGTCTCACCCCGTGAGATCACCCACACCCAGCACTGTCCTGGAAGCAGAGGGGCTGCAGGGGGTGCAACGAAGCCCTGCTACAACAACTGTGACTGTACAACATTCAGGTAAGTACCTCCTATCTTTCATCTCCAGCAGGGAATAGCAATGAGGAGGTTATTCTTTGTGAAACATTCTGGAAAGTCATTGCTGAAATCTCTCACTTGCCTCTTCCATCTGTTTATTTTTACCACTTAATAACACGTCTGTCTCGTCAACCGTTCTTGACATCATGGCAAGGAAATCCAACTCAGCAGACAGCTTTATCAAAGAGACATTAGCTCTTCGTTACTGTGTGACACCACATCAGTGCTCCTTGTGTTTATGAAGTCTAGTCTGTGATTTCAAAGCGTGTCTTCATCTCTTATGAATAGGTGATATGTCCAGGATATTTGAAATTGTTGATTATTATGCAAAAGGTTATCCAAACTGTGAAGATAAGACACAACTTCAAGCCCTTCAAGAAGTCTCATTTGCTCAGTGATGTGCTTTTCTCCTTGCTGCCACATGATGTCACGGAACTAATTTCAAGTGATTAGTAACAATGGCAAAACGGCTATCGAAATAACCTTTGATAGAGGAGCAGAAACCTGGGGCCACTTGAAGAGGCTGTGCTTTCAGTGATTTCTCATCACGAATGCAGCAATAGGCTGCGTGCTTCACCGTGCCACAAAACCCACGTCTGTCTCTGCTTTCAGGAGAGGCGGCGAGGGGTAGCTGGCCTGAATGTCCATCAACAGTGTTCATCCACTTTTGAATTTGGGCAACCTTGTGTTTATTGCCTTCATGGCGGGTGGCTTCATTCACCCTTTTCATTTACAGCTATTCTCCTGGTTTCATCACTGAATAATCTGCTTGTTGGGGAAGCCCGGAGGAACTGAATCTGAACGGTCTTACATTTTTAGAAGGGTTGTTTCACCATATTTCCCTCATTTTCTAGACCTGCCCTAAGTTTTTGTTTTTAAAAGTTTCAGAGCCAGTGGAGCTGTTTGCTTTTTGCTCGGGAAACAGGAATATTTCACCGAAAACACAGTCTTGCATCCTTCAATCTGCTTGCTGTTCAGAATCATTCAGAATATGTAGTCTTATGGGCATATAATTTGGTAGCAGAATGACAAAAGTGTCATCTGGAAGGGGCCTACTCCAACCTCCTGCTCGAAGCAGGACGATTGTCAGCTCTAGGAGAGAGGAGAACACATATATGGGTTTGCATGTGCAAAGCACGATGGATGAAGACACCTGTGCCACCCAGCCCTGGGTAGCATGGCCTGGATTTTATAACCCAAGAGCTCCTTGCTAGTCCTGAGTCCAGTGTCTTCCATTATCACCTTGTGTGTGGTCCTGTTATGCCTATAGGAGGTAGACTGCCACTTCCTTGTATTCCAGTATGTTCAGAAATGATCCTCAGCTAATGACTGCATTTTAGAGAAAGAGAACTTCTTTGAGCAGATAAGGTCAAGAGATCATCTTGCTCCATCCATGTCTGCAGGAGAGAACCTGCCTGCTGGGAAGTTCCTTCCTCCACTCGGAAGGAATGGCCAACTAACCTTTGCTGGCTATATGTGAAGCTACTTCCAAAAACTAGGGAAAAAGGACGAAAAAGCCATTCCCGAGTCCTGCGGTTCCTGAGTCTTGCAGTTCTAGGTGCTAGGTGCATCAAGAAGTTGCTGTTCTGTAATGAAAGGAAGCTCACAAGGTTGCAATTCACGTGCTGCTATTGTAGGAAAGGCCAGAAAATGGCATGAGATGGCATGGAAAAATTCACGTCAAACTTACACAATTTGACAGCTACAAGCAACTGTAAATAGCATCTATAGTGGGAGGTGGCAAGCAAGCACATCTAGAAGACAACACAACTACCTCTGCCTTGTAATGTGAAGTAGGGAATGCAGGCTCTGTGTTAATTTAAGGATGGCATTTCTGTCCATCTGTTGCACACACTAGATTGATACCATCTGCCACCCCTCCTTACCCTTGCAGAGTAATCAGCTGGTGCTATGCCAAAACCTTTATTAAACAAGTAGTAGGGAATCAGGCTGGGAGTACTGCACCTCCTCAGGTTGTCTTTTGGTCCCCACTCACCTCTGGCTCTCTCTGGACAGCTGGTTCTGCATGAAACGTAGGACCTGAGGTTGCCCAAGGGGAATGCACACAGACATGGACATTTTGAAGAGAAAAAAAAAAGTACTAATAAATTCTTTGAGGTTCTCTTTTCTCCATCCTGTCCTCTCCATGCTTAGGAGGTTCTGTATCTGATGGGAACTCAGGACCACACCGGATTTCACACCCTTTTATGACTGTAACATGCTAGAAGAGGCAGGTGGAAGCATGAACCAGGAGCTACTGCTGATGGAAAACCAGCCTGTGTTGTAAACATGCGTTCAAGAGGACATCTCAACCTCCTTTCTCTGGCAAGGAGGAAATTACAAACCCATTCTTCCCAAATACATAAACACATAATTTAACATCTGCTTTTACATAGGCAGGACTGGCAAGGAAAGAAAACCACCTGGGGAAAAGCTTATACATTCACATATTATCTTGCTCACTCGTCAGCTCCTTGCGTCACTTGTACAAGAGTGATGAGAGGCAGCAGTTGTGTTTGGGTTTCTGGACCGCGTCCCTGCTGTAGCACAGGCCTGTAGTGTTTACGGGCATCCTACCTCACTATGTTTAATGCTGTAATGTTTTCCTCCAGGCACTCACTTAGCACAAAACATCAAAACATCAGCCAATGCCCTTGACTATACGCAATATTAGGTTTTGTCTGGAAATGTTATGACTTGAAGGGTGGCCCTGTCTTCTGCTAGACATGACAATTACTCCTCCATGTTCCCAACAGCGCAGAACGTTTTGCAGGACAGAGGTTATTTCCAGTGGGCTTCGGCCCTGCATGTTGCACATGGGAGAGGCCTTTCCAAAAGCAGCCTCAGCCACCTGCAGCCGCATCTGGCCAGCATGATCGCTGAGGCTGAGGGCATCCAAAGACTTCTGTCATATTTAGCACTGGAATGACTATTGCCTTTTCAAAAGATGGTCCCCAGGTTGGTCACAGCAGTCTGCAGGCATCAGGGACAGTCCTGCCCCGGGCCAGCCCGGAGCAGCGCCGAGCAGAGCTCGCCCAGGTTGCTCTCGTCGTTCTCTTCTGGCTCACTGCATGAGTTGGAGGGGTTGCTGCGTGGCAAACTCTGCTCCGAGCCTGTCCTCAGAGGAGCCCAGGGGCCTGTGCTCGGCGTGGACGTGTCCCTGAGGCACAGGCTGCCTGTGGACACTGGAGTCTGTTGGTAGTTTGGCGGGACAGAATTTCTGTGGCTGAACAACTGTGCTACCAGAGATTTCTGGAGGATTTTTTGCAGGCTTTCACAAGTCCTCTGCTTTGTGCTTAGCTGGGTGTAATGCAAATCCAACTGCAGAAGCACGTCTGTCTGGAGGAGGAGAGCAAAGAACATCGAGTGAATCAGAGAACAAGACTTAAAGCAGAACTTTTTTTTTTTTTTCCCCTTTTTCTACAACCAGTGCCAAGAAATTCCAGGCTCGGCTGGCTGTTCTGCAGGCTCACAGCCCCATGCTGTGGTGTGCTGGTGCAATGCTGCTGCCAGAGGAAATGAGCTCTAATACATATTCATGACGGTTGGGGCCCCGCAGCAGTTTCTGCATTTCATAACTCTCAAGGTGCCTGGTCAGGGGAGCAGGAGTGGAGACTGTGCCCAGGAAACCTGCACCCACGCGAGGAGCGCAGGGATGTCCATCCTGGCCAAAGCATGAGAGAGCTGGGCACGCAAAGGGAGGGATAGGGACCACTTAAATAAAATGTGCATCACACATTACAAACTAGTAGCTTAAAAGAGCAAGAGCTCTGCGGAAATCCCTTCTCAGTCTAGTGCTATTTTAGACCTTCACAAAGCTGGTGAAGAAATCAGAAAGGAACGTGTTAATAGCAGCCAAATTCCTGAACACAACCCCCTAGTACAGGGATGTGCCCAAGACACCTGGCTGTACAAAGCAGGGATATGGATGATGGAGCAGGAGGAGAGATTTTCCCTCCATGTCTAGTGGGCAGTGCAGGTCCAGATCCCATGTGGGTATTGAAAAGCAATGCTGGATGCTTGGAAAGGGTCTAGGAACAAGCAAGGGCTGGAAGAACTGCCCTACATTAAGTCAGGTAAGGTACTCTGCAAACTGAGCTTGTTTCAGGCAGATTCAGGCTGCAACTTGATTGTGTTCGGTGCAAGACCATGGAGAGGCTTCCCTCATTCACATGAACAGCTTGCAAGACCCAGATAAGAGGGGAAAAAATCAAACAAGAAACAAGCTACACACTGCTGCTTAGGGAACGATACCCTTTGGAAGAGACAAGCTGCAGGACTAGTGATTCTGCCTCCTCTGCAGTCTTTAATAGTCTGAGTGTTTTTTGGAGTCCTTCTTGCTCTCGGTTCAAGCAAGGAGGGCAGTGCTGGCAGTAGCACCTTGGTAGAAGGGCAGGGTGAACCAGCAGGGAAAGGCAGGCTTTTGTGCCTCAGAGATGCTCTGAGAGCATCCCCCTGGGTGGCACCCTACAACACAGAAGGGTGTCAGCCAAGTTCCTGGTTACCTGCTGTATGCAGTCCAGGGATACCAGAGAGGGCACACGAGGCTTGAGCAGGCAGGGAGAGGGAATAACAGTTACCAGAGGGGGCAGGAGAATCGTGGAGATTCCCACACAGCAGCTTTTTACCTGAACTTTCTGCAGTCCGCTGAGCTGGAATGCACAGTCCTGTTCCTCTTGCTTGTAAACAGAGGCGAGCAGAGACTCCACTTGGTCTGGGTGGCTGTCCTGCAGGATGGTCACATCTTCCTTCTCCTGGGTTAGGAAAACAAGAGGAAACACATCACCTTCAGCACCTGCCCATCAAACAGACTGCAACTTGTTTGGGGTCTGAGCCCTCCAGGATGGGGGACAAGCTGGGACTCGTTATCCACCAACCCCGTGCACGTGGCAGTGGTGCTGCCGGCCGGCTCTGGTGGCTGCTCCAGCTCCTGCCGGCCTGGTCTGGCCAGCCCAAGGATGTCTTTGGCCACAGGAGCTGGGTGGTCCAGATGGGCTCATTGTGGCCCTGCATAAAGCTGGGATCTGCAGGTGTCAGCATCACCCTGGCCATAAGGGTGCTCGGGGTACACACTGCAGCATCGCTCCCTACCTGCTCTGGCATGGGAGCAAGCTGCAGAAACAGCAATATCTCCATACAAAGCCAAACCAGACCATTTCTCTGAACTCAGCAACTTGTTGCCAGAAACACAATGAGAAACTGCAGAAAGATCTTCCAGAAAAGATCGGGGCAGTGAATGGACTTGGCAGAAAGGGGACTAGCTGTGCTGGCAAGGGAGGATGGAGTCGCCCTCCTGTTGCGTTGCTTCAGGTGGCCTCATCCTGGTTTCTTTGACAGGTCTGAACTGGGAAACCCAAGGAGAGGGAGCGCAACGCAGGGCGGTTTCTGCCAACAACTACTGCCCTCTTCTGCTCTTTTCTTCCTTCGCCAGCCAGCCTCTCTGCAGCCCTGTTCCACGCTCTCCTCGGCCCTTTGCATTGGAGCATTCGCTGTGACCTCCCTGTGTGTTCCTGAGCCCGCGCTGCCAGCCGTCCCACAGCGGGAAAAACTGGTGACTTCTGGAGCTAGAGGTGGTATCGGTGCTTTCAGCAGCCTTTGGTGGACTCTCGCAAATCCAATTTCGTTTTGAACCTTGCTAGATTTGTAGTACCCTGCTAGTATATCCAGTCCATGGTCAGAAGTCATGCTCATGGTCACCCTCGCTGGTCCCATCCCGGCCAACATCCACTCTCCGATGCCATATTGCTCTCCAGAGCTGAGGCCTCTCTTCCGGCTTTCTCCTTAGCATCCCCATTGCTCTGTCCACATCTGTCTTTCAACTTTTGCAAGTTTGCTTTCTCCTGGTGCCTCTCCACGCCTGTGACTTCTCCAATCACCTCCTCTCTGGGGTTTCAGTGGTCTGTAGGAACCACGTTCTCTTTTTTTTTTCCTCTTTGCACAGATGGGATGGATAGGACCTGGATACCATCACAAGTGAAAGTGCAGCTTTGGATGGGATGAACCACCCTGCAGGACTGGGATGAAGCAAGATCCAAGCGCTGAATGTCCAAACTGGACATGCTGTTTTTCTCTGCCCCGTTCCCAAAGCACCTACCCCTGGAAGGTGCAAACGCTCAGCACCGCGGTGAGAAGCCCCAAGTCCCTTGTGCAGCCGTGTAGGGATGATTGGCCATCCAGCAGATCCTGCTCTCACAGGGACCGGGTGCTTATTGGATTAAGTGGCTGCGTGATTAAATGATTTGGGATTCACCAAGCACCATGGACTGCTGATCTGCTTGACTGTCTGGCTAAGCCTCTGTCCCCTTCCTGAGGTGAGGTCTGTCATCACTGGGATACGGATCTTAAGGTAGAAAAGACTAAAGGTGTCACAGACCCTGGTATGAGGCAGATCCAGTGACAAATGTCATGCCTGACAGATGCATTTCCAGCTGCTCTTAGAGCACGGATAGTGACTTTGCAATGTCTATCAGCAAATCCTCCCCCAGACCTTCACACTCTTCACCATGACAATGTCAGCCTGGATCTTCCTTGGTGCTATTTAAACCATTATTTTCTTCATCATCTCAACAACCTTTCATGGATTTGGGGGTCTCCTCTCCGCCAACCTTTGCTGCTCTTCCTTAAAATCACAGTTCTTTCAATCTTTCCTTTCATGATTTGGGATGTGTTTTAGTTGGTACACTTCTCATGAAACATAGGTCCAAAAACTGGACCCAGTGCTCCAGCCTCAGCAGCAGTGAGAGGAGCCAGGGAGGATCTCGCCCAAGGCTTGGAGCTCGTGTTTATATCCTCAGCACAGTTTTGTGCCCTGCTTCCATTTCTCCAACCAGTGTGGACCCCAGGCAGAACTGTTGCCAAAGTTGTTCCCCATCCTTGGCAGCCCTGAGGTGTCATTGTGGATTTGCGCTCCTGGGACAGCACCTCTTGGGATGTCTCCTCCAGGCAACAACTCATTTTCAACTCTTTGAAAGAGTCCTCAATTACTGCCAATAATTTGGGGTTAATTGAAGAAAAATCACCAAGTCCTTATTCCAAATCCTAATCCTGAGGGATCAGTTAAAGTCCTGCTAAATTCTCAGCTTCGATAATCTACTGTTCCAAAGACTACCACAATCTCATTACGGTGGATGCAGCCAATTATTCCCTTCTGCTAGTCTCATTCATCAACATTTCTACAGTAAAATCCCCATAGCGGGGATTTTAGTGGGGTTTTTTGTTTGTTTGTTTGTTTGTTTTTAATGAAGTTGTTGTTCAGGAATTGGCAAGACCAGAGTTTTGGCTTGCCCAGAGTTTCAGATATCCTGAATGAACTTTTTTGACTGGAGATGCCATTAGATCAAACAGCTCCAGATCAAGTGACTTAGCTTGAAAACAAGGGGATCCAGGACAAAAATTTTATACATATATATTTGTGTGTGTGTGTATATATGTATATACACATATGTGTGTATAAAATATATACACACACATATGTATGTATAGTCATTGAAGCAGCACATAGCAAAAAATGGAACTAACTCTCAGCATCATTCTTTCCTGAATAGCTCCTAAAATAGTCTCTCTCTCTGAAGATAGTCCTGATCAAGTCAAAATGCAAGCCAGACAAGGCACAAGATGGAAGAGAACACTACCACTGGATAGTGAAGGAAACAGATCTATGCTACAAAAACCAAAACACTGCTATTATCTCTGGTAATCCTTCAGCAAGCCCAGACTCTGCTCAAATCACTCTGACAGGCAAAAGATGGATAAGTGTGGAAAATCTATTCCTTCCTCAATGAATTGGGTCCATGAGTTAATTCCGCAGGGGTTAAAACATGCGCTGTGCATCTTGCCTATGTTTGCCTGGCTTCGAGTTCCAGCTCTGGGGTCTTGGCAAAGCTAATGCAGCTCAGAGGGTTGTCCAGGCCCCTCAGCACCCTCGAGGAGAGCTGGGCAAGGCTGCTGGGTCCCAATCCAGCATGGGTGGCCGCAGGACAGCTGCCTAACGCGGAGCAGGGGAATTGCACAGCCAAGATGTGCTGCCATCTCAGCAAACACCGCTGGAGGTCAGTGTGTGCTGCATCTGTCTGTACCACGGTCCCGGTTTCGGTCCCCTCCGTTCCTCCTGCACCGGTGTGGAAGCAGGAGCAAGCAGGTGGACCCGCTTTTTCCCCACAAGCACTAGCATGGGGCAGTTGCAAACACCTGCACGCAGACACAGACAGCCACAGACAATTTCCATGCGCGGTTAGGGAGCTCACAAGGGGAGATGATGCTCCGGGCTTGGTACTGAGTAACGGGCAGGATCAGGCTCCAAACCTCCCACCGGCTGCATCGCTCTGCATCAGTGACTACAAGGTAGTTAGGGTCAGCATCCCTCCAGGAGCAACAGGGGCTGAAAAATCCACCACAGTCGTGCTACACTTCAGCAAGGGAGCTACAGAAAATGAGGAAGATTGTTAATAAAAAGGCGCAGCAAAGAGAATTAAATTCTTAAGAGGTGGCATGCAGACTGGAAGCTGGGGTGGCTGAACAGTGGACAAGACTGTTAGGAAGTATCTTTACATTAAGATACAATAACACAGAGTATTAAGAAAGCATCATGCAAAAAAGCCAGAACTGTTTCCAAATGAAGAACGTGGAAAGGATCAACTCCAGCAGATTAAATGCACAGATTTAATACAGTAGACTAAAAAAATCAGGAGTCTGAGGATTAACTAGCTTAAGGTATCAAAATTAGCATTAGAAATTAGCATTATGTCTTCTTCTTCCCAGTGCATTAGGAGTAAGGAATGTGGCAGGCAGCCTGTGGGACACTGATACATGCATGCAGCATTCGAGGAGCACAAAGACTTTGCAGAGAGGCAAAAATGGATTATCTGCATCAAGGTTATTAGGAAAGGGGGTCCTCGCACCAAACCAGGGACAGCTCAGGAGACTGAGACCAATAGTGAACACAAGTGCTAATACAGCCTGTGGTTGTTGAAGGAAGAGCTCAGCAGAATAGGGGTGCCCTCTTCTCTTGCCTCCAACCCCTGCAGGCTCTGTGTGAAGTGGAGAGAAGAGAGGCCCTGACCTGGTGCTGGGCTGGAGAGAGCAGGCACACAGGGATCTCTCGTGCAGATAGAGCATGCACACGAGTGTGCACAAGGACTGTCGTGCTGGGAAGAGTCACTTCCCTTTTCTTTTCTTGCAGACACTGCATGGGACTGGTGCCACCACTCCTGTAAGGAACTCTCACTGAGCAAGGAGCAACCAGGCCCAGCAGAGCTCACACTTGTGAAGAGCAGCACTAGGCTAAATGCCCTAGTAATGAGCCTGGCAAGCAATAAATAAGTGTATGATTCCCTCTTCTAGCTCAGTGCCTGCCTCTGCACAGGGGTTCGGCTCTTTCCAGCCCTCAGGACTCTTCTGCCTATGTAACACATGCCAGGTCTCCCACTCTCCTCTCCTTCCTCACTTCTGGATGCATCCTCTTCCCAGTTCACTCCGAAGCAACACCTCACCTCCCCGCCAGGCTCGCCATGAACCCTCTCCCTGGGGGAAGGAGCCACGAAGGAACTGGAAATGCGACCGGCTCCTCTCCGCAAAGGACTTACGGCTGGACGGCAGAGCAGGAGGCGGACGTCAGTGATGTGAGACGGCGGTGCCTGCAGCTTGGCACACACGTATATCACATTGGAGAACACCTGGTGGAAGCGGAGCTCCACCCGTGCCCCACACGGGAACACCACTACTTCATTAAGCATCTCTGGAAGAGAAAATTGAGTGGGATGAGCAGCACTGAACTCCTCGAGGTCTCATCAGCCCCCCAGCTGCTCTTGCAGGCCAAGGTCACGCAACCTCTTCCCAAACAGCTGCGAGATTCCGTCTTTGCCTGTTGGCTCTTGCCACTACTTGCAGGCCTACCGTGGCTGCGGCCCCAGCGCAGCGCGGCCGCTCCCGAGGGGCAGACGGGGTCTGTGAGGGCCCGGGCTTCCTTCAGCGTGTGCTTGATCTCCATCACCTGCTTCCCAGTGACCAAAGGGTCCCGGCCGATATCTGAGAGAGAAATGTAGAGGCACTAAGGGTACCACAGCATCCAGAGCGCCCAGGTCCCTAATTTTCTCATCTTGGATTTCAAATCTTGCATGAACATCCTAGCCAGGTTGCTGCCGGGCTGCTAAAACCTCTCACGAGGAATGTCCTGCTGTGCCTCTCCTGCATTTCTGGCATGACATGGTTGTGCAGGATAAGCAAGACTCACCTGTGCCGCCTAGTGTTTAAGGAATTCAAGGAATGGAACCAGTGATTTAGATGAAGGCTTTTCTCTGCTTTAACAATCTTACTGCATCTGCTCTGTGACTCCTGATGTCTCTCTTTGACTGCCAGGCCTCCCTGCCTTCCAGATCACAAGCATACACAAGTGTATTTTCTATTTTTAGGGAGAAGGGAGCGTGGGTGCTGATCTTTCCTCTCACCCTTGCTGGGATGGCTGCAGAGATGTTAATTTTGCTCACTTTCTGCTGAAACCTTCTTTTACCACTGCTACTGAAATAAGTGATCTCTAGCTTAAAAGCACTACCTTACCTTCTAACACATCCTCCAGCATGTGTGTAACTTTCTTCTCCTGCAGAATATGTTTCTTCAGATATTTCATGAAGATCCCAGAGCTGAATTCCCCATCCTGCAATTCATAGGCTTCTGCATCTTCACTTCTGAAAAAAGGAAATGACTTGTTCTTGACTTGTTCTCACCTTTCTGTGACTGGCAGGAAGCCCTGCGGTACTTAGGGCTTGCTGACATCCCGGCTATATTGGCTGAGTCTAGCTTTGGTTAACTGCTCATGCAACTGCACAAGTGAGGGTGGGAAAGGCTTGAGCAAGCGGAGGGAATAGATGGGAGAGGAGAGCACGGCCTCTTTTGCCAGTCTGGTGGGTAACAGCAGCTGAAAAGCTTGCAGGACTTGCACTCTTGTCCATCTTGGGAGGCTTCAGGTAGCCTCCTCGAGGCTCATGTGCCTTGGGAAGGAGGCTCAGGAATAGAAGGACAGAGGACAGGAGCTAATGCCATCCTCACAGGGAACTGAGGATTGATGAGTTGTGTGAGTTCAGGAGAGGCATACACTGTGTTGTGGGGCAAGACTCCACTCACAAGGCCTTGGAAATGGGGTCAGACTGGATGGCTGCAGCCATTGGCAGTGCAGCGAAGGAAAGAAGCACCAGAAGAGCAAACGCTAGAGGGGCAGGGGGAGAGCCAGGAGGAATATAAGAAAGATCCTCTCAAGCCTCCAAAGCCACCAAGGGATGTTAGGAGACAGGGCTATGCCAGATTTGGGCTGTGCTGGGGTCTCACATTATGGCATGGCCATGGCAAAGTTTACTTACGTGGCATAGCCATAAACAGTATTGCCCCAGGGCTCCAGTGGCTGCACGTGGGACAGGGCACACTCTGGATTGTACCTGGAAGAGGAGACCAAGTGATGAGTTAGTGTCGAGGTCATCAGTCACTTTGCGCACATGTATGGGTTCACCTACTTCCAAGGACATTAAATCTGTCCGGGGTGACCGGCTTCCCCCACAAATGCTGCCGTGCTTGCACTCGATGGCAAGCCTTGCTCAGGAGCTCATCTGGCTGGAGTCAAATTGGACAGCAAAGGGACTGGTTGCTCCCAGGGTTTGAGCCTTACCCCAGTGATTTGGAGATGTTCTCAATCACACAGGAACAAGAGCTGAGAACACAGGCAGCGTTACTCAGCCCCAGGGGAGTTTGCTGGGGCTGAAGCTGGCAAGCTGAGGAGAACAGAAGGGGCTATTCCATGACCAGTAGCCAGCAGGTTACCAATTGCTGGTGGCAAAGTCTGGAGAAGCTGCTGAATGGTGAATATTCATCTGGCTTATATTCTAAAGATGCTCAGAAGAGAAATGCTGAAAAAGAGATGATTCTAAATATGAACACTGAATGGGGATGTCTGCTCCCAGGACTGAGGAGACACAGGACACTGGATCCCAAAATAAGCTGAGATCCTTGCTGTCCCCATGGTGGATGCTTTTCCTTGTAGGCTGCATAGACACAACCTGGCACCTGCCTTTCGTGACTGCACCAACAGACACATGTTGCTACAGCTACAAATGCTCAGCAGTGGCATTTCCAGACCATGACTGAACACAGTGAGCAGTGACTGATCACTCCTCACTCTTGCACAAGCCCCCGTTAAAATCTCATTTATGTGGCACATCTCATGCAGCTGGGCTGCAGTGAATGATTCCGTGATTCTGATCTGCATTCCAGAGGGGAGATGGGGTCTTCCTTCTGCCCTAAGCAGCACGTGTTAGAAACTCTCCTCAGTCAGTGCCTGAGGTGGCAGTGTGCTGAAATTCCTGGAAGAAGCAATTGCATCCACCCGAAGTGAGCACTGATCTACACGTTAAGGTACTAGGTTACGCACAGACTCCACGTCCGTGGTTCCTCCTTCACTGACACTAAATATCTGCTACTATTTGGCCAAGGAGGATGTACTGCTTATTGACTTGCCATTTCTGATGGCAGCACATGGGGTGAAGAGAAGCTTCAAGCTAGACCCTTCTCTGTTAGCACACACGCAGCTCCTGCTCGTTCAAACAGGGTTGAGCAAGCAGACAGGAGACTGCACCTCCAATGCTCAACATTAATCCATTCCAGTTTAATAGGAAAAAAAAATGCTGATTTAAGGAGTGGCGTCAAAAGGCACAATTTGGAAATCCAGATGTTTTCCTAAGCTGACACACTGACTTAGGTTTTGCATGAAAAGCAAACCCAGGAGAAAGAGCTTTCTATAGCAATCCATCGCAAGCCCAGGCATAGCACCTACTGCACTGAGGTGCCATGTTCCCTGTGAGAAAGGGCTGGAAAGAAATGTCAGATGAAGGAGAGGGGAAAGAAAAAAAGACAGCCACGTAATCACATCTAAATGTCAGAGCAGATCTGACATCGCCTCCTTCTCCCGAAGCGCCCTAAAAATTCACTGAGTGCAGAAACTACTGGGGATGCCAAGAAGGGAAACAGCAGCCCCAGAGCTATTTCATAGCCTGCTGTCGTTCGTGTCAGAAACCCCAGTGCTGCCCTGGCACCGCAGAGCTGCGCGTGCCGTGCAATGCTCCGGCAGCGCCTCTGACAGCTGGATGAACTTCTGGCCTAACCTCTGCCCCCGGATCTGGCATGGGCTGCGGTGATGATTCAGCAGCGCTGCTCAGCAAAGCTCGTCTCAGCATTACAGACACAGGTCATCTAGTGCAATTTCCCTGCTCAAGCAGTGTCACCCATAGGCTGCTGCCCAGGACCCTGTCCTGACACCTTTTGACTGTCTCCAGAGAAGGACTCCCAGGCCCTTCTCTGCAGAGCTGCTCTGCAGCAGAAGAAGCCCCAGCCTATACTGGCACATGGGGTTATTCCTCCCACCGCCTTTGTTGAACCCCATGAGGTTCCTCTCTGCCCGTCTCTCCAGCCTGTCCGTGTCCCTCTGAGTGGCAGTTCTGCCCTCCAGGGTATCGGCCACTGCTCCCAGTTTGGTGTCATCAGCAAACTAGCTGAGGGTGCCTTCTGCCCCTTCATCCAGGTCACTGATGAATAAGGTTGAACAGGTCTGGACCCGGGATCAAACCCTGGTGGTTACTGACCCCAACTAGACTTTGTGTCACTGATCACAACCTCCCTGTCTGCTCATCCAGCCCATGCTTCCCCAGCTTGCCTATGGGGATGTTTTGGGAGACAGTGTCAAAAGTCTTCCTGAAGTCACAGTAGACAACATCCACTGCTCTCATCTACCCAGTGAGTCGTTCCATCACAGAAGACCATCAGGTTGGCTAAGTGGGATTTCCCATTTGTGAACCCACACCGATTCCTCCCCACCACCTTCTTGTCTTTCTTGTGCTTGTAGATGGTATCCAGAATTAGCTGCTCCAACACCTTTCCAGAGATTGAGGTGAGATTGATTGCCCTGAAGTTCTGCAGGTCCTCCTTGCTCTTATTGAAGATTATTTTGAAGATCAGACATTTGCTTTCTTCCAGTCCTCAGGCACCTCATCTGACTGCCATGAGCTTTCAAAGGTGGCTGAGAGTGGCCTTGCAATGACATCAGCCAGCTCCCTCAGCACTCAGTGGGGAACCCATCAGGCCCCAGGGACTTGTGTATGTCCAGTTTGCGTAATCTTAACCAGCTCCACCAAGAGAAAGTTTTCCAGATTTTTTCCATGGCTTCCAAGGGCTGGCATTCCTGAGAGCTGGTGTCACCAATAAAGACTAAGGTGAAAAAGGCATTCGTCACCTCTGCCTTTTGTGCCCTTTGTCACCGTGGTCCCTGTCCCATTCAGTGGGCCCACACGTTCCCTGCTCTTCCTTTTGGTACTGATAGTTTACAGAAACTCTTCTTGTGGTCCTTGACTTCCCTTTCCAGATTAAATTCCAGAAGGGCCTTGGCCTTCCTAGCCTCATTCCTGCATATTTTGACAATGTCCCTATATTCCTCTCAGGTTACCTGTCTCTGCTTCACCTTCTGCACGCTTCCTTCTTCTGTTTGAGTTTTGCCATTAGTTCCTTGCTCATCTATGCAGGTCTCCCACCCCCTCTGTTCAACTTGTTCCTCATTGGGACAGACTGTTCTTGTCCCAAGTTCTGTTACCACATCTAGAACATGCCAAGGGGCTGGTAGTTCTTTCAGGGCAGGGCTAAGATTTCTGCACTCTCAACATCTCAATCATCCTGGTTTTCTGGCCAGGACCACAGGAAGAAAAGGGAGACTTTACTGCCTTTGCCCTCCACGTCTTTACTGTCCTGTAGATCTACTGCAGGAGCTCTAAATAAATGAAATGATGACAGCTTTTACTGGATCAGTCTAACTTCACTGAAAACGAGCAAATAGCAATTTTCTGCCACTCAAAAATTAGCTGTGGGAAGTTATTTTTTCACAGACAGAGGGAAAATGCTGACCTCCAACCTCAGCATCAACCTCTGAAGTCAACTTCAAGACATGAAGTCTTTAGAAGTCTTAAAGGAAAGAAACACAAAAGTAGCACAGTTTATTTTCCCCATTGTGTTCCTAAATATCTCCTGTGTTGCACTCTTTTCACTGAGACATTAATAAAAACACAGCCAAGAGAAAAGAGATCTAAACAGCCCAGCTGAAGCACACAGGGCAACACGTACAGTGCAAGTGCAAGGTCAGTCAGCAAGGAAGCACAGTGGGCGAGCTGGCATGCCACCAACGCGTGTCCCACACAGTGACAGGAAGGGACCAAACTTGCACGGTGCCCTCGGTGGCCCTCCTGCACTAGCAGGGCCAAACAGCGGGGAGAAGGGAAATGTGAGAGGGATGTTGTTACAGGCTGTGAGACTGGGTGGTTCAGGACAGGGGGCATCATCTGGAGATGCAGCAGAGAAGGGGGCTGCTGTTTTGGGGCTGAAACGTAGAGACAGAACTGCTCTGTCTTCACGATGGGCAGCAGTGAACGCTCCACGTTAGCGCAGAGCTGGCCTTGCACAGACTCGAGGCGACCATCAGGCCTTGTTCTAATAGCCTCAGTCTATCAGGCTTCCTTATAAGAATCATCAAGGAAAACAATCAAGGAAAGGCAGAATCTGACACTTGCAAGGCTGAATCTAGAGCACAACTGAGAAGGCTGCCGAAGAGAACCTGCAAGACTCAACAGTCCTGGAAACTTTATGACCCAGTCCGAAAAACCTGTGACAAAAGTGTTGGGTCAACAGAGACACGTGCTGACAGCAATCAATGGCAACATCTCTGAACAGCGACATTGCTAAACAGGGATTGAGGCTGGTAGATGCTTCCCTGACCCATCTAAATGCTACATTCTGCCCATCCTGGGAGAGCAAAGGTGAAAAGCGCCCTACCATTTCCTGCAGGTGTCCAGAAGGATGAGATTCAGGGCTGTCTGCTGCTGCTGCATCTTCTGGAGGATCCTCTGCACGCTGATGCAGTTCTCAGGGGCATAGGGCTGTGGGGCATCAATGGGGACCATGTAGTTCCTCCCTGAATGTTCATATCCATGTCCGGCGTAGTAAAATAAAGCTGGAAATGTGATGAGGACAGGATGAGTCACGATGCAAACCTGCAGGCTGTAACTAGCTCCCCACGACCACGTCCCATATACTACCCTGAAGCCATACTGGTGCAGGATAGACCTGGAGTTCCATTCTTGACAAAGTTTTGGTTAAAAATAAATAAAGTTTGGCTGTTAGTGAGAATGAGACAATGGACAAAGAAATATTCTACTGTGATAAAAGATATATTCACAACCTTTTAAATATGAAGCTCCAGAGCTTTCTAGTTTTGGAGCAGAGACTGGTAAGGCATTAGGTGATGGAAAACACCCTTCAATTTTCAAGAGTCAAGCTGTAGTTACATACTTATTAACCAGTGAAAAACAACAAGACAGACACCTGAATACATGTACCACATGCATCAATGATCTCAAACCAGCTACCAGGCCTGGAAAGCAGGAAAGGAGTCAGACTCTTAGGGGTGGTTGTGACCAGGGACCTAAGTTCAACATCTAATAAAGATCTGGGTTTGAGGCTTTACTCTTAAGCATGAAAATCATAACAATAGTTTTTGGCAATTGGGAAACTTCCACTTGGAAAGCCCAGCACAGTGGAGCTGCTGCTTCTTGCTGACTTCCATTTAGCTCCCCAGCTCTGCATTTGCAGAAGGGCTTTCCCGACTTGCAGAGATCCTCATGTGAGCTGCAGCCTTCCCAAAGCAAGGGAAGGGCTGCAGGGTGATTTGCTAGCCCGTCCCAGCGCTGATACTGCAGGACTTGTTGAAAGACAACTTGGGGAACCAAAAGGTGTTGAAAACAGCTCGACAGGATGACGCAAATGGCTGTGATGCTGCAATTATGGGACAGTGGAGAACTAGAATTCAGAAATGGGAACAAGCAGCTGAGAGGCAAAAGCAGGGAAACTGCTTGAGTCAGATTTGCCGTTGGAAGCAGCAAATTCATTGAATAACCACCTTCTCTATATTCCTGGCACCGCTCTTACCTCTGGAGTTTGCAGGACACCCATTTGATTTACAATGCTGGAAGAGATGCAGTGGATGGAGCAGGAACTGAAGGACTGAAAGCATCATCTTGTTATAAAGACAACCTAAAAATCATCTTTGGTTTCTATTCTCAGGCAATGAAAGTTACTCCAACAGCTGTTTTCACAGGTGCCTGAAAGGTTTGGGTTCCTCTTCTTGTGGAACTCCAGACAGAAACAGTGGGCTTTGACTTGCAGAAGTGATAAACTTTCTTAACTTGAAATGGAAGCCACAAAACCCTACTGTGAAGCTATAAAAGCATATCAGATGGGATCATTCAGAAAAAATCAGAATCAGGCATTTCTGATTTGGCCTTTGAAGTAGTAAAGCTACAAATCCCTCTAGGTCTCATCTCTCTGGCTTTGTTTGGTACAAAAAATGAAGGTGAGATCCTTTATGGGACCAAGGCACTGGTGTGTCCAGGTAACTGACACTTGGAAAGAACTAAAGCTTTATACAAAAGTTCAAAAATAAGAATTAAATTGCTAGTCATCACAGGCTTTCCGTAATGCAAGTGAACCACCTGTAGGGATCATTTCTAAATGAGAAGAGGAAAATAACATAAAAGAAATATTAAATAATAAAAGAACATAGCCAAGTATCACCTGGCCTGCTTATGATATGGTCCCTGCCTATAGAAATACAACGCAAATGTGTCAATGGAGATAGTGTCCAAACCCAGAGGGCTCAGGTTAAGACAGCAAAACCAACTCAATAAAAGCACGTTCTAACTTTGAGGGGACTTGTTTAGCCACCCAAACATGCTATCGAGTGCTCCCTGCACTGTGTGAGCTACAAGACAGGAGCGATTCGAGCTCCATTTGAGAAACAGAAACCAGGATTCATGTTTGTTGAGCAGCTTTGCTGGAATCCTCTCTAACATGTTGTTCTTCCTCTTCTCTCCTTTTAAACAGGCCCCTCCATGTTTTGACTAAGAAAAGGAGAAGGTTTTTCTTTTTATTTACGTGTTTAATTTCACTGTCTTCCCACGTTTTGTGAGACAAAACTGCTGATCCACAACTAGCTTCTGAATACCAAAATATAAAGGGGAAGTTCCAGGGACTGGCTACAATACAGGAAATGTCAGCACACAGCTTAAATAACGTATGACGATCTATTCCTAGTATTTCCTTTGCAACTTTTTTTCTCTATTGCATTTCTGCCATTATTTTTTGACTCGGGGCTTTTTAGGATAGTTGAAATAACATTGAGGGAGAGTCCTCACTTGCCTGAAGGTTACATATACAGGATGGGTTTGGGGCCTGGTGCTTTGGGACATTCTTGTAAGAGGAGATCACAGGTTCTCATGCAGATAAGCCACCATCTCTGGAAGGTGAATTTAAAAAAAAAAGGTAGCTGTAGCTAGATCATTTTGAACACACAGTCATACCACACCGTTGTGCCTCAAAAGGAAGCCTGTGTTGGTGCAGGTCTTGAGAAATGAGGCCCGATAATAAAGCGTGTGAAGTCCTACATAGGGGCAGATAACCCCCAGGCATCATTTTGGCTGAGGAGCTACTGCTTGAGCAGCAGCCCTGAAGCCTGGACTCACGGTGGCCACCACGCTGAAGGGGAACCAGCGCTGGGGCTCCAGCAGGGCAGAGCAAAGCCTGCACGTACAGCAGGAGATGCAGGACCAGCAGGGTAAAGGGAGCTGTCACACCCTCTCCTTGGCCCTGGGGGGGTCCCACTTAGATCCTGCATCCAGTTTTAGGGCCATCAGTTCAAGATGGAGATGGAAGAACTAGAGAAAAGGCCAGCAAAGGCTACCAAGATCCAGGGTTAGTGTGGTGAAGTGAAGGTGAAGCCAGGATCTCACAGCAGGTTCCAGCTCCTGCTGTCTCCTACAGAGACAGCAAAACCCAAATCCTCTCACTGGTGGCAGGAAACATTGGGCAACCTGAGGAGGGTCAGGTTAGACATGAAGAAAGGCTTCTCCCTTCAGGGTTAGGAAGCCCTGGAACAGGCAAGGGGGGCAACTGGTAGCTTCAACCTTGGATATCCTTAAAAGCAGTTGATAACAGTCCTGCAGTGAACAGGATTGGGACTACAAAAGTCCCTTCCAACTAACCCCTATCAGCTATACAGGGCTCAGGAAGGAGACAAGAAGGTGGCCCGGCCATCCACCAGCATCATTTCCAGGGTGTGCACAGGTGCATCGGGGTTACACCAGCATCTCCCCCTTCAGCCTTGTAAAAAGCCTTCCGTGACTTAGCCCTCTCCTCCCAGCTCTGCTCAGCTCCATGCAACCACACAAAGTTCTCATGAGTTCGGCTTTGGCGGTTGCAACACAGGAAATGGCACCTCAGGGTTCCCCGAGCAAGAAAAAAACACAGGTGTAGGCAAGGGGATGGCTTTGCTTGTGCAGGTACCTGCCCAAAACACCTATGTGGGTGCACAGGATGTGCGTAAAAGAATGCTGATGAGCTCCGTAGTTTTAATAGGTGACCTAGATTGCCACTGGAGCAATCTCTTATCTCAGAGCTCTCCAAATTTTCAATCCATCAACGGCTTCTAGACCTTTATTCTGGAGCTCAGGCCTTGAAAACCCAATCCACAGAGCTTATGATGAGTTCTTGGCTTGTTCTAAACACAATAAGTTAATTTCAATGACTTGCTATTCCCTGTCTCTTTTAATTTTATGCCAGATAAACATCTGAAGAAACACTGGAAGATGCATCACAAGAAGGCACCCCACAGGTCTGATCCAGAAACCCTGGGGCAAGCAGCAGACAAACTAACCAAAGTTCCCACTGTAAGTTTGGATGCCACCCAATTATGACAAGAGTCTTCAACGTGATCGCTCAGACTGGCCTGATGGCTGCTGTCTCAATACATTAGCAGGCTACTCAGCTTAGAAAGCTGTAAAGAAAACCCACTACGACTAACAAACACCCAGGGCTTACTAAGATTCAGTACCTCAGCTGTTAATATTTTCCTTGCCACTGCATAAAGTCAATTTTGCCATAAAAGATCAATGGCGAAGAATGCAAAATGCTTTTTAAAAAAAAGCACGACAGCGTGAAAGGTTTGTCATTTAAATTTTTTTTTGTTTTTCTCCCTCCAATGCTCAGGAAGATAAGGGAATCTCAGTGTAAAGCAAACGTTTTGTTGCCATATGTTATGATACAGACTTGCTGGGTTGGACCTGCAGCTCCTTACATCCTGCAGGATCCATGGTAGAAGTGGGTGAGCTCTCCAGAGGGAGCCCAGGAGAGCCACAGGACTCTGGCGAGGGAGAAAGGAGGCAATGCCTGAGATTGCAGGGGGATTTCAGAAAGAAACCACAAAAGGAAGTTTGCAAGTGAAATCATAGGAGTAAACTATCATCAGATGATGCACTCAGCCCAAGCGGTGACAACCCTGTGCTTCCTTTCTGCACCAGCTGAACCTCCCCGAGTGAGTCAGAGATTCCCAGAAGGAGGCAAAGTTGCTGTATTTCTTCACATGAAGATGTCATCTGTGCCCTTGCCCTTATTCTTTGCACAACATCCAAACCTTACACCGATCACTACACCGGCCCTGGCCTGCACTTATGTCTTCCATCAGAATATCCTAGAATGTCATGCAGACTGGAGAGCTGGGGGAAAAAAAGCACCCCAGGAAGGAGGCTGTGCCTCCCTGAGGCTTGGAAGACGACACCATTGGCCAGGTGTTTCCAGGGTATTTTATCACCTTGAGAGGGCCTCACAATCCCCGAGGAAGCTACTTTCACCAGCGATTCTGAAGGCCTGCTTTAAGATCCACGAGATTGGCTCTTTCTTAAGGAATGTTTCCCCCCCTTTCTCCCCACTGAGGACAGCATGCAAGTAGCTCCAGCAGCTCCAGCCTAAGCCACCTACAGCTGGGAATTCAAAGAAAAGGCTGCTTGTGTCTCAAATTAGACCACCAGGAAAGAGAAACGAGGAAATTGTGGCCGGCTGCAACACTCGAAATGAGTTTCTGCCCTCACAAAAGAACTCTGTGGGGCCACCAATATTCACATTAAAATTATCTTCTCTATCTTTTAAGAAGAAAAATTGAAACACCCTCTCCCACACAGTAGCTCCCTGAAACCCTCGCACAGAAGCACGAGACCGTGTTATTTGAGTTAAAAACTCAGAGCCATGTAACAGAGAAACACCCATCATGACTGTCCATAACCTGGCCAAACTGAACAGCATTTACCTGCCAAGCCCAATACTCCTGAAGACTGCGCTGCAGGGCCCCCCCTGTCCTACATAAAGGAAAGTTCAATTTCTTCCTTTTAATATAGCAGCAGTTATAAACATTTCTTGCGGAATCCCTGCTCTTCCCTAGCAGCAATCACTGTTAAGCTGGCGTTGCCTATTGCCTGCTTGGCCTCAGCGGGTGGCCGGGCTGCTTGGCCTTACCGTAGACCCCTTTCCCCAGAAGCTGCAGGAAGCGACCGACCGCCGTCATCATCTCAGCCTTGTTCAGGTCCAGAAGAGACACGACCTGGAAGCCCAGTTGCTTTAGCAGAAGACTCAGTTCAAATACATCTGTGACAGGAGCCATAAGGTTTGGATGATGCTGGTAATGGTTGTTGCCCACTAAAAGCGCTATCTTGTCTGTAGCTAAGAGAAACACCAAACACCAAAACTGTAAATGCTCAGCAAGGATCAAGGTATTGCTTCATTCAGTTAGACTGAGGATACATGAAATCCATGAAATCTTTTTGTATATTTAGTTGGGATATAGGGCATTCAGCAGCCACAGGAGAAGAGAGCTTCGTCCTGGTCTGAGGAGCTTTTTCAAAGGAGGCAAAAAGGTGTCACACAAACAAGACTTTTAAAGTCATTTTGTAGGCAGAGATTGAATTACTTATTAGGAAAGTTCTTACTCTGCTTTTGATTCATTCTGTGCCTTGCAGCTTTGATGCCCAAAGACTAGCACCAGCAGAGCCCGTGACAATGTGAGCATAAAGGCACAAAACAGTCTCTGCAGCAGAAAACACTCCTATGTCCTGTCCTCGCACCCACTTTAGAGCTCAACTTCGAAACAGGGGAATAACTGCTCAGAAAAAAGACTTGCAATACTCACCAAAAAACTTTGCAGGGTGACACGTACCTGGAAACAAAGACAGAAGTGATAAGCACATGCTCAGCACCCAGGTTCCCAATGCCAGCTCCGATCACAGGTCTCAAACCTGCCCCCCCTAGCTACACAAAGTCGGATCAAAAACTGCAGCATCGCAGCTGATTGAGCGACACAGACTGTAAAACTGCTCCTCAGACCAGTTTTACATAACCCACTTACTAACCTTAGAGATACTAGACTGCTCATTTCAAGAGCCTGCCTGCACCGGCCCCGCAAAAGTAGCTGAACTGACACGTGGGCAGCACAGGAGAAGGGTGAACGGTCAAGGATGAAGGCACGAGAGGAAGGTGCCAGCACGAGAGCAGCTGAGAAGGCCAAGGAAGCAAAGCTCAAAGAAGGAGCAGGCTGGGGGAAGGAGCGTAGGGCTGCCCATGTGGAAGCCTGTACTGCCTGTGTCAGCCCTGCTGCTCTTCCCAGGATGACCTGCCTGCTCCCTCATTGCAGGGAGAGCAAAGGAAACAGGAGGACTCGAGGAAGAAACTCAGACAACATTGGCTTTGAAGCAAAAAGCATCTCCCTATGAAAGGTCAGCATTTAGGAAGCAGACTGTTTGCTTTAGATAAGATTTCCAGCGCATTTCAACACTCTGCTTTGCTTTTCTCTGCCTTTTAGCAGTTCCGGCTCAGAAAAGCCACCCAAACATGAGTCATTTTCACAAGATCCACAAGCTTCCCTGTCCGAGTGAGCACGGCGTGGAATTTCACTGATGCCAGCAAACCCAGCAGGCATCTGTGCAGGCATCCCATCCCCTGAGCTCTCCTCGCACACAGCCTCTAAAAGTCATCATTACTCTGACAACTTCTGCTTTTTTTTATATATATATATATTATTAATAATAATCCAGCCCAGAATAAAGCTCTAGAACCCTAAATGTTCTAAAAGAAAAAAGGGAATATTTTTAATTGCATAGATTTCATGGATTTGGAGGCTTTGGGGACCTTTTTTGGATACACAGTGCTGACAGTGCTGCTAATGCTCCAGGGAGAAAGCATCAGCACAAGCCCATTTGTCCTCTTTTTTTTTTTTTTTTTGCCTCCAGCAGAGCTGCCTGTAGCCTTCACATTTTCAACCCAGCCCAGTCCGATACCCTTTTTTGCTACCTGTCTCTTCTGTTTTGCCAGCTGCAAGGAGTGAAGGAGAGTGGACAAGGCTCCCTAGTCATACATAACCAATTTGCAGCTTAAAAAGATTTTACAGGCAATGTAAATGGCCAGAGAAGAAACTTATGGCAGAGAAAAATCTCTAGATGGAGTCAAGAGTCAGCAATGCTGCCCTGTGCTATTCCTGTCTCATGGCGTAGCAAAGGCACAGGATCAAAGCAGCCATCAGACAGAAGGTGGAATAGATATAAGGCTCTGGAAAGCCATCTTTTCCCCTAAATCCCTTAGGTTATACAGGAATTGGGCCTGGCCAGCTCTGCTGAGCTGCCTTAACCTTCCTGAAACAAACACAGCCCTTGCCAGCTCTATAGATCTGAGCACATAATACTTTCTCTCAGTTTCAGGAAAGGATCACAGCACAATCTGGGGTGACAGCTATTAAATCAGCACCTCAGCAGGGCAAGAATACCCAAGTGAGCATCAGAAAGCACAGTGTAACATGGCAGGCTTCTTATGAGGTGATCAGAGGTGCTTTAAAAGCCGCCTTCAAACCCGCACAACCCAAAACTGAGGCAGACAGACAGCGAGCTGCCAAGTACCCAGGATCCAGCTACGCTCGCCCGTGCACATGCTGATCTGCTTGCCTGACAGCTCCAACACAGGTCACCACTTCTCCTTGCTACTCCCAGACACCAGAAAGACCCCCTTGTGTAGTTCCATGTCCCACAAGATGCTTCCCTTAATGCGAAAGCCTTTTCGATTTCAGTCATACCACAGAATACAGTGGTATCCTTGTGGCTAAGCAGCTGTACAGATACGCAGGAAGATCACTTGAGTTTTTCCTTTTACAGACGCCATTTCCCTCGCTAATTTTGAACTCTGTTATCAAGGAATTCCATTTATCACTGCTCTGGCCTGTCAGCAGGGACTAACAGACACCCACGTCCTCAGCTTTTGCAGCTCGCTGAGATCACCGCTTCAAGTATACCCAAGGTGTGAAATTGTGCTTTGCAGGCAGTTTCAGTGACAGCTGCCACAGGGCAGCCAGGACGCTCCAGTTTCTCTGCAGAGCCCCACGTTGCCTCTTCTCGAGTTGCTATGGCTACAGAGGCTTTCCAGGTTCAGCAGCAGTCTCTCCAATATCCAAGGCCCCAGATGCACCACCTCTGCCCTCACCTTTTAGTGCACGACACGTTACTGCTCAGGGCCCAGCACAGAGCATTCACACAAACACGTCATATGTATTTTTCCAGACAGCAACCGAGGCAGAAAAGTAAACAACCTACTGTTTAACATGGCTATTTTTTTAAATGACATTCATAAAGCACTCGGAAGCTTTTTGCACTATGCTCTGCTGAGAAGTGGCATCTAAAACTAGTGGCCCTTTTTTTTTTTTTTTTTTGTTACTAGCAGTGTATGAGGTGAGGCAAAGGTGGAAGCATCAGAATTGCGTGTCCTTCTCCCCATCTCACTTCCCCTGCACAGAAGGAGCCCCCGGATAACACTTGCCCTGGGCTCCTTGTCCACCGGCCCGGCTTTTCTGAGTGAGAGCACTAAAACCCTTCTCTGCCCCATAATCACTTTTCATGCTAAAAGATGATTTGTAACAAACCAGATGTTGGTTGGCTCGGCTCACCCACGTGAATATCCACTGCGTTGGTCCAGTGCTCTCCGTGGCTATTGGAAGCACAGCAGAGGTACGTGCCAGAGTCGCTGACCTTTGCATGGTTGATCTAGACAGATTGAAAGTTAAATCACATTATTTCTGATGAATGCTTGTGCTACCCTGACAGTATTTGCCAAACACAACCCTGTTCCTGGAACTCAACGTCTCTTTTGTTGCTGTTGACCACAACCTAGCCTGAGAAGACTCAGTCTAATGACTGTTTTTACATTATTTTTCTTTCTAGAAGCAGCTCAGTAAGTTCACATGCTGTCTGTTATAGACCTCAGCTTTTAGAACACAAGGATACTCTGCCAAACCCTCCCTCTCTTCTCCAACAGCCCTGAAGCTCTATCACAGTCACAGTCTGACCCTGGAAGCCGTGCTGGGAGGACCATGTGTGACTATAATTGGGCTACCCACTTTTTCTCATTTTCTAGATCTCCGTTCACACCGATCAAAGCATGTCTGGGCCTTTAAATGCAGATAAGAGCCAGACATAAGGACCATGACCTGCCATACGCAGGGTGACAATAAATATTTTAGCAGTTTTTCCAAGCCCTCTGAGGTTATCCCATGCTTGTGACAGCAATGAGCTTCTCATCATGCACAGTTTAGGAACCGTGCAGGGGCTACATTACCCAGAGTTTTTTTTTCTTCTGGTGTTCTAGCACATTCCCGTTTCGGTACCACTGGAAGCTTGGGGCTGGGACCCCCATGGCAGCACACTGCAGCTGTAGTGGTTTCCCTACTTCGACTTTCTGCTCGATGGGGTTGAGGATGATGACTGGTTCTCCTCGCCAAAGCTGAGGGAGCAGACCTGTGAAGCAACAAACAGAGTTGGTCCTCTCTTTCCCAGGATATTAATTAAAATAAAGGCATTTTTCCCCAATAAAGGAGTCTGTGCAAACAGCCAGAAAAACAGTTTCCACTTGCACGCAAAGATACTGCCCCACAGCAAGGCTGCTGTTCTAGAGTTGCCTCTCTGTCTTCTCTTGGAGCAGGGAGTCCTCAAGAGCAACATCTACAATAGTGAGATCACCCACTGGACAAGTCAAAGCAAATCCTTTTGCTTTCTAGTCACAAGTGTGCCCTGATGCCTGAAGAGGCTCAGCATATCCTGCCAAGGGTGTAGTCAA
This sequence comes from Tinamus guttatus, assembly GCF_059628265.1. NCBI lineage: Eukaryota > Metazoa > Chordata > Aves > Tinamiformes > Tinamidae > Tinamus > Tinamus guttatus. The sequence goes on from NW_028289476.1 coordinate 1,379,343, forward strand.
CATGCAGAGGTTAGACACGCCCAGAGTTATTCTGCCCAGTTTTGAAATAACCACACTGCTTCTTCAAGTCTACCTGCCAAACACAAAGTGGCAAACACCCAGCCTAGCATCGCTTTGGGAAATCTCTGGTAAGTTATCAGCAAGAGGAGCAGGTAAAAAAACAGCCTGGGTTATTGGAATCATGACAGGTTCTGTCTCCTCCAGAGCAGCTACACAGCTATCCAGTTTGGAACTGCACGGTCATTTCACTAGCAATTCTTTTGGATAAGGATTTTAGAGCTGGGAGGACATATTGACCCTAGGACTTCAAAGGGTCACTGTTGCAATCAGCCTCAAACTTTAATCCATAGGGAATATTTGTGCAAAGCATAAAACAGAGATGCCAGAAGACATGCTCATACCTCTGCCAACACACTGATGGACCTCCACTTTCACCCAGTTGGAGAAGACGGCATTTTTATAGATGTCATTGATTCTGCAGGTGTAGAGCTGGGTTTGCTGTGCAGTGATGAGCAAATCCTGTTCAGTGGCACCAGGAATCTGGCAGCAGACAGACTGAAAACAGAGGCAGTAAGCACCACATCCCATTTTTATCACTGCTAGCAGAAGGCACTAAAAGGATGTTCTTAAGGGCAGGAAGCACGGAAAGCCCCTGGTTTTGTCCCCTCCGGCAGCCAGAAGGATACAGGGAGAAGGAGCTTAGCACCCATGTAGCATACACTGAAGTCCTAGGGAAGCACAAGTATGCAAACATAGCCCATTTCCCTCTGTTCTTTGCTCTTTTGTCTCCTGCCCTCCTGAATCCCACCAGATTTGTCCGTAGCCATCCCTGTTATGCTGCAGTGCACTCCACCAGCCTGGGAGTGCAGGACCCAAGGGTAATCTCCATGTAAAAGCATTACCTGGTGCTGGCAAAACCACTGGTACTGGAGAGACGTGCAGGCCTCAGCTCTGCATCGCAGAGCGAAGGAGTATCCAACTGGGACGGAGACGGAGACCGGCTGCTCGGTGATCACAATGGCTGCAGAGAAAGAGATGCTGGTTTCTAACACAACCTAGGAGATGGAAACAGCAGTGCAGGATCCTTGTCCGCACAAGACTTCCTTTTCAGAGGTGACACAAACCAGCACAATTCAGCTATGGTTAGAGCAAGGTTGCTCCCTTGCTTGGTTCTTTCTTATAAAGCGGCCAGCCACACAGCGAGCAGAACCTGTTGGGCACTTTCTTCTGAAGGGAGAAAACCCCCTCAGGTCCCTTAGGACTGAGGTCCCTGCACAAATGGGCCTGCCCCACAAAGCAAGTATATTTGGGAAAACAAGGAAGCCCCATGTGCAAATGCCCAGGGATTTTTAAGGAGTCTTCTTGACAGCTTAAGCACACACGACACAGCATATGTTTTGTGCAGTCCCGGATGACACCCAGCATGGACACTGACCACTGCCAGACACCAGGAGTTGCAGGACATCTCCCAAACCCTCGCAGCTCCCAGCCACGAACTGCACCTCCCGGGACCACCTCCGCACAGAGGCGGCCAGGGAGCTGCTCACCCTTCTGCATCGCTCAGAGAGCCGCGTGTCCCCCCCGGCCTGTGTGCCTGCGGTCGGCCTCAACAGCCGCCGCGTTCGGCTCTTCTCCTGCTTGAGAAGCAGCATCTGCCTGGGGGAAAGAGGGGAAAAAGGCAGAGAGTGTCAGAAAGCCACCGGGCATTCCCGGAGCCCGGGGACACCCGAGCCTCCCTCTCCCCATCCTCAACACCCACAGCGGGCTGCCAGGAGGGGAAAACCAGAGCGGGGAGAAGGAACCAGCGCCGCTCGCGTCGCCCTCGCAGCCTGCTGGACTCGAGCGAGCAGCCCCGGCTCCTCGGGGCAGTGCCGCGACCTGCTCGCTCGTCCTGGCGGCGGGCAGAGCGGCCGGGACTCTCACCTGGCGGCAGGGCGCGGGGGCGGCTGCGGACCGCCATGCTCGCCCGGGATGGAGCCTCCTCCTGGCCCGGGGGTCTCGGCGCGGCCTGGCCAGGGCGGACAGGCCCGGGGTGGAGGAGCTCGGCGGCTCCCCGGCCGCGACGGGCGCCCACGGGGAGACGGCCCCGCACTCACCTGCTGGCAGCGCCCAGCGCGGCACTTCCGCGCCGCCCGCCCTGCCCGCCCCGAAAGCGAAACCGCCGCCGCCGCCGCCCGGCCCCAGTGGGGCGGCGCCGCCCGGGGCTGCCCCCTCCCTCCGGCCCGGCCCGGCCCGGCCCGACCCGGCCCGGCGGCCGCCTCCTTCTCCGGGCCCGAGACGTCCCGCTTACCTCGCCACAGTCACCCCCATTCCCACAGATACCCCCACACCCTTCCTGGGGACACCCCCGTCCCTACAGCCACCTCCATCCCCTCCACACAGACACCCCTATCCCCACGGATACCCCCACACTCTTCCCGGGGACACCCCCCAGCGCTGCAGCCTCCCTCACCCCCTCCCCATGGGCAGCCTGATCCCCACGGACACCTCGCTCCCCACAGCCACCCTCACAGCCCATCTCCGCAGACTGCCCCCATCCTCAAAGCCACCCTCATCCCCACAGCCATCTTCACACCCCATCCCCATGAGCACCTCCGTCCCTGTCCCACCAAATGCCCCCATTCCTGCTCCAGTGTCATCTCCATCCCCACAGCCACCCTTGTCCCAGTCCCTCCAGCCAAACTCACCACATACCTATAGGCACCCTCACCCTCAATCCAACCTAACCGCTGCCCCCACATCCCTCCTCACTTTGCCCCATGGCTTCCTTCCTCCCCAGCTAGCACACACTATGGCCACCTCACCCCCATCCCTATGGCCACCCTCAACCGCACAGCTACCCTCTCCACCATCCCCTCACCGACCCTCACCCTTATTCCTACATCCTTCACGCTTGGACCTTCGCCCTTGTCCCCATGGCAGCTCTCCCCCAGCCATCTCTCCTCACAGCCACCCTGTTGTGCCTGCTGCCGTACTTGACCATGCCCGTGGGCTCGTATCCCAAAAAGTCATGCTGCACTGCCTTCTCTTAGCTGTGAGAAGGCCAGCGAGGACCCAGCCTGCGCTGGTGAAAATCTTCCCCACTTTTTCCAATGAAAAGCCAACCCTGCCAGGCATCGTGAGGGCCTCAGGGGAAGCGCAGCTGAGCCAGCTAGCCCAGGAGTTACACAAGTCCCTCCGAGACAGGGCAGAAAGGGGACAGACCAGGGCCAGGGGCTCATTATCCGCCTGAGGCCCGGCTTCTCTGGAGCAAAGTTGTGGCTTCTAGAGCCTGTACTGTAAACTGATTCTACCCGATTCTACTTTACTACTGTAAACTGATTCTACCATCTAACTGATGCGGCCTCAGAATCATTCACTGGTTTGATTTTGTTCTTATAGACCGCATTTTTACCTTCTTGGTATGGAGGAAAAGTATAAAATCTCTCCCCTGTTCCTGAAGTCTCCTTCTTTGGCTACTGAAATGAGTTTGAGGATTCATTAATAAAGCAGCCAATTGATTTAGGAGTTAATTTTTAAGGACGCCTCTGGGAATGGAGCACTTGTGCCTGTATAAATTTTATCTCAAATAGTCTTTTATAGCAGAATGAGAGATCCTTCAGGCCCTGCTGGAGTTATAACTTAATGAAATGAATTACACTTGTATGCAGGTTGCACTCAGAGAAACTCGATGGCAGGGACCGTAAGGATTCATTATCGCTATTCCAGGCACTCATGATTTGTATTTACAGACAAAGTTAGGACAACGAGCAGACTCCCCTCTACCAACAGTATCTCAGGTGGAGCAGCAAAAGAACTTAGTGGGAGGAACGTCTATGTGTGATGGGTGCTGCTAAGTGCAAATGAGCCACACAGCCCAGAAGTGGGACTGCATGCAGCCACAGACCCACTAGCACTTTGCAGTGTGAATCTGCTGGTGGTTAAACCAGATTGGCATGGCCTTCCTTTGCACTTACCTCCTCAGCCACCTCTGAGAGGCCACAGGCACAGTGTATGGGCATACCAAATCTCCTTTTTCTTGATTTTTAATACCTCTAAAGAGGGCCTGGCCAAGCATTTGGAAATGTGACTGTTACATTAAGCATATTAATGGCTTGCAAATTAAGATTCTGACTCATTATATTCCAGCAGCTTCATTATGTTCCTGTGATGCAGAGCTCTTATAAATACAGCCCAGGTAACTAGTAAAAATTAAATTAAACCCAAACACTGTCAGAAAGCTAAAGATGAGACTTCTGTCTGATACAGTTATCTTTTCAAACAGCTGAAGACCTTGCACTGGGGCTACTTAGAGCTTCATCCTTTACCAAATCCCTAGTCAAAAATTGAATTATGCCTATCCAATGAACTTGGAAAGAGTTCTGTCCAGGTACAGTCTGCACGAATATCTGCCAAATACTATATTTCTGTCTCTGTGCTGGTTGTAGAGTTTGTGGATGTCACGTTGGAGAGCAGGGACAAGTCTGTGTGATTTTAGAAATGGAGGAACATGTGTGCATCTGTGCGGCATAGGAAAGGAAAGAATATGTTGTGTGAGAGGAATGTGCAAACATTCGTGTCTCTCAGCAGCTGTGAATCAGTGCTGGATTTGCAGGCAGAGAAGAAAAGCTGTGCTAACAAGAATGCAGGGCTGAGGCCTTGTGACTGACTGGTTTACACTTCAAACATTAAATGCTGAGAAAAGTGACTTTTAAAACAGAGACAAGAGCAGAGGGCAGTCTCACTCTCTGCTAACAAAATGACTAGAGACCAGATGTTGCAATAGAAAGCTCTGCTTCAGCAGTGTAACTGGCACAAGAATCACTGAGAGTTCGAAAGGGCAGAAAATAAATCCCCATGTGTCTGGATGAGGGATCAGTCACTAGAACAGGATTCATCTCAGCTAAATGGAGCCAGTAGGTGTTAAGTCTGTGCTCACCATCCAGACTTCCCTTTGCTAATAGGGTGAGCCACAGAAGCACACTGTGATTGAGGTGGGAGGGGAGCTCTGGAGACCTGGTCCAACTCCCAGCTACAAGCACAGTCAATTTAGATCAGTTGCTCAGCTCCTTGTCCAGTCCAGCACCTTGTCCAGACCAGAGTTTACTATATCCTAGGATGGAAATCACATAGTTCTCTGGGCCTCTGTTCTAATAGCTGATACTCCTCCCAGGATCTTTTTTTCTCTAACATTGAATCAGAATTTCCCTTGGGTTTGTTGCTTCTCATTTGACCACGCTGCCCCTCAGAGAAGAGTCTGGCTCCGTCTCCTCTACGCCCTCTTATGACGTAGCTGAAGACAGCAACAAGATCCCCCTTTAGCCTTCTCTTCTGAAGACGTAACTAACCTAGCTCTCATATGTCATGTGCTTGAGCTCCCCTAATCCGCTGGGTGGCCTTCCCTGGACTGACTCCAGGATGTCATGTCTTTCCTGCATTTGGGAACCTTAAACTGGACACAGTCTCACCCCACAGAGCAACACAGCCCTTCCCATTCTGGGCGTCCTTCTCAAGTGGTCATAACTGTCTCTTCTTTCCCCTTTCCAAGGGATAGGATGAATGGTGACAAGATGCTAAAATAACATGTAATTAATATCCTGGAACTTGAATTTAGGTTTACTGAAGTCGATGGACCTTTCAGAAAAGGAAATATAAGTGGCAGAATGCCACATTGTATTCTCCCAGTCTCACATCCTGCCCCTACACTGGGCTGGGGTGCACAGAGGATGTGAGACTGGGGTGTGCACAGAAGGAATTGTCTCCAGAGTGTTCTAGGACTTAATCACTCAGAGACTTCTTGACCAAAAGCGAGTGTCTTTCTCCAGAACAAACATCCAGATTTTCCTTCCACATATTCTCTGTTTCTTTCTTTCTTTTAAATTCCTATTGATGTTCAGCAGCCACAGTATTGTGCAGCAAGCACCTCCATTGCTCAGTAGCAACACGCATGAGGAAGCACCTCTATTTTATTGATTTTACCACACGGTAATGTCACTTGGTGCCCCTAGAGTTATTTTGAAACACAGTTTCTCTCCGTCATTCAGGATTGTGTGGACCTTTATCATATGCACCTTTGTTGTCCTTCCACTGAGGAGTCCACATCTCTGCAGTTGTTCTTCAAGCTTGTTCATAAGCTCAAAGCAGGTTGGTTTCCCATCATGAAGACCACTCTTTACCATAATATTTTCACTTTTACAGCAATGCTTGTTGCTACCATTCTTATGTTCTTCCTACTCAAGAATATACCAGATAGAAGACAGCAGTTCTTTAGCTTCAACTCTGAGCCTCTTTAGTACCAGGAAAGCTCCAAGAATATGGTCCCCTCTGTATTACCTGTCACATGCCCCCATTCTTCCTTAGACTATGTAGAAAGTAATGATACTCCTGGTGCAAATGAACGTTGTAGCACAATATATATCGCAAAGGAGCTTGCAGAAGCAGAGAGAGGGGGAGTAATGTGACGGCTGAGAGGGTGGTAAGGTGCAAAGGAGATGTAGTGCTTTCTGTCTCCTAGGGTCAGGTTGATTTTGGGAGCATAAGCATTCCTCCTTAAGCAAGGCAGCCATAAGTGCCCCACACTTCAATGGGGCTGGTGCCCCACTGTGCTATGGGAGATGGAAAATGTATTAGGACGGATCATCCATTACAACAGACAGCGTAAAGACCACAGCACAGTGGCTAGTTCACCAGCTGGGAGGTCATGGGCAGACAACAGATCTGGACGAAATTTGTTCTATCAGTCAATGCTGTGATAGAAAGATCTGGTTTTAACACTTAAGTGCCTTCGGCATACAATACAGCAGCTTGACAAGCAAGATGAAAGTGGAACAAAAGCAACTTCAATTCTATTATGGATTGTGTTTTCATTCGGTATTAAATCAGTCTCAGTAATCTTCTGTGACATGTAGCCACCTTTTACAGCCCTCCTTTGTGCTGTCCTCTTCAGGGAGACAAAATAAATATCTCCACAGAACTTCTCATTGGGTGCCCAGGAGGAAAAAGCAGGCAGACAAGACATAAAATGTTCCTGAGACTAACAAGAGGACGTGACTACAATGATTATGTTGAATAATACTGCCTGTGAGGGCAGAAATATTGCACTGCCGACATAACGGGTAATTTTGTAACAGAGCCCAAGGCATCTCTGAGGTGTCAGAACCCCAAAGCTGACCAATGCATATGTAGGGGAAGATAGCTGTGAGAAGCTACTCTAAATGCCAGATTATATATTCTAACCCCCCCAAAATGAACTTGAGCTTGAAAAGATGAATTTGAAAAGATTTGTGGTCAGTGGCTGAGATAAAATTTTATGAGATAAAATTTTAAGAAATACTGCAAGTCTCAGGCTGTGATCTGCAGAAAAACTACAGTAAACCCAGTCATTAAATAGTAAAATGGCATTTAAATGAAGAGAGGCCCTCAGGGAGAAGGAAGAAATTCAGCTCCAGAGAGAAGGGGAAGAAATAGCAGTTATCCTGGATATATGCTTGGTAAAGTTTTCAGAGACATAGAGGTCCAGAATGAAGACTAGAGCTTCAGACACTCCTTGTCCTGTTGAATTCTCATTCGGTGGTTGACTTGGTCCTTTCTTCGGGAAAGGCCACCTCCGTGCCATGTGAAGGAGACACACCATCCCACTCTGAGTTGTGGCACTTTGTCATATAGAGGCCCCATCCATACTGTGAGGTACGTGAGGGAGGCATGTGACGCAGTGGCCTTCATCTAGGTGAGCCCTCTCGGTGCCATGAACTGTATGAGGGAGGTGTGCAGCGTTCATCTAGGAGAACCCTCTGGGTGCCATGAATCGTTCGAGAGAGGTGTGTGACACCACAGCCTTCATACAGTAGAGCTCTGGGTGCCCCGAAGTGTGTGAAGGAGGCCTGTGGCGCCATGACTGACAACATCTGTCTATGCAGGGCAGCCCTGGGTGCAATGAACAGTGTGAGGAAGGCACGTGGTGCCGCAGTTGATGGCACCTGTCTGTCCAGGAGAGCTCTGTGCGTGCCATGATGGAATGAGGGAGGTGTGTGAAGCCAAGGCCTGCATCTAGCAGAGTTCTGGTGCCCTGAATGGTGTGAGGGAGGTTGTGGCGCCATGGCCTTCATCCAGGAGAGCCCTCTGGGTGCCATAAAGTGTGTGAGGGAGATGCATGGTGCCATGGCTGCTGGCACCTGTCTCCATCCAGGAGAACCCTGTGGGTGACATGAGTGGCATGAGGGAGGCATGTGGCGCCATGGCCTTTGACTCGGACAGTCCTGGGTGCCACGAATGCTGTGAGGGAGGCACATGGCACCACAGCTGACAGCACCAGTCTCCGTTCAAGAGAGCCCTGCAGGTGCCGCCAGCTACTGGGGCAGCTGCGGTGTGTCGGGGCTGGACACCGTGGGAGGAGTCCAAGGAGCGTGTGGGAGCTGTAGAGACCGTAGGGGCCTGAAGGGACTGGCATGTCCCAGCCCCCGCCCCATGGCCCCCGAGTGACAGCAGCAAGTGCAGCGTGGCTATAAATGTCGGGCGGTGATTGACAGCCTGGTGGCGGCGGCGGCGGCAGCGGGGCAGAGGCAGCCCGGCCGCCGCCATGGGCTCGTCGCACCGGGCCCTCGACCAGTCCTATGTGGGCAATGGGCTGCTGTTGCCGCGCCGCTCGAGCAGCGTCGAGAGCGCCGAGGAAGCTGAGAGCGAGGCCTGGGCCTCGCGACCCGACCGCCGCAGCTACCTGCTCAGCATCCGCCCCGAGAACAGGTGAGGGCGGCCGCGGGGTCCCCTGGTGAGCCCCATGCTCCTGAAATGCAAGCCCGGTGGCTGTGCCCTGCTCCACAGGAAGGGTTCAGTCCCGCGTCCCCCTCGGCTGGGAGCCTGAGTGAAGCTGCTGGGAGGAGAGGCTAAATCCAAGGAGCGGGAGTGCTGGGGGTGGTGGGGAGGCAGCGGAACGGGGTGCCAGGACACTGCGTTGGCTCTCAGGGCTGCAGGACGGAGGTGCTGACTGCGAACAAGATGTGAAGGGACAGTGGCGTTGAGCCCAAGTGTCTTGAGCGACTGAAAAAGCAGCGCACAAGAGATGGGGCAATGAGGCCGCCTTGTCCAAAAAGAATTTAAAGAGGAGAGGGATGCACTGCACCCCCCAGTTCCAAGATCGCAAAGTGTTTTTGTGCTGGTGGGATCAGCAATTTCCTTTATTTTTAATTATTTCCCCGGTGAGGTGATGCTTCAGTGTAAAGCAAACCGATGCGACGAGCAAACTCAAAAGGGTATCGCAGCGTCTTTTGTCCCTGAAGACGCATCTCTTCTCCCAGCACGCGCAGCCAGGAGTGATGTGCCCACGATTCCCTGCAGGCTTCTTCCATGCTTAGAAGAGGAAAGAAGCTGCCTTGACGTCTGGCACTCGGGTTCTCAAAAGCGATTTGGTGCTTGCTTGTTTGTAGCCCAGGAGGGGAGGCCGAGCTTGTCGCTTCCCAGAAAGGGGATGTATTTTTGTTTTAGTTGCTGGGGCAGGGATTGTCACTGTTGTGCATCTTTCTATAACAGGGCAGGTATGTAAAGTAGACAGTCTTGCTGTAAAAATCCTGATGGACACTAGCTCCTGTGTCTCTTCTTACTTCAGTAGACCCAAGCCGAACTGGCAGGCAGGAGACCGCGCTGACTTCCCCAGCTTCGTTGTAGTGAAGCTGCTTGAGTGTTATCTACGCCAGGCTCCAGGCAAGAGGCCTGGTGTGTGTGTGTGTGTCTTATCTTATTGCCAAAAAGGAATTTCTGCAATGTAGATATGGACTGAGTAGCGATGAGAAGTACATTCCAGGGTTAGAAGTGGCCTTAGGCATAGGCTCTGTGGTAGAAATAAGGCTCTTCTCTCATGGGAAGTGTGAGAAATATGTTGCCACCTTAGGCTGAGGCACAAATAAAGCCCACAAACTACGTAAATGCACTAATCTGCAACTTGCATGCTCTTAAAATGAGTGTGCATTTTCCGTAATGATTTTTTAAATGAGTGATTGCTCAAGGATTTATGCCTCAAAGAATCTGAGATGCGAAAATTAATAAATAGGACCCTGAAAGATTCCAACTTCAGAGTTAGATGTTGAAGATGGGGTGATGCCAAAGTTTAGTTGCTTAATGCAGAACCTTTGTGCTTGTATCCTATCGTGCAAGCTATGTGTATATATGTGTGTGTATATGTTATATACCAGGCCACCTTCAGCACCGGCTAATGCTCATATAGCATCTACAACTAATCTGTGACTTCAGACTTCAGAGTACACTTAATCCCAAAAGGAAGTCTGTAATGGAGTACAATATCTTCCTTATACTGCTTAAAAAGTCCTTAATAAATAAGCTGTTGAGGTCTTTGGGTTTTTTTAAAGCCTGTCTCTCCTCCCCCCTCATTCCCCCACAAGTATATTGCAGCTTTAATCAGTCTATTTGTAAAGGCGGGTTCAGGTAACATCTCCAGTGCTCCAAGCTGTTTTTCCCAACTCCTGGAAACTCTGTGGCCAGTGAAGAAAGTGCCAAGCAACGTGGAGCTCACATGCAGTGAGCCTGACATGTTCCGGATGTGTTGACGACTCTGCAGCTCGAGCACAGGAAATCCAGGCTGGGTCTGCAAGACTCCGAGTCCTCAACATCTTGAGCTTGGCATGCTGGTAGTGTATAGCCAGTACACGCCTATTTCCAAGCAGCAGAGCCTTGAATTTTTGAAGGCAAAGGTGTATTACCTTCATCTTGACATTTAATCTGTAATGGCTTTGTTTTCCAAAAGTTTAGCTGATCCATTTTCCAGCTTGCTTATGTACTTGATCATCAAAGCCTACAGCAAGGCAATTTCATTTTGCTGTGAAAGATGCTCTCCGAATAGCAAAGCTGACGTTTTTCCATTTTTCTTCTATCCATCTATTCATAAAATAGCTTCCAGTTTCCCTGACCAAAAAGAAAAAAAAAAAAAAAAAGGCACTAATACAGAAAGGTCTTGTTCCCTGCTTGGCCCTGAATGTATCTGCAAGCGCTGAAGACTTGAGCCAGGTGCAGTGGAAATTCACAGTAAACTGCCTTGTTGTCTGGGATGCGGGGTTTTCAAACGAAAAGGGCTTTTTGTACAGTAATTAAATAATGCATCCTATCAGTGCTCAAAAGCAAGCAAGTGGAATTGTGTGGCAAGACTTTCAGAAAGCAATTGAGCTTAATGAAATGCAGAAACATCTGGAGAGCTTCCCTGGGAACATTTGAAAAGCAAGATGAGTGAAAGGCAGATAACATTCAGCGGTTTTCTTTTTGACGCCGAATGTATTTGAATTTGGTGGGTTTGAAGCTAATGGAAGCAGAAAACATAAGGTGCAGGCACAGAATTGAAATTGGAGGCTGCTGTGGTTGTTGAAAAGCGGAGCGCATATTCTGATCTGAAGAAAGTGGGTTTTTTCAGGCTTCGCTATTCCTGTCATATATATTTATAGAGTATATTTAACTGGAGTCTTTACGTCCACTCTCTTCACCCCGTCGCGGAACAAAGCACTAGAAAGTGAATAGTGACATGACAGAGGCACTTAAAGGCATGGGAATGCCTTTTGAACAGAAACTGAGTTTGGGATCCTTACTTCTGAGGAGTCTCACGGGAAAGTTTCATCTCTACAGTTGCATTAATGAACTGTGTAGAAAGAAGAGCCTGGGTGGTTTTACTTGGTCTAATTCCTCAGGAAGAAAGAGACACTATGTAGATTGAAAAGATACTGATTTGAAAACAAGTATGTGCTTTTTCCCCTGATTTTTACGTGCAGAAATTGGCTATAGTACTATAGAGTCTGGAAGATCAGGGGTGTTTACAGTTGTCAGAGAACATTCATCCCTTATTACAGAGAATATGGGGGCTATTTACTTTCTTTGTCCTCCCCTTGGAGCTGCTCTTTAAGAAAAACCTTTCCCTTGAAATGGGTAGTTTAGTGGCAGTATATTCAAGGCACAATTTCAAGCTGTCTTTTTTGGGTACCCTTTTTGTAAGAGCTCTCCAAGTTTAGAGGGTATCTAGTTCAAAGATGCAATTTTATGTAGACTTGTGACAGGGGCTTCATCCAAGTCCTAGGAAATTCCTCTGTTGTCTTGGTATGAAACAATTTGCACCTCTTATTTAAGGCAGATGTCTGCCCCGAGGTCTTGCTAAACCGTTGATTCCCTGCTTGAATACCCTTCTGCTGTGGTAGCTTCATCTATGTGGCTATTTATAGAGTATAGTGACATTGCCTCTGATCTCTTCTTGGACAACTGCCTTTACTTCTTGTGGCAGTTCAGCTCAGGAGAGTGCTTTGCAATGATTCTATCTATTTATTTATTTTCCCTAAGCCCCTGGCTCTTCTGTTTAAGAACCATTCCCCATCTTCTATCTCTTTCATTGCACATGAAGGTAGAAGATCTGTTGCTGTAATCGAGCGAGCTGAAAACACAAAGGTGTTAGTTCCTGAAAAACATGCTTAGCTTCCAGGCTGGGGGGCTTCCCTGTTCAGCAGTTTGATGTCTGTGACTTCTTATGGGCCCTGGCTTTTGCCAAGAGGTATAAATCTCTGCTAAGAAAGCCACCGAAGCATCTGAGGGAATTGGGGTTTTCTGTCTTCTCTGACTAAAGTGTCTGAAACCCTGGAAGAAGACACGCCTGGTACTCACTCAAATGGCAGAACTGAGTCTATGAATGGGTCGGTCTCTAGTCCGTAGGCTCCCTAGATGTTGGTAGACTATTGGTACAACTACCTGCACAGCAGTGCCCTGTTCAAACGAGACAGTTTTATGTTATGCAAATAATAATCCCAATAATAATTCCAAGATGCGTTATTGCCTCCCTTTCTAGAGCACCCTCACCATATCTGCTAGAAGTTAAGTTGATCTGAGTAAAGACTGATAGATGACACTGAGGAACTGGACGAGCGGTGCTCTTGGTGAGCACTTTTAAAATCCCCAGAGATACATTGCAGGTGCAAATTTTGCTCTTCTCTGGAACCATCACAATAGAAAAGTTTTCCAAAGCCCAGGATCTCTTCATATTGCATGGTCTCATCTAAAGCAGATGTCTCTTGTGCCAACGCAGAGGCAATTTCCAGGAGACAGGATTAAAATCTGCTCTTATTCTCACTCCATCTCAGCTGGAGAAGGGAGCTCTCGGGTGAATGAAGCTGCTGCTGTGCTGTGCTGACTCCATCTCAGATTTTATAGCCCAATCCAAGGAGTGCAAAGTAGAAGAGCTGTTGGGGGACAAACCTATTTTCACCTTTATAATTTTACAGCCCAAACCCACGAAGCGTAGCAAGTTCAGTGAGACTGCAGCAAGTTCATCGGAAAGATGTCAATTTATCTGAGCATTTTGTTGTACAATATTTGCTTTGCTTTCTGTTGTGCTTCTCTTAATTCTTTGATTTCTTTCAGCCAGCTGCCAGGCTAATGTGGACCACAGAACAAGCAATATGTTAGAGTTTGGTTACAGATCTGCCTCATCCTCTGAGTGTTAGAGGTTCATCCAGGAACACATAACTTAATCCATTTATTGTCCTCTCTCCTCGCTGTTAATGAAATTTAGCTCTAAATTGTTTATATGCAACTTGATGTTCATCTCGGCTCAAAGTGAGTTACCTGCAGGAAAATGCCTTATTCCTCCAGCTGTAACATCGCTTCATTCTGTGACCTTGACGAGCAAAGCCTCCATACATCCCTTTTCCAGCCTGTAAAATAACAATGTGCCTTGTACAACTTCAGAGCACTCGGAGCTGCCCTGTCACAAGATTGCTGGTAATGTTTGCCACGGCATATGAAATACAAACACAGTTGCCCTGTGTGTGCATGACGCGCTTGATAAAAAGTGGGGCACATGGTAGGGAAGGAGACGTAGGTGTAGCCACGTGTACATGAAAGCTTTGTTGTTGGCTTTTCAATTCCCAAACAGCCAAGAAAGTGTTCAGAGTGGCTTGCGTTGGTCTCGGGCAGTGTTAACCTTGGAGGCGGAGAAGTTCATGTGAAATCTTATCCCTAGAAGTCTGCATGTGCAAAGCATGCCCAATAATATCATGGGTCAGAACGGTGGTGGAAGGGAGAGTCTGCAAAGTGTTGTCAGGGTGAGCCCTCGCTCCTGCCCTTAAAATCGGCAGCGCTGCCCTGCTTTTGGTGGGCGCTTGATCTAAGGAGCTTTTGGCAAATAACGCTTCCCTAAAAAGAGTAATTTGGAGTATTGAGACTTGCCATCGTTGACACATTTCTCTCTTGCATTTGCTGAGCTGGGCGGCTAGTGCAGCTCGATCAAATTTTTATGCTGTTGAGAGCTCTGAAATGTGTTCGTGTCTCGGCAGCCCGAGCAGATTGAGTGCGTGTGCTTGTACACATGGGTTAGGGGCCGTTGTGCCGTGCGCTTCAGTGTCTCCTAAGCCCTTGTTAGCTTCCATATGAGGACATGAGCTGGAAGGAGAATGATTTCTTTATCTGAAGGGGGAAAAGAAACAAGGAAAGAGAATTTCCTAAAGTGATTGCATGAGAGGACTTAAAAAAGATGTTTTTTAAAGAAAGATTTTAAATCTATATGTTTTTAGAGCAATTAACTTTTCAGCGTGAGTGAGGTGATGTGCTGGCACAGGCCATCAACTTGAGCAATATTTTTAGTGATTAAAAAGTGAGTGTGCATGACAGTTTGGCCTCTTACCCTTGCAGAAGGACTGAAATTCAGGAAGTGTGAGGAAAAATAAGGGAAAGACTGTCTTCATTCCAAAGAAAATTATGAATAGTCAAAGGGTGAAAAACCACAAGAGGATGAGAAATGCCTGCAGATGTTTAAAAGCATCTGAAGATTTAAGGGAAGTAGAAACTACCCAGAAAAAGAGTAGAGGGGTATAATTCTCATGCTCATGCTGAAGTTAATAACCAGGTCAGTGTTTTTATGGCTAGCTCTTAACAAGATGCAGTTTGCTTCCTAGATACCCCAGGTTGGATCTCCTTCCACGGGTTTTAGGTGCAGTGGACATCTCTGAGCTAACCAGCCAGAGCTCCCTTCCTCCAGTGGAGAGCAGCTTGCACCTTTAGACCTGTGTTTACCTGCTTTGTATGAGGAGGAGAGGAGCTGCTACCTTGATCCATTGATTAAAGCAGGCGCTGAGCTTGCTCGGAGGAGACGAATCCTCTGCAGATGCTGCCCTTAATCAGCTGAATCCTGTGCTCTGGACAGTAACAAATCTCTACAGAGATTTGAGGATACACTTTGAGCTTGGACTGAAACTAGGCACACAGTTGCTGAGGCATATGGCATGCCTTGCTTGGCAGTCCCAGCTATCCAAGTTAATATATTGGTTCGGAGCCTGATGTAGATCTGTTAGTGCAGCCCTACGTGGAGATACTGTCAACTTAACCGAAACAAGGTGAAATGCCAGCTGCTTGTGGGCAGGCCTGTTTCGTTCAAAGCTTTTAGAATTTGATCTTCCTCTCGCTGGGTCTGCAATCTCTAAAAATTCTGCTCGTCTCCTTAGAAAAATGAGGTTAAAATTGAGTTAGTACTTGGGCTCTTTGTTTCGGGTTTTGTGTGTGTGATAATATCGAGGCCCCCCAAGAGACGGTCGGTCCAGTACTCAGCATTGTGTTTGAGGATGTGCAGTGAATGAAGCCTGGGTTGCGTGCTCAACGCCGAGAATTGGAAAAGCACTGAACAGTGTTTAATTACATGATCACTGAACAGTGTTTAATTGCATGATCACATACACAAGCACTAGGGAGTTGTGATACAGGCACCCTTTATTCCAGCTCTTGTCTTCTCAGCGATTGACTTTGCAACCAAGAAAAGACTCCTTCCCATTTATCCGCTGCAAGTAAGCGTCATTAAAAATAGATATCTATAGATCTGCCTATGCTAGCATTCTCCAGCAAGCATTTTAGGATCTTCCTTCTTAGCGCCTCAGGAGATGTCCTTAGTGCATGCTGTATTGGATCAAGGAGCTGACCATCAGTCTGTTATGGTTAGTATTTTATTTTCCAACCAGTGAGCCCCTCACCTGCTTGTCCTCTGGCCGCGTGGACACCAGTGTTGGCACTGGGAAGCCGTGAAGAAGGTGCAGCTGGGGGTGGAGAGGGTGAAGCTGCTGCCAAAAGGGCAAGTGCCACCCGTGTTTGCTGGGTTAAAGCAACTTCTGAGCAGCTAAGGCTTCTCTATTCCCCTGTCTGAACCGTCTTTGCTTCTCTGATCTGAAGGAGAGGAGTTAGAGCTCCTTGAAGGTTTTGTTTTGTCCCAGTAAAAGTCTCTGTGTAAGTAATTATTTATTTCAAAGAAAGTCAGCTTAAAGACCCGGTCTCTTTTGCTATTTTTTTCCCCAGTTCTTCTAGTTACGTGGAGGCTTTGCCTCCACAAATGGAAGTGTTGCATATTTTTTTCAGGAGCAGTTTTCAGAATCCCTCTGTGGTCATTTTTTCAGACAAGACTTTGAATCCTGCTAATTTCTGGGTTCTGTGCAAGTCCTGGTCATGCAGATCTGCTCACTTGGACCTGAAACCATGAACCTCCTTACTTCATGCTGTCTCCCATAATGCCCAGGAGAAGTTCAGGTATCTCATAGTGGTCTAACACAAACGAGGCTGGGAAGGTTCGAGTCATCTGCCCACACCAACGCGGGCATTTGACTTCCTACACAGCGTTGCCCTGTAGGTGTCTACTCTGTGGTCAATCCTGAGGCTATATGGTGAGATCGCCGTGATTTTTTTTTTAAAAAGCTAGATTTTAGAGATTTGACTGGTGTATCCAAAGCAGTATATAAAGACTGTGGAGTTCTCAGTTTCTCCAAAAAGATGATACCTCTGAACTTGAAGTACAGAGAGTGACCAAGTTGGGCTGACAGTGGAGAAGGGGGCTTTGCGGTGGTCCACGCTCTCGAGCGCCGTTGACTCGACCATCTCCTGGGTGAAATTGCCTGCTTTGCGCCCGAAGCTGCGGATGGTGCATGGAAGGCTCAGGTGCTGCTTCTTGGAAACCTACTTGTATAAATGCTCTTACATTTCCTCTCTGTGGTTAACGACCGTTTCGTTTTTACAGCCTTTGATTACCATTTACCATGCGGCTTGCTCGTCCTGGCAGTCAGCCTGAGTAAGGCAGCTGTACCTTCTTTTAATAGGAACTCTGACCTGTGCAAAACGACTCATCATTAATGCATCTCTATAACGGTTTGTTGATTTCTGCTCCTTTCCATGCTTTTGGTTTTTTTGTCTAATGGTTTTTGTATGCTGTTTTTTGCTTAGCTTATCAAGCAGCAGATTCTCTCTCTCCAGTTTAGGAAGGTAAAAACTACATTGCATTAAAAACTTCTCTGACCCAAGCACTTTGCTGAATCTGACTGCATGTGATTAATTTGCAATGCCTTGGTACTAATTAAAGAGAGCACTGAAGTGATGCAATGGCCTTACTCCGTATGACCGCTTCCCTAATATTTGCTTGAACTACAGGCCGTACAGTCATAAATCCTGTGTAAGGTGCAAGAAATATTCATCTTTGTTAGCCAAAGGATGGGTATACAGTTTGTCCAGTTATTTCTTGATATTAAAGTGAGACTTCCATACAGAGCCACATTAAGCAGTAAAGCATATGACTGCGCTGAGATGTGTTCGAAGGAGACGTTTTCTTCTTTCCCCACTGTCCTGTGCTTTATCACTCTGCACTGAAACACATTCATGCAGTTGTACAGTTTTGCCTCTGGCAAAACATCACATTTGGAAATCCGTTGGCGTCGCTGATATGCAGCAGAAGCAGTTAGAGAACTGACTGTGCAGGGAAAGACCTCTCCAAAATGCTCTGCTAGGGTAAGGAAAACGCTGATGAAGCCCACACATCACAAGTCTCCTGTTCCTGAAGATGGCTTTTGTATGGAAATCCCTCTTTAATGTACAAAGGCTACTGAATTGCCAAATGCCTCCTCTGAGGCTGCAGGTCTTTTTTCTGCAACAAGGATGCTCTTTTGGGAAGGCTCTGAGACACGGTGGCTGCCACCTTCTATCAGCTTTCCTGAATGCTCCAAATTACTGTTTTAGAAAGCGGTTTGAATTGGACAAGTCTTGCTGTTGCTGGAATAAGTCAACTGGGAACAGCACCGTGCTGCAGTCTCTCAAACCTGCTGGTGATTAATGCATCGGTTTCTCGGAAAAATTAAATTGACCTTTCAAGGTTTTCTGCTGAGGGCATGGAGTTTATTGGGCCAGTCTTGTCCGATTCACCCACTGTGGCTGCAGCTTCCCCAGCTTCTGGGTACGCTGCCCTCCCAAAGCATTCAGTAGCCTTTGCTGGCTGTCACCTGACCCTGAGGTTTGCACTGAATAGACTAGACTTACTGGTGCTGCCTGCTGGTGTCGGTGGCATGGTGGCACTGTGGTTCTGCGTGCAACTGTGTGTGTGCATCACTTGCACTTACGTATTTTGTCCTTTCTGATAAGGTGCTGGCCATGCTATTCTGTCGCCGGGATGTGAAATGTTGCATTGATGCTTGGGAAGTGCTAACCTCACTCTGCAGAGCGAAAAGGCATTTACTGGTCGGGGGCTGGGAATCAATGGGACCATCAAAACTCCCACCAGTAACTGCCTTGGCACCAGCTGATCTGCCTTGCTCTTTGGAAGTGGGAGATTTTCCTCCTGCTTTTGGAGTATGGAAAGGTTTCTTTGGTTTGAAGCAACTCTTGGCTTCCAGAGCCGTCTGCTGGCCCTGTGGTGGTGTGGGGAGGTGCTTGGCGGGACCAGTCTCCTGGGGCCCGTTGTCCTCTGCAGGACGGTGTCTGAGCTGTGGCATCTGCTTTTTTACCCCCTGTGCCATGTGTGCGTTTGGATTAGACAGTGTTTATGACCCTTGCTCAGTAGATGAGGCCAGTTGGCAACAGCCCTAGCTGCTCTCCCCTTTCCTTGTCATTACCCCATGGAAGTGGTGCCGAGGAGCTAGGTGAGGCTCCTGCTGCATCCCAGTTGCGTGGCACCCAGGGAATTCTTCTCCCTGGATCTCTTACAAACTGAGGCTAGCAGGAAGCCAGAGTGAAACTCATAGCACTGCACCCTGCAGGTAAGTCTTCTGGTGTGGGGGATGAAACAAATCCCTTCTGTGCTTGGAGCGATCCGGGGCCATTCAGCCTTGCGTGCAGCTCAGTCCCTGCTGCAGAGCTTCTCAGTGCACCTGACCTGGCTGCATCCATACCGAGAAGTGTGTTTGATTTTTTCTTTGCCCCTGGACAAGTCTGCTTTCCGAGCAGGTACAGCATGAGTAATAGTGCCAGCATCCTGCCTGTGAGCTGGGGGCTGCTTTGAGGCAAGGGTCCTCCTGGTAGAGCGCTCACTACGTGCTAGGAGCCCTTCTGCCCACGGTGGAGCTGTGTCGGGGTGGTCTGGGGGCTTGTTCCATCTCTTGCATGTCTCTAGGAGCTGATCACTTGTTCAAGGAATATGTCTTTCACTGCTGATAACAGTGTAAGTAGAGCTGCCAGCTACCACTCCTCTGGCAATTCTTGCTATTTCTTTGGAGGTCCTAGCACTTGAGACCTTGGGTTCATCTCCTAGTATAGACATTTAGCTTTCTAATTGCAGAGAAAAATGTGGAAAAGAGACTGCTCTTCACTTTTAAGAGCTGCAGAGCAGTATCCAAATAAAGACCCCACTGGGAGATAAATCCGTTTTCTTTCTCAAATAAAGTCAAGGTCTTCTGGGACCTCCCTTGGTGGCACTTTTCTGTCTCCCAGGGTTGGCAGTGCTGCATGAATACAGTGATTTAGTGCTATCCTCAAATAGTACTTAAATGACTGGGAAATCTAAGATCCATTTTATGAACTTCCGAGATGGTACTGGCTACTTGGATAGTTCTGGCTCATGTCCTGGCCTGAACTTCAGGTCAGCGCATGAACTCCTGGTGCATGTGGCCTGTAATAACTACATGCAGCAGCAAGGAGTGAACTGCTGTCAGCTTCACCTGGAGGTCCTAAGCTCAGGAAGGTGTCAGCCAGGCTCCAAGTATCCTTCAGTGAACTATCCCTGAAGCAGGGAACAGCTTTGGATTCAGAGGTCACGTGTTAAGGAGCCATATTTAGTTCACACTTGGCCTGAAATCCTCATAGAAGTTTTTTCACAGGTAAATTCCCAGTGAATGGAGCAATGCTAGAAACCCCACTAGTGCAATACCGGGAATGGGAAAGTGAAGCTGGCTTTGTTTGGTCTTAAATCAAGATCACAAACTGATTACAGAAATGCTCAGATGTAATCCAGAATTAAATTTATCTCCGCAATTATTTCTGATAGCATTATAGATCAAGGAGATGTCTCCCAAGTGACGCTTTAAATTGACAGTGTCATTTTAGGAGTGAAAAAACAGTCAAGTACCATCACACTATGCTGTGGACAACAAAATGTTGGGATGGTGGGAGGGAAAAAGGGCAGCTAAAACAAGAAGGCCCAACCATGAGGAGCAGCACAGATGGATCTCTAAGACCAGATAGAAAGGCAGGGAAGCCTATGATTTCTTTCTAGGTCCTTCACCTCTAAGAAATGCTTCTTGAATCTTCCAGGAGCACCTTCTGCGCAATCATTTCTCAGCTGACGGAAGAAACCCAGCCACTATTTGAAACCACTATCAAATCCCGTTCTGTGTCCGAGGACTCTGATGCTAAATTCACGTGCATAGTGACAGGTAACTGTCTTTGGTGAATAACCTGGTCCTGCCTCGCTTGCCGGACTTATGCTAAGAAAACTCTAAAGCAAGGGATAACAAGATGACACACAAGTTCGCTGTTGCCCAACTGCCAAGCAAAGATGCAGCAATTGCATGAGGTTCTCAGCTTTTATTTAAAGGAGGGGAAGCAGACATATAACCTTATGAATTAAAAGAAACAAATTTAAGAACTGAGAATGGAAAATGCTACTCACTCCTTGGGCTTGTAACAACTCATTGTCCTCCTCTAATCGCTGTTCCTCTTCTAACCGTGGAGTAGGTAACTTGGGAACACGTAGCTTTGAAGATTACAGCTATTGTGCTGGAGCAAACTTTGGCTTTTGTTGTCTGCGAGTGGCTAGACCACAGCTAGGGCTGCACATCAGTGATAGATCTGAATATCTGAACATCTGAAATAAAAGCCAGTTTCTGCCCAGGGCTAAAAGCTGGGCAGCTAAAAGCTAACCTTGAGCAGCAAGGGATCTGGCCAACAAGGCAGGGAAGAGGGAGGCTGAAGAGAGGAGTTCATACTAAGCTGCTGTAGTGATGTGGCATGGTAGTGTTGATGTTAATGCAAGCAACTGCTTGGCCTGTGGGCTTTTCTTTTCTTTCTGTTTTTTTTTTTTTTAAGTATAGAGACTAAAGCCTCTACTTTTGTTGTATCTGTCTAACACTCTGTCGATCCTTCCTGCTGTTGCCCAGGATATCTATTCCAGCAGGCTACTCTGTGGGAGAAGTTTAGGCAAGTCTAAGTCTTGGAAGAAGGAGAAAATCTCCAGTGAAACTCTACCACAGTACGAAGCCCTTCCTATGATGCAGGAGATGGAGTATGCCTTTGGAAATATGCTGCAAATGAGTTGCGTGCTAACACGGGCAGGCTGAAGCTCTTGTGTGGGAGCTGCCAACTTCGAATTCTTGGCTCTTCCCCTATAGGCTCACTTGTCAGAGGTCAGACTCTCATCTTGTCGGGGTGCCGCTAGTGTATTGAGGTCACAGACTGCTTAACTCCAACAGAACATTTCCAGATTCCTAGAGCAGAACCGGGCTGCTAGGATGAAGCTGCCAAGCCATGTTGTTCAGCCCTTCGTTAGGAGGGCTCAGTCAAAGTTATTTAGGTGAAAAAGCTTTTTTACATATTGCACAGGGAGGTGGAACTCACGAGCACTGTGTATTGTACAAGCCAGTACCTCGGTGGCCAAAAAATGACTCATTTTTAGGTATTTGAAAAATCCTGAGCAGTAGCAGATACGGTGGTTCTGTGTCTTCTGTCTCACCTAGCCTCTAAGTGTAGAAATGACTCAAAACCACAGCTTCCCTCAAAGATGGCACTGCTCTCCCTTCCAGGATTTCGTGCCCCTTTTAAAGTACCTAGTCATGGCTTCTCACACTGGCTTAAGCTTTTGCTGACTGCACCTCGGGGTTGACCGTTCCTTCTAAAAAACGTCATCTCTTCCAAAGTCCCAATGATACCTCTCAGTCCATGTGGACTGTGTCAGTGCAAGAGCCCCAGGTGTGCAAATGAGCTCTGGGTCACTTTTAAACTGGCAGGTAGCTGATGGGGAAGGAAGGACTCAGTGCATGCAACTCCGAAATGCAGTATTTGCTCTTAATAGGAGATGGAGGAGATACTTCAGTACCTGATGCAAGGCTTCCTTGGCAGCAGAAAGTAAAAGCCATTTCTGTGTCCTCCCCATTACCACTCCCTAAAACACCTGGAGAAACTCTTCACTGTACGTTGTACAGGAGATGTTGCCAAGGAATAACCATCTTTACCAAACTGAAGTATCAACCTCTGGAGGTGGATGTGGTCTCTGTCTGGTCTGCCGCCCTTCCTGCAGTGCAGGAAGATCCAACCTGGCAGATAGGAGGCTGTCTCCCAGCTTTGGGTGACCTGCTGTGCTGTGTGGCACATTGCCGCTTCTTCGTCCATCGAGTGCAAAACTTGACCTGATGCTGCTCTCCCCTTTTAAGATGGAGGAAAATGTTCAACGTACATCTTCAGCCCGTGGCTTATTGCAATATTTTACACCAGGAAACTGAACTACAGGAAGTTTTTATACACTTTAAGTAAACAGACCCACAGAACGAGAATTTTGGGGAAAATGTTCTTAAAACCTGTGATCAGTCTGAGAAGCTCTTGAATGCAGTAGGCTCTCCTGGGAGCATAGGATCGATTTGGGAGAGAGGGTCTTGAGGCGGAAAGTTAGCTCCGGCTGCAGGATGTAATCACTAGCTCCACTCTCTCCACTGCTGGGAGACAGCACAGAGAGAAACAAAGTGCCTCTCTGGCCAGCAACCGAGGGGGAACCAGCATGTGTCCCAATGTTGTGGCTTGGGTCCAAGGACGCTTTGGTTCGTAGGTTTTTAGGAGGCAAAAGGTAGACTGTCAGCTACTGCTGCTGTTGTGACTCTCAAGCACTGAATATACGTACGTGACCTACAAGAATATGTTCATGTCGTCTGCTTCTTGGTTGAGTTCCTCTGGGATGGTTGTGCAAACCTTCCTTTCCTCCTGTTGTCTAACTCTGCAACCCTGCCTGCCTGTTACCGGTGTCCCTGCTATGTTTGATTTGACTATTTTGGGTCAAATCCTGCATCAATTATGGCACTTTTTCTTCTTTGGACCAGTTCCTCCAGGCTGGGAGAGTATGACTAGAGGTAAAGTGAGTTGCTTGTGTGGTGGGTGAAGGTCTGACTGTCCACAAAAATATACACATGATAGATCAATGGAGGGAGCTGGGAATAGGGAAGGGGTGATTCAAGAGGAGAGTTGGCCGGGGGGAGGTTGAGGTAAGGAGGGTGAGTAAAAGGAAGGAGACTGAGTGTCACTTGCTCATGGCATGGAGAGTTAGACTGTTCTTGGTGAATTCTAGTACCCCCTTGTTCATGTTACTGGAAGTCTCTTTGCCTTGGTAGGTTTCCATCGTTGCGGGGCAGAAAGGAACGGATCTTACCACGACTCTTCCTCCCTAAGTAGCCTGCAGCCTCTGCTTCACCTATCTTGTGTGGAGAGCAATGGAAGGCCGAGGCAAACTGGGAGATGGCTTCTAAACTTCTTCTGTTTTGCTAATTTTCAAAAGCCTAACTCCTACCTCCAGCCTGATAAGTGGTTTTAAACATAATTTCTCCGGGCAGTTTTGGATGGCCCTTGCAGGAGTTTGTTTTGCATAAGGTCCCCACAACTTTGAAGGCTCCTCAAACTTCAACGGCTTGAGGAAAAAGAATATTTGATCCTGACTCAGCAATTTCTCCATGGGAAAACCTCTGCATGGAAAAATCTCTCCGGCCCCATGGAGCGGCAGAGGACGGTGCCCGGCTCTCACGGTGCAGCAACGCCTCCGGAAGACACACTTCCCAAAAGCTTCTGCTGGGCCTGAGGACACAGCGGGAACGCGGCGGGAGCCGGCCCTCCTCCCCAGGAATGCAAGGCACCGCTCTGTCTGTAAATGCGGGGCACTCGCTGCTGAATGCAGGAGACCAGCTGCTGGCAAATCCCTCTCTGCACCAGCTGCTTGGAGAGGGGGGTCTGCGGGAGTGACAGATTTCCCAAGGACGAGCGCCCGAATTTATGAATGGCCTTGGCCTTGCAAAGTGCTTCTCGTTGCGTGCCGGTGTCCAGCGCCTTGTAGCGCGGTGCTGCCCGGAGCGTCTGTCCTGGTGCCATCGGCTCGCTCGAAAGCGGGTGATCACATCGTCCATGAAGCTGGGGATGCTGTGGCCCCTCGCCGGCCCTGCGTGCAAGCCCCGGGGTTAACCCTGCCCCCAAACTGAAGGAATTCATTCCCCAGGCAGCCTGCACATGGGCTGCCTGCAAGGCGATCGGTGGCTCCCCTCCCTGCCGTGACGCAGGGCATGCCAGCGAGCGCGGCCGCGGCCTCCTCCGTGCTCAGGCATCTCTCCGGCCCCTGCTTGGCTCCAGTTACAGCGCGCAAGGAGGGGCGGGTGGCGGTGGAAGGCACAGGAACGCCGCGGGGCAACTGCTGTTGCTAAACTCTGCACGGGCTGAGCACAGAGAAGGGGGAGAAGCCTTGCCCTGGCCCTCCGTGTACGGCTTTCCAGCCCGCGCTTGTCCGTAGCTCCTTTTTGCTGCGGGCTGGAGCTAGTCCCCATGACGGTGCCACGTTAGTCCTGGGGAGGAGGCAGGTAGTCTTATGGGCACCCGTGGCATGAGCAAGAGAGAGTTATGCTTCTCCCTGGCAGATGTCAGCCAGGAATGGCAATCAGCTGCAGGGGCCATGGGGGGACATGGCAGGACTTCTTGGAAATGAGACGCTTGCTGTTCCTAGAATGAAGGGCGGGGATGGGTGTTTGCAGGATATTAGGAAAATCCACCTACTGTGGAGGCCTCCTGAACGTCACATGCGTGGAACAGCACTTGGGAAGGACAGGATTGCTCTGGACAACACAGTTGTTGTGCATGGAAGTTGTTTTGTTTCTAGTTCCTAGAACGGGAAGAAAGAACAACAACCAGAAGCTCATTCAGCCCAGGCCCTGCGGCCAAGCATAGTCAGTAGGTAATGTCGGAAGAAAAAACATAGGCAAAAGGCTCGATCTACAGCACTCCCTTGTCTGGGATAGTCTTGTGTCATTCTCCAAGGAGCCATTTAGGGCTTGTTCACCTCAGCCACCAGTGTCTGAGGGTTTTGCTCTTGTTCCAAAACTCCAAGGAAGACCTGTGCTATTTGTGGAGCGTGAGATCATGAGCCTCACCTCCACCCATAGCAGAGCTGCCAATGGCAGCAGTGCAGAAGTGAATGAGAGGGTAAAGGACACACGCTGTACAAGCAGAAAGGTTGGAGAAGGTGTACGTTAGAGGCAATGCAGAGCGAGGAACCTCAGACAGGAAAGGCGGAGGGTAGAGCCAAATCTAGAGGACTGTTTGTGCTTTGGGGATGACAGGCCTCTGCCTGAGAGAAGAGCAGGACAGGAGAAGTTACCTGAGCCTATGTCCCCAGCCCGATCTGTTTGCAGTGAAGTCCAAGCAAATAAGAGGCAAGGGACCAGAAGTGGAGACAGGAGAGAAAACCAAATGGCGGACGGGGAGGATGTTTGGTATGTGCTGCTCTTTCTGGTCAAAGACCTTCGGAATCAACCAAAATCAGGACTACTTCTTCAGCCAAAATCAGAGTTACTCCTTGCTGACGAGTCTTTGCTCCCTATCCTGCTTCTGCAGGGCCTTCTTCATGAGAGTAGATGTAAGCTGGCTTGGCCATTGCTGCAGGTTGCCAGTGTCTCTACCTCGTGCCAGGAGACTCCTCACTGTGGAGATTAAAAGGGTCCCGGCCAGCCTTGAAGTGTGTAGATGGGCAACTGCGGGTTAGTCAGTGCCCTGTCCCTGCCTTCTCTGCACCTGTGAGGCATTGGATCTGGACATTTTGTATATCCCTGAATAGCCATCGTTGGATGATTTCCAATCCAGCCACTGTTCCCACAGCCCTCAGGGGCATTGGGGCTAACAGGGGGACATTGGAGCTGGAGGTGACAGCCTCCCTCATCCCACAGCGCATCACGTCGGCAGGGGCATTGGCAAGAAATAAGCTTCAGGTTCCTACCTTAGACTTTGAACACATTAATTTAAGTTTGGGGTATGACGTGGCTCTTGAAACTTGTATCCCATGTCCTTAGGATTAGTTTGGCTCTACCCAAGAGCCCTGTCTGAAGTACAGAAGTGAATGGTGGACTGCTTGCTTGAGCTGTTTTCAACCTGACAAACAGGCAACTTGAATTCCGAACAAGAGCCGCTGTCAGGGAGATCCGAGGACTGTGGTTAGCGTGGGGCGTCCTGGTGATCCACCACCACCTGTGCTGGGGGAGGACGTGTCTGTATGCCTGGCGGGCTTGCCAAGAAGTCACACATATCATGATGTCATTCTCCTGAAAAGGCAGGTGACATCTGTTGTCAAGTGACATTTGCGGGACACGGAACTGGCTGTGATGCAATCAAGGTTGTTCCTGGTCAATGGAAACTTTTGGATCAGCTTACAGACTGACGCTTAGTGAAATGTTGTTAGCACCGTGGAGGGCTGAATGCCTGTTTTCTAACCTTAGGCTTAATCTCATCAAAACATGCCTCTTCGTATAAAAGTGACAGTGTGCTCACCTTCTGCTTGCAGCCAGCGTTACAGGAGACGATCTCATGATCCACTGTCCTCTGTTCAGGAATGAAGGGCTGAAATTTTTTCCCTCAAAAATAGCCCTATTCCTAGTAGTGATAAAAGATTTGGACAAGTGCATCTTGTTTCCACTCACAACACTTCTCTGATGTGTGATTTAAAGAATGGAATGAGCCCAGAATAACATATATCCTCTTCTGCCAGTGTGTTTCCTTTTGCTATTGATTCCTTGTCCCTGCCAGACCAAACTTGCTAGGTTGTTGGCTGTAATGGTGTTCCACGCGCTGACATCCTGCTTCCTCTCCAGGATACCCGCAGCCAGAGGTGACCTGGTATAAGGATGATGAAGAGATGGACCGCTATTGTGGTTTACCCAAGTATGAGATTTTCCGTCATGGAAATCGCCACACGCTGCAGCTGTATAAGTGAGTAAAAAAGCTGAAGAGTAGTGGATTTGCCAACAGGAGCTTTGAGTCTGTTTTCCTTGCCTGGAGAAGCTGGCTCCGTCCAATGTTCTCCTCTGGGGCCCGTGCTGGCTCCCCATTGCCATGTTCCAGTTGTCCCCTCCCCTTCTGCTCTTTGCTCAGATGGCTCCCGACATTACATCTGTATGAGATCCGTTATTGCATCCAAGGATGGCTGTCACTCTGGAAGCAAGAGGACTTCTAGTGGTGGTAGCAGGGCAACCTGGGTGATGAGCCAGGACGAGAATGCTAGGGCTGAGAGAAAGCAAGAGAAGGGAAAGCAGTGACTGGACCCAGATGATGATCCAGGAGAACAGGCACGATACGGACAAAAGCAGTCCATAGGAGTGAGCCTCAGAAAGTCACAGTCACAGTCCATCTGTGAGCATCAGAAAGGGTGAAGGAGGGGAAAGGGACTGCAGACGTGTCCCAAAGCCCTTGAGCACCTCTCCTAGCTTTCACCTTGACTGCAAGAGTCAAGGGCCTCCATTACACAGACAAGACCAGCAGCTGCTTCTAACGCAGAACGGTGGCTGTGTTTCTGGCGAGCCGAGCACACAGTATCCTCAGCCAGCAGAGACTATTGTAGTTTGTGTCCTGGATTTTGGAGGTGGGAGAAAGATGCCTGTCTCTGAAAGTGCAGGATATTGGTATTGCTAAGTCCTGTGAGCCTTACAAGTCTGGTTTGGGCTTTCCTGCCATGCTCCAGGTTTCTGCGAGAGCCCAAGTGACCCGTCGCAGCAACAGGGAGATCCTCAGGCCAGGAGTCCTTCGGAGGCGAAGGTGGAAGCCGTGTGTGTGTGTCTGTGGAGCCGGGTGGGAAGGCTTTGGCCTGACAGCAGGATGGAGGAAAAACAGGAACATAAGAACCAAGCTTAGGCAGTGGGAAGCTGAGAGGAGAAAGTCTTAGAGAGGGATGTGGCTGATGACGGTGGGAATGTTTGGTGCTCGCTGTTCTTCTTTCATCACAGCCCTCTGCTCTCAGTGTTACAGCCCGGGGGGAACTGAGCACTGATTTACATCCGTCTTCCTTATCTGCTAGTGCTGAGAACAAGCAGAGGCCGGAGAGGGAGGCCCGTCCCAGCCACAGGTCTCCAGCTCTACTGCAGGCACCTCAGGGCAGCACCTTCATTTGCTGGCCCCTCTCGAGCAAGCAAGGGGAGAACATGCGTGTGTGCAGCTGTGGAGCCTTGGGGAGGAAAGGTTGGTCTCACGCAGAGCTTTTTGGTTTCCAGGTGCAGAGAGGAAGATGCAGGCATTTACCAGGCCTCAGCTAGAAATCACAAAGGCATCGTGTCGTGCTCCGGGGTGCTGGAAGTGGGAACCATGACGGAGTTCAAAATCCATCAGAAGTGGTTCGCCAAAATTAAGAGAAAAGCCGAGGAGAAACTGCGAGAGATAGAACAGGGCAAGAAACGTGGGAAAGAAAATGTGGAAGTGGAGAAGCTGCAGAGGATGAGCCCTGATCGGCTCCAGAGAAAGCGGAGGCTGACTAGGGATCTGAGTTTCCGGTCAGGAACCTCCTCGTGGGAGAAAGAGGATGTGGCCAAAGTGCACGTTGCTGATTCTCAGTCCAGATTACGCGAGGATATTGCTGAGTCAAAGCAACCGTCAGTGAATGCAATGAGCGGCTTTTCAAACAAACTCATCACACCTTTGAAAGCAGAAGTGACCGCCAATGGAGATGTCTCTCTGGAAAGTGGGGAGGAGAATGGGAACAGCTTTCTTGCATACATCTATGAGACAGTGGAGGAGCTAAAAGACAAACCCACAGTCAAAGACTCTGCTGCTAAAAAGAAAAAGAAGGTGGTGGAACCTCCAGCAGTGAAACAGGAAGCTTCAAAGAAGGAAGAAAGTGGAAGAGAGAAGGTGAAGCCCTCCACAAATCCAAGGTTTGCCCCTCCTGTCCCCTTGCGTAGGAGCGCACGTTTGAGGGTAGCAAGTGATCAAGAGGTGGAAAATATTCCAAAAATCAAAGAACCTGGAAAACCTACGAATGTGGACACTAAAACTAAAGTGAATCAACAGGACTTGCCACCTCCCAAAGGTGACATGCACTTCTCTTTGAAAGAGATGTATTTCAATAATCAAATGAAAGCCACAGTGGGAATGGAGGAGCCAGGAGCTACGGAAGAAGCTATGAACGAGGCTGTGCTGCAGCCCGGGGGCACCAGCAGACAGACAGAGACTGTTTCACCTGCCTCAGAAATGCCCAAGGCAGGACGTGCCTCATCCGAGGGACAGGAAGGTCAGCAGGAAGAACCGAAGTCGGAGGGAAACAAAGCTGCTGATCCTCAGGTAACGGGGCCAGGTGGTAGCCAAGAGAGGGGTTGCACCAAGCAAATATTTGTGCCAGCTGTTTGCGCTGGTTGTGCTCCTCAAGGAAGCTGCTGCTGAGACTTCAGAGATCTCCCCTGCCAAAAGCATCCCACCCCAAAAGGCGTGTTGGGCTTTGTGTGCCCGAACAGCAGAGCTTCCAAATGGACACCCCATCTCTGAATAAATGTCAAACAGGGTAGAGAGGGGAGCAGCACGTCAGGGCCCTTCAGCTGAACAGCTGGTCTCCGAGCGGCCCGGGGGGTGCCGTAAGCCCTCCTGTTTAATCCGCAGGCTGACCTCATGCAGAATGTTTCCAAATCAGTTAAGCAGCGGGCACTGAATGGCTATTTATAGCCGGGGGGTGGATGCCTGGTGCGTGCGCCGCGCAGCGAGACCGGTGACATCTGTTCAGTTCAGCGCCTGAGCCTGCGCCGCAGCCTGCCGCGTTCAGCGAGCGGCCCGCGCAAACGTGTGCCGCATGCCAGGTGTGCCACGTGAGCGCTGCCAGGCAGGGCTCTCAATTTTGTTTACAGTTCAGCATGTATACAGTAGAGCTGGGCAACCGCTGCTGCTGCTTTTTCTTTTTTGGCTCTTCAACCATTGGAAAAAGGCTGCTGCAAGACGTGCTGTGGGGATGCAGAGCCAGAGTGCTGCACCTGCTCCTGACTCTCACTGCATCTTTTCATCAATGTCTATTTTTGTCCCTTAACCTGAAGCTTTTTCCATAAAAATACAAGACTGGAAGCTAGCGGTCTAGTATTTTTTATGTCCTTCTTGCCCCCATTTTCCTTTTTTTTTTTTTTTTTTTGTTAATGACCCCTGCAGTGGTGAAGGATTCTCCAAGTCTGATCAGCATGTGCAATCAGGATGTGACGTTTGAACAGTGGTAGGTTTCTTTCCATAAAGACCAAAGCTGTCAGCGGAGCGCTCAGGGCAAAGCACATCTCTCTTGTGCATCGCTCCCTCGGCGAGTGAAAAAATACTTGAGAGTGGGAAAACATCCACAGGGTGAGAGGGGGGACTGTAAGGTGAAAGAACTTCTCCAGTGAAAGAATTTCCTTTCTCGTCTAGATTTCTTTCTAGCCGTGCAGCCATAGGTAGGTGTACCAGTTATTGGTAAGCAACCTATCATGTTTTACAGTAAACTGCGTGTGTCTGGATGCTGGGGTCATTGCAGTGCAGCACTCCGAGCCCGTCGTTAACGTGACCCGTCAGCATCATTGCAGCACATATGGCCACACAGGACTATGCAAAAGGAATTTCCGCCCCCCTCCTCTTTCTCTTGTGTTTTCATGACACTTGCTCTTCAGGAATCTAGGGCTTATTGGTATACAGTAGCTAGGCTAGGGCTGCCATTCCAAAGCCTGGAGCCTGTATGAAGATATTTTCCTCATAGAATAACCATTCACAGAGGAGAATGTGAGCTCAGTTATCATGCCTTGTTGCAGACAAAAGCAATACAGTTTGAGTGCTTTAGCTTTTTAGGTGATGCTGGGAGGACTCAGGCCTGTATATCACCAAGCAAGCCATTTTTAACCTAGTTTTCAAAGCTGGCGTTTGAGAATATTTACACCCTCCAGTACAAGGTCTGCTCAGCTTTTTCTTCTTTAAACTTTTTCCTCAACCAGAAAAGGTCATAGCCTTAGTGTTGACCTGGCTTTGGCACCTTGTGTTCAGGACTTCTCTTTCGATCTGGGTTTATCTGTTGCAGAAGGTCTCTGCAATATGTCAAGGTCTAAGCTTCCTCACACACAGGGGCACAACTGGTTTGGATCAAGATCATTCTTGACGTATGTCTTCCACAATTTGGAAATTGATGTTTTTATTCTAATTCTTTATGCCCCTAATCTGGTTGTTTTGCAGTTACTTAAGGACAGGCACCGTGTCCCAGAAACCTTTACTGAATAAGCTTTAGTTCCTTCACCCATGCTAAGCAAATTTGCTTTCCTCCTGAAGTCCTCTTCAGCTCAAGATACGTTCTCATTGAGTCTCACTATCCTCTAGAGATGAGTTTTTGTGTAAAACTGCCCCTGTAAACTGCCCCCTTTCCAATTTCCTCTTCCTTTGGCTGCTGTGGTGCTAAGCTGCTTTTCTCTGGACAGAGGGGCCTGGACCTGGACGTACCCTTAGGCTGGCTGTGTCCACCCCATCCCTTTCCATGACACTGAAGACCAAATACTGTGAACTCCCCGTGGGGTTATCCTCGTGGGAAACCTACCTTTCTGCCACATCCCTCCATCCATCAGGGCTTATTGAGAGTCTAGCATTATCTTTCCTGTTTTTTTCCTAAGCACTCGAGCTAAGCTTATGTGTCAGGAAAGTAGAAGGCCTAAGGGGCACAGCCTACCTACCCCAAGGACTCCATTTCAGAGGCATAAAGCTTAAGCCAGATCCTTAGGAGAAAAACTTCAACAGCAGAACCTCTGAGAGGCAGAACCTTCTGCCCCTCTTGCTTAGGGGAAGGGGAACCTTTCCCGTATGTGTGTCACTCCTGGTGAGGTTGTCCTGATGTTGCTATCTGAGCATCCCTCAAGTACAGCATGTCTGACCAGTATCACTGCCTCCCCTGAGTCTCACCCTTGGCTGAATGATTTCACCTGATCTCCTCAGGATGAAGCTCAGCCGTCATGGTGGGCAGCTTATTGAAATGTCTCCTGGGGCACAGCTGTAGTCGGAAACATTTGAGCTTCCAGAATGTCAAAGAAATGGGATGGTTGAATAGTACAGATAATGTTACGGTGTACAATTTCGCTATAAATCATTTGGGCAGCCTCATCTAGAGACTGTGTGACATGTGGGTCGCACCATCTCAAGATGAAGATTGCAGATACAGGCTAGGGGGACATCCAAGCCTTAAGAAAGAGCAGGAAAATTATACAAGGCCTCAGCAGTGGCTGGTGAAAACAGGGAAAGTTTTGCTGCTTGAGAAGGAGCTACGTTGGAGGGGATCAAATTAAAAGTGGCTGAAGATTTTAGGGAGGTAGGGCAGCCTGCTCTGTTGTGCACAACCGAGATGGTGAAAGACAGCAGAATTGGAGCCAGTTAAATGAAAAACTGTTTTTAAAACTGAAAACCATGTGACAGCAAGCTGTGGGACACACCACCACGAATGCTGGCGAAGCCATGAGGGCCTCCAAGGTCCATGAATGTTGAAGATGCCAAGTTAGAATAATTGATGCTTCAGATTCAAAGAGAGGCCACGCACTGTGGTGTAGTATAGAGGAACCATAGGCACAGCTACGTGGAGGTGGGCAGTAGTGTTCATTTTCCATTTTCACTTTATTTTTTTTCACTAGGTTGCAGTAACAGTGGGAGCACAGCCTGCTAGTGACTTAGAACATCCAGTGCCTAGTCCAGCAGTAGACACTGGGGAGCAAGTCAGCACATGCGAGGAGCTCAGGAAAGAGACACCCATCAGCCAGGAGACCAGAGAGTCTGGAAAAAGGACAAGCCCCAGGCTGAGGCCTCAGGAAGCACCCAGGCCACTGGCACCCACTCCTGACCATGCACAACCTATCGAAGAGCTCCCTGCCTCTTGGAAAGAAGCAGAAGGCCATTCCCAGACTCTCGAAGGTGGAGAGACCCAACAAGGACTGTCAAATGAAGCGATCAAGAGCCAAGTGGAAGGAGAGCCGTTACTAAGTCAACCGAGTGCTTCGGTGCCTGGAGATAATCTTCCTCTCCAGCAAAGTGCCCATCTGATGGCAATAGAGCTTGAGGAGAGCAAAGAGCATCAGGCAGGGGCTGAAAAGAGCTGTGCAGCAGCAGGGCCATCTCCCGAGGCTGCCGCTGGGGAGGCGGGCGGGATGCCTATGGTGCTGCAGGAGCCTGAAATGCCGGCTCCCGTTTCAATCGTAGCTTCCAAGGAAGAGCCGCTTCCTGCTCCTGCAGCAGGGATGTTGGTGCTTCAGGAAGCACCGCCTGCACCGCAGGGCAGCCCCGGGGAAGAGGCTGCAGCAGGAGGAATCCCAACTGCAGCCCCGCTGCCGCCACACGTGAGCCGAGACATGGAAATCAAAAAGGCAGATGAGTCTGCTTTGCAGGAGGAGCTTCTGGTGAAGCCTTCAGAGGAGGAGAGCGCCCAGCCAGTGCCTATGGAACCTCAGAGAAAGGAAGGAGGAGAGCAAAGAGCTGCAGCTTCAGGCCAGGAGCCAGCAGCACCATCAGGCACCTCTGAAGGAGTCACTGAGGTCCAGCCACAAGTACCGCTGGTTTTGCCAAGCCCTGAGAAACCTCAGCAGGTATCTTTGGAGGAGAAGATACAACACAAAAACCTTGTGACTTCCTTAAAGAACTACCTACTGCTGCTTTTGAAAATGTCAGACAGCAGTAAGGAGCTCAGGAAAGATGACGCTGACCCCCATGAAGAGGAGCAGCCTGCTGTGGAGGAAGCAGCGCTCCCAGAAATTGGCATTGCAGGCCTGAGTCCCCGAACCTCAAGGAGAGTTTTGGAGAAGGTACAAAACAATCAACTCTTCCAGACAGCAGAAAACTTACTTCTGACTCCCAGGACATCCAGGCGAATCACGGGTATGATCAATGAGGAATTCATCACCAGCAAGGAGATGCTGGCTAGCAGGCCTGTGCCGCCAAAGAGACGCACCAGGGTAGCTCCTGAGGCGGAGGGGCCGCTCCAGCTCTCCGTGCCCTCTATCGTGGTGGGCGGAATGCCAACAGCAGGAGCAGGGCAGTCTCCTAATGCCGCTTCTGATTTGCATCCCGCGAGCCGCGAGAGAGAGAGCCACGGTGACCCTCTTGCGATGCTACCTTGTGCCACCCCAGAGGAGCTTGCTTCTGGGGCGCGACGCAAAATATACCTGCCAAAAACCAAGCAGGCTGGGGACGAAGAGGATGCAAGCCCAGAGAGCCAAGGGCATATGAGAAGCCCTACTGTTTCTCCACGGCAATCCAGGAAAAATGCAGCCCTGTTGCAAACCCCTGTCCTGGCTCCGGCTCCTCCTGCAGAGCAGCGCTCACCGACCCTCATGAGAAAGATGGCCACATTGGAGGTCCCTAAGCTGTATGAGGAGCCCACGGGCGACGGTAGCAGTGACCGTGAAGTCCCTGAAGATGCTAAGACAGAAGGACAACCGGCAGAGTCTAAGAAAGAAAGTAACCCATTTAAAGGTAAGAAAAGAGATAATTCCCAACTCTGCACTCTGAATAGCAGATGAACTGTGCTGTAGAAGCATGTTTCCCTGTTGCCTACAAAGGGAGCCTGTCCAACCAATGTGGTCTCCTGAACAGAGCCCTCTGTGATGGCCGGCTGGGGCCACGTGAACTTTGTGCATTTTCAGGATTTTCAGTACCAGCCTTTGGCTGCTGGAAAGCCAAAAGTTGGATGCAAATATTTGCAGAGTCAGATGTAGCTGGGAAATATGGACTAGAGAGAGAACTTCTGTCTGAAGCAGAGGATAAGCATGAACACTGCCGAGAAACCACTGGGTTCTACTGTACCCTTCAGGGATTAGTGCAGGGATGGCAGAGGAAGGCCAGGAAAGCTAGTGCTGATACTGGTTGTCAACACAGCGCAGACTTCCCTGTCCAAAGGAATTACATAACACTCTTGTTCTTGGGCTGCCTGTCTTGGGCCTTGCCCTGTCTCATGCTGCTTAGGGATCCAGTGGGTGTGAGCAGGTTGTGTACTCCTTTTCCACTTCCACGGTCACTATTAGTTGGATCCCTGGTGACACAGAATGAGGAGAGGGGCAGCCTGGGTGCTGGGATGCTTGCGGGAGGCAGGCAATACTTTCACAGAAATCAGTATTTTCACAAGTGTAGGACTAACCTTGATAAATCCCTACTCGAGTGAGTAAATGTTGCCTTCTACATTTCCTCTACGTTCCTTTTTTTTTCTGCATTGCCTCTTACTGAGCCCAGCTTGGTAGTTCCATGCTGCACTGCTGAATTAATTTGTACCACTTTTACCCCATTTTATTTATCCAAATAGACATCTGAGACCTTTCTTGGGAAGGTAATGTCATACCAGGGTGTGCAATGTACATGGGGTACCTAAATCCTAAGCAGCAATGTTGGGGTTGGCTAGCTTGTCCCCGCAGCTTGTCTCACTGTCGGTCTCTTTGCTCCCTTAGCTCCACAGGTGATTCGTAAGATCAGGGCAGAACAATTTTCCGATGCCTCAGGAAACCTGAAACTTTGGTGCCAGTTCTTCAATATTTTGAGCGATTCTAAGCTGATGTGGTACAAGGATGAGATCCCTGTAGCAGAAACCCGAAGGAGGTAAGCTGCCAGTTCTGCTTTGCTTTAGTCTTTGTGTGTAGCCGTGGATTCATGTCTTAAATACAACTTGGGCCATTATGTTTACTGGACTGAAGGTGCCTCTTCTGTTAAGGCTCCTTGCCTGGCAAGGGAGCTCCTTGCATGGAATGATCTTTTGTGAGCTCACAGTGCCTGGAGAGGGAAAGATTGCCTGGATAGGGAATGGCTGCCCTGCTTATCCTGTTGATACTCCATCCAGAGTCTGTTTGCAGTCTGGGGGCTGATGTTTTGAATAGCAGAGCCCTGAGGTGGGCCGAGGTTGAACCCAGACCTTGGTGAGGTGAGGGAAGGGACTGTGTGCTCAGAGCTGGAGTTGACATAAGCTGAAAGCTGGGACCCCTAGTGATACCCGTGATGGTGGCAGTGCTGGGAGGGTCTGCTTGCTTCAAACAAGCAGACACATCCATACAAGCAACCCTGGTAAGTGTCAATGAAGCAAAACAAGCTCTGGCCATACCCTCTATACCCTTGGCATTGCCCTTGGGCTTGGAGAGCATCTTCAAACTTCTGGATGGCTTACTATCTTCTGATATTCCTTTGCATGCAGTAGGGAAAGCTGTTTGTTCCGAATCCTAGGCAAGCAATGACTTGTGTGGCAACATCATCCACTGGGATTTGTCTGATGTATCTGAAAGTCACCTGAGCTCCCTTCATGGCGAGCAGGTAGAAAGAGGTGCGTGTGGGACACAGATTGTCTCCTGCGGCAGGTATCTGAACTGGGGCAGAGGGACTAGGAGCAGCTGAGTCTCAGGTTGAGGGTCCCACCTCTTCCCTGTGCATCAACCCCCTTGTTGATTCATGCTGGCCACCCAGGGTAGAGATAGACTTTTTTTTTTTTTGGGGGGGGAGCTATGTCCACTTTGGCTAAAGGAATTGCCAGCCCTAAGCTTGGTGATACAGACTGGAGAAAACCTGCTGATATGAAGCTGATTCTCTACCACTTTGGAGAGGGAGAGGCTGCAGGATGGAAAGCAGTGTTTTCCTGCATGCCCTTGGGCTAGCTGGGAAGTGCAGGTCCTTTTCTCATCAGACTTTGCTTCCTTTCTAGCCGTTTCCCAACGCTCCAGAGGCCGTGTGGTGCCCGCGGCAATGTACTAGCCTCTGGTAGGACTGACATGATGCTCTGGTTTCTCGCAGTGCTGGCGACGAGGGCCAGGCAGCCTTGGCCATTGTGCAGGCATCCCAGAAGGACTGCGGGGTCTACCAGTGTGTGATAAGCAATGAGTACGGCACCGACTCCACCGATTTTCTGCTCAGCCCAGAAGGTGAGGAGCCCTTAGCAAGTTGGGCAGCTCTCCTAGTCTCTGGAGTGAGCAGTGGGGTGGTACAGAGAGCCACGGAAAGGGCTTGGTGTTGGATCATGATGGGGGAACAAAATGAGTCCTGTCTCCAAGGTGTGTATCTAACCAGCTCCTAGCAGCAAATCCCACCTTGGGATCATGTCTCCCTGGAGCACTGTGAGGGCAAGAGTAGTGGCACAGGGCACAGATTTGGGCTGCGGGGGCCCTGGCTTCAGTTTTGGGGAGAAGGCAACCGTAATGACCGTGGGGTGTGTGGTGAGCCTGGGCAAGAGCCCCTTGAGGCAGCAAAAACAGATCTCAAGTAGAGCAGAAGCTGATGGCCAAGCCAGGATTGTCCTTATTAATTTATGAGTGATTCAGGACATTTTCTTTGTGATCCCTTCACGTGGGAGTGCAAAGGGCCTTGGTGGCAGGGTGAGATCCCGACAGGACCCTGAATGCCCTCCTGCCTTGTGTCTCCTCCAGTGCTGTCAGGATTTGTCTTGCGGGAAGAGATTGAAGGTAAGGGTGACCTGCTGACGAGCTGCGAGTGCTGCTGCAGCCACCACCTCTTGCTGCGTGGATGCAGGCAGCTCAGCGGCGGGGGCACGACGCGCTTGCCGTGTCCCTGCTCACCTGCTCTTCCCTCCACCAGTTGGTGAGGAGATCGAGATGACGCCAATGGTGTTTGCAAAAGGCTTGGCTGACTCGGGCTACTGGGGGGACAAGTTCTTTGGGCGCGTTGTGAGCGAGGACATGGAAGTGGGTGCCGGCTTCCTGCGCAAAGCCTGTCGCGCCAGGGCCATCTACGGCCTGGAGCCTGTCTTTGAGTCTGGCCGGACCTGCGTCATCAAAGTGCACAATTTCATTGTCTTTGGGACCAAGAATGAGAACAGCCTCATCGAGAAGAACTACGATATCACCATCCAGGTGGGCACTGTGGGCTGGCACCCTTGTGGGGCTCTGGGTGCCCTCCCCTTATCTCCTGCACTCCTTCACTGTCTGACTGAGCCATAGTACTTGGCTCTGTTTCCTATTTCTTTATTTCCTTCAACTTTTCAAATGTTCTGGGTGGGCTGAGCCAAGTTGTTCCTCACTCCAACTCTTTTCTCAGAGCAACACAGGGCTGCTTGTAGGATTCCTGTCACTTGTCCTTTGACTGCCAGGACAGGGAACAGACCAGTAGTGGTACCAAGGGACGTGGCAGGGAGTCCCAGGGAGACTTGGGCACTGCTTGATGTGAAGCTCTGACTCTTCTGCTTGAATTCCCAGGAATGTAAAATCCAGAACTCCAGCCGAGAGTACTGCAAGATCTTTGCTGCAGAGACACGAGCCGTTCCTGATTTCGGAGCAGTGCCTGAGTAAGTAAATGCTATGACTCTCTGTTGGCACAATAGCAGGACAAAGCAGCTGGATGGTGGGGAGGGCTCCCACAAGAGCTGGAGCGATCCTGAAGGGTGGTGTGCTCTTCCCCCATCCTACAGGGCATTAAGTCCAAGGGAAAAGCCCAATGCCCGGGCATGTTAAAGCCCCAGGAAGTTGTGTTTAGGGGGAAGAAGGGTGCCAGGGACTGCCAGGCTGATTTCTAACTCTGGCAGAGATGGAGAAGGCCATGCCTGAAGACGTCTCCATCTGCTGAGGTGGGAGAGCTTGTCAGCTGGTGCTAACCCGAACTACACGTTGCTTTGCAGGATAATTCCTCTGTATCTGATTTACCGACCGGCTAACAACATCCCTTATGCCACAGTGGAGGAGGATCTGGGGGGCCCCTGTGAGCAGTACTGCGTCACCGAGAGAGATGGCAGCCTGGTGGCAAGGGGCACCTCGGAGGTTGTGCTCAAGTGCTGCACCTTCCAGCACTGGGTCTACCAGTGGACAAATGGCAACATCCTCGTGACTGACATGGAAGGTAATGGGACCTCCTGCCTGATTCCTGTGGCGAGGAGGGGGGAAAGCCCTTAGGCCCGTGTGCCATGAGCACGTTGTCCTTGCTCCAGGGGCACTGGCCTTGCCTGTGCTACTGCTGCATCCTTGCAGCAGTACCTTACTGTCCAGCATCCTTGTCTGGACATAGACTGGTTGTTCTGTCTTTCATTGCAGGGGTGGGATGGAAGGTGACCAACGTGAGGATAGCTACCAATCTGAAAGGGTGAGTGACCCTCCAGCCGCTGTCTCAGGGCAGCCCAGGCTGTCTGCTTGCTGCTTGTGGCACAAAAGAAACAGTGCTGTGGTGCACACAGCCACCTCCATCTTCACTAGCCAGTGGCCAGCAGCTCAGTAAGACCAGGCCTGGTGTCTCGAGTCCCTCCTGGCCCACATTGCTGCTGGTGCTGGAGAACCAGGTGAGCGGGAGGTCTTGTGTGAGCCAGGGCTGAGTGTGGCTGTATTGCAGGTACCTGGGCCTGAAGGAAAGCTGCTTCCCATCACTGTTGGAGCAATTCGCAGCAACCCACCAGTGTAACCACTACTGTGCCATCCTGGGCCTGAAGACTCTGGAGCCAGTCAAGCCCAAGGGCTCCAAGAGCCCCTCCACGGGCAGGAAGTCTACCCAGTCCAGCCCCCAGTTTCCAAAGAAGGGCCTGTCGAGCCCCCAGGGCACCCGCAAGGCTTCCGTGAGCCCCAAGAGCTCCCGGAAAGCTGGAGAAACAGCAGAGGCCCAGGCAGCCTCCAAACACCGGGCTGGAGAGAACGGCAAGTCCGGCCACCCTCAGTAGCCAGAGCCGCCTCGGCTGGGACTCTCCACTCCGGCCCCGAGCCCACGGGGCCAGGCAGCAGCGTGGCCCCGCGTGGCCCCTCGGGAAGGGGGAGGCCGCAGCAGCAGCCGCTGCCGCCACTCGCCTTCCTCCGGCTCCCGCCCCGGCTCGTAGCGTTCGTGTTGTGTGTGCTGTGCTAGTGACAGAGCGACCCGGCTGGACTCAGGGCCGGGGGCGTTCACGGCGCTGGCCCCCAGCCACCGTCTCCGTTACCTCTTTAATGTATGTGGAGCCTCCTTATCGTGGAGCCTGGGGGGGGCTGCACAGCCCTGTGCACTGGGGCTCGCTTGCCGCTCTAGGCTGTCTGTTCAGCTTTCTTAAGCTCAGCACAGGTTAGCCCTTGCTCCCCGGGCTTTGCCTGCGCTGAGCTGATCCCCACGGCCCATGTGCTGGCAGTGTCCCCAGCGCTTGCCAAGGTGTCGGGCAGCCTAGGCTCTTCTGCCTCCCAGCATCTTTGTGCTCCCCCTGCGCGTGCCACTGCACATATCCCTCCTAGTGAAGACACTGCATCAAACCCTGCCCGCGCTCCATGTCACGGCTCTGAAGGGCCACGAAGGGCCGACACCGCTCACCCCAGCAAAGCGCCAAAAAAGCCCACACTTGGTTTTAGCGGCGAGCTGCAGCTCTTGTGCTTCTCTGCTGCTGCTGTTTTGGGGATCCTGCCATGCGGGAGGGCACTCATGTCAGTGCTGGTGGCTGATGGCGACAGAGGTTTGCACCCCTGCCTCCCTCTG
The DNA here is from genome assembly GCF_059628265.1 of Tinamus guttatus. NCBI lineage: Eukaryota > Metazoa > Chordata > Aves > Tinamiformes > Tinamidae > Tinamus > Tinamus guttatus. Next base: position 1,419,915 of record NW_028289476.1, read on the forward strand.
CCCACCCAGCTTCCTCCCGCACCCTGGGACAAGCATCGTGGGGTCCCAGCACCCTTGCCAGGTGGATGCTGAGGCCGGGGATGCTGCCTGCGGGTGCCAGCCCTGCCACCGCAAGGCTGCTCTACCTCACACAGGGCACCTGGCAGCTGGGGGAGGCCTGCCCTGCATGCGAGGGCTGCTGTGGCACATGGGGTCACTCCAGCTCTCTGGGTCTTGCCACCCCTTGCCCATTTGCCATATGAAAACCCTGCCCAGCCACATAACACCAGCCGGTCACCCTCGCTTAGCACCACCTCTGTAAGGCACCAGGCCATGCCCCCATGGAAGGGTGGGCTGCCCAGCTCTGGGACTTTAGCCTCTCAGCCTCAGCAGGAGGCGGCAATGGATGGGTAGCGGTGCTTGGGCTGCAGAGTGAAGTGCCCCAGTTGCATCAAGCCTCCCTCAAACTCATCAATTCTTCAAGGTGACCACAGCCCGCAGAGCATGGTGATGGGCAGCGCTCGCTGCGGTGACGCTTGCTAAGAGCTCCTGTCCCAGCTCTACCTGCTCCTGTCTCACTGCGGAGCCTCCCCTTCTCTAGGGCTCTGGGGGATGGGGTTCGGTGCCTGATGCCACAAATCACGTGGGCACTGTTGTCCCATCCCAAATGTGGCTTATGGCAGCCAAGCAGAGGAGGGGATGGCTCAGGTCATTGCTCCGGGGCCCTGGTGCTTGCCGTCAGGTCATAAAGACGACATACGTACATGGCCACGTTGGCAAATGGCTGTGCTCGAGTGCAATAAAGCGAGAAGGACTGGCCTGGTTCCCTGTGCTGTGGTCCCTGCGGAGAAGACGCCGCAGCTCCCTGCGGGCAGGTGGGACTGCCTGCGTGGCACCCAACGAGATGGTGCAGCTTGTGTTCGGAGATGGATGGGGCTTCCAGGAATGGCTCTGCTCTTTGGGGACAAGAGGGTGGTGGGGACCACTTCCTGAAGGTGGCACCTGGCAGAGGCTCACCTTGCAAGGTCTGCAGCAAATATCAGCTGTTGTGAGCTCCAGTTGCAGAGGACAGCCCCAGCAAAGCACCCCAAAGCATCCTGTCTTCTGGCTGGGTGCCGGAGAGCAGCACAGTGGGTTCATGGCAAGTGCACAGACATTTGTAGGGTTTATTGAGGAGCTGTCGCCTCCGTCTGCAGGGCCAGCACCTAAGCGTGGGTTGCAAGGCTCACGGTACTACCTGGCACCCATGGGGTGGAGAGGAGAAATACAGATGCACGGGGTTGTGCTGGGGATTTCTGTGCCTCGCAGGACAGGCCTGGCAGATGCCGGTGCTTGCAGGCCCGTTACCCGGAGCAGGGAGCTGCCTGCGCCTTCAGGTGCCGCGGCAAGTCCAGGCTCACCCTGCGCAGGCCGTGTGGTTGTAGTGTCCACAGCACTGCGTCAGGCAGGGCACACTCGCCTCCGCGTCTGCCCAGGCGCCCATGAAGGAAAGGGTCCCGTTCTCCCCAAGCACTGAGCTGGAAGGAGAGAGAGACACAGTCAGGACAAGCTTCAACTTCTTCAGCTGCCACCCCAAAGCCAACGATTTGAATCCTGCCCATCCGCTGTGCCATCCTGGCAGGTGCTGGGTGCCAGCCATGGGTGACATGGAGCTGTGGGGTGTGAGGGTGAAGAAGATGGGATGCCTGGACAAGCTGCCAAGTCCACCATCCACCTGTGGCTGCAACCCTAGCACATGTGGATCCCTACCTAGGACCAGACAGCGTGGGCCTCCCACAACCTGACCATCACCCACCTGGCAAAGAGCTGCTTGCAGCATGTGTACATGGTGTAGCTGGTGGAGCTGAAGTTGGTGTTGCTGAGGAAGGTCACACAGTCGCTCACCTCTTCTGGCAGGTAAAGGAGGCCTTGGAGAGAGGACTTTGTGGTTAGGGATCCTGGACCATGTTTGAAAATTCTCTACCCAACCCATGCATGCAAATTCTGTACTTGGACTGTGCGTAGGAATTCTGTATCCCACACCTGGACATCCCCATCACAAGCTGCTTCAGGGAGCCTCTGGGAGCCACTTGCAGTACCACAAACACCCACCCTTGAAATATCATGATCCAAGCTCTGAAGAGAGTGGGGAGCCCCTGCAGAACTGTGAGGAGAGGTGGCTTTGGAGCCCTAACAGAGCCAAGGGAAGGACAGGTCAACTTTCCTCATCCTGTCACATGCATTTACAGAGGGTTTCACACATCTGCCTGCCCCTTTCCGGCCCTTTCTTGACTCTCGGCTTGCCCCGGGGGCTGCACAGCAGCAAGCCAGGACCCACCTGCCAGGCAAGCGTTGAGCATGGAGACGCAGATGCCGGTGAACAGGGCTCGCAGGATGGTGGAAGCAAAGTCACTCTTGCGCTGGGGTACCAAGGAGGCTGCCGGGACAGAGCAGACACCGGCACAAGCTGGACCCTTGTCCTTGCTCCGCTCCGAGTTGGGAGCAGCTGCCAAGGGAGCTGCATCCCTGGGGCCCCTCTGCCACATGATGCCTCCTGCACCCCCGGGTGTTTGATCAGGACCCCGGGGCTGTCGGCACTGATGGCGCTGCCCTTTTCCTTGATGGCTTGGTAGCACCCAGGCTCACGCGTTGTGCCATCGCCTTCACCTTTGGGTGCAGCACCAAAATCACCCTTACCACCTCATGGAAGTCCCGTTTCTCACCTGTGTGCTGGCAGAGACTGGATGCAGAGGCTCACAGACAGCCCGTGCCTCCTACTGCGGCCGACCCTGGGCCTGGGATCAGGGACCCTGGACATGGGTCGCACTCAGGACCCCTGTATTTGGGTTGTACTCACTCAGGGCTCCCAGCATGATCCCGATGGAGCTGAAGTTGGCAAATCCGCAGAGTGCAAAGGTGGTGATGCTCTCAGCTCGCTCCTGCAGAGCACAGCAGCAGGGGGTGGTCACATCAACACAGCAACAGCCCCAGAAGGCCCACAGCACCCAGAGATGAGCTCAGCACCGCGCTGTAGCTCCTGGCCCAGTTGGGCAGGACGGAGATGAGTCTCCCTGCAACCCTGCCCATTCCCCTCCAAACTTTTGGGAGAGCAAGCAGTTAGCCTTGGGCTAACTTGCTTATACGAGAGGTTGGGCCGAGAACATAGAAGGTATGGAAAAACCCTGTAACACCATGATCTGCCCCATGGAGAAGTGGAACAGGGCTTCACTGATTGACTCACGACAACCAGGAACCCACCAGGAGAAGCTGGCCGGCGCTGCCCTCCCACCTCAACACAGTCATCCCCCTGCACCCACTTCACCAGACTCTATCCTTGCCCTGTGTTGGACAAGGTGGCAGGTGCCTCTCACAGATATCCACTGCTTCTGGTTCCCATCCCACTCTTCCAGGCCTGCCAGACGGTTCTTCTTGTACGTGGCCAGCTGCTGGTATGCCACAAATTCGTTCAAGAAGATCTTCATCCCCAAGAGCTCGGCCACCAGTGGTGAGTCTGCCCAGTCTGCCCCCATGAGAAAGGCCACTGGCATGAGCACGTAGGAGCAGATCATCTGGGAAAGGCATCCCAGAAGAGAATTAATTAATTCAGAGCTGAACATCTGCATAGCTCCCAACTTGGCAGCTCCCAGACACCCAGCAAGGTGAATGCTGAGCATGAAGGCGTCTTGGCAGTCTACTGAGGCAGCACAGGGATGGAGGGATACCACAGACAGGGGATCTGGCAGGGTGAGGGCCATGGGCTGCCTTCATGGTCAGTGGTGGCTACCTGGAAGGAGAGCCCCTCGATGTCCACCATCTCCCCAAACCAGCGCAATGCGGCATTGATAAACTCCAGCACTGCCAAGAAGGCGATGAGGTTGGCCGCAATGTTAGCCACGAGCCCCACGGAGGCAGCAGCCCCATTGCTAGCAGCTTCCAAAATGTTCCGCTCCTCCCTGCAAGGGAAAAGAGCCTGAAGGGCTCATATAGCCAGGCGTCCCCCCATGTAGCATCAGCTCTTGGTCCCTGGATGTACCGCACTGTCCGCACATGACACAGGCTCGCCCAACTTCATGGTTGCTCATGGTCCCTGTATCTACCCCCAGATTGTTTCCACAGCTTCCCTGCCTGTCCATCAGCACAAGTGCAGCCCAACTGCTTCATCCCTCTGCCTCCACTTACCCACAGGAAAGGCGGATGCTTTCTTTGCCCTTGAACTTGGACTCTTCGACTTCGGGATAGATGAGCTTGGACATGGCCAGCGCGCAGGGCGCAGCCATCACAGAGGCTGCGATCAGTGACGCTGCGTCTATCTGCAACATGCAGACCCGCGCTCAGGCCTGGCGCCTCGGAGCGAGGCTGTGCTGCCTGATGTGCCACCCCTGGAACACCCTGGCTGGTGTTGGTGGAGCAAGGCTTGGGGCAGCTCAAGGCTCTCCATTTGCTCAGCTGGCTGATCAGGGCAGGATCCCATCCTAGCTACATGCTAGGGCAAACCTGCGTGAAGGCATTGCTGGAGCCACGGCTAGCATGGAGACATCCATCTCTCCTGCTCTTTGACCTCATCTTGATGGTTCCCGTTCCTGCCTTGTCCCTTTTTAACACTATCGGAGCAAAAGTTTGTGCAACCTTGTGAACTTTTACCTGCTGACAAACATCCAACCTTCCAGCAGGAACAGAGTATTATGGTAATAGCCTCTTCTCATCCCTCCTTTGCCCTCTGAGTGGTTATTCCTTATTTCCCTGATCTTTCACCCTTAGCTTTCTGTTTAAAGAGACTAACTAATGTTTAATTAGCAGGATCCCTGCCAGCAGGTTGAGGGGAAGGATTATTCCTCATTCCGGAGCACTTGTGAGGGCACATTGGGATACTGTGACCAGCTTGAGAGAGTGATAAACTGGAGAGAGTTCAGCAACGGATTCCAAACAGGATCTCCAAGGAGATGCTGAAGGAGCCGGGCTTGTTTAGCTGGGAGAAGAGAAGGGGAAGGAAGTCCTAGCTGGCATTTCCAATTACCTAAAAGTGGGTTGTAGAGAAGACCAAGCCAGATGCTTCTCAGAGGCACTCAGTGAAAGCAGAGGCTGCAGTAGGGGAATGCCAGTTGGACAGGAGGAAACCGGGGCAGCCATGCGATGCATCAGAATGCTAGAGGGGATCTCCATCCATGAGGATGTTCAGCACCAGGACAAGGCCCTGGCCACCCTGCTCAGGCTTTGCCAGGAGCCCTGCTCTGGGCAGGAGAGTAGATCAGAGACCCTCAGAGGGTCCTTCCAGATTAAAATATTCTGTGATTCGATTATAAGATTTGTGTAGATTTCTGAACAAGGACATGCAATGAGAGTACTGGGGCAATTCCTTTGAAGCAGTAGGAAGACCCATTTTTGGCCAGGCAAGCAAAGGTGAGGCCAGACATGGATACACCCCAGATATACCCATGGATGCTCCCAAGCAGGTGGCATGTGGCACATGCCTGCTTACTCATGCACTCACCCCGAAAGAAATGTAGGCTCCCATCACACTGCCTGCTATGGTGGAAAAGCCACCAGTCATCACAGCGTGGATTTCTGAGTTGGTCAAGTCTGCGAGGTATGGACGGATGAGCAATGGGGATTCACTCTGCAAGAGAGAAAACCCTCAAGGGATGGCCATGCAGGGCTGCAGGTCTCCAGGGAAGAGAGGGGAAGACTCTTGCTCTGTGGCAGGCTCAGCTGCACGGGCTAAAGAGATAGATCTCTTCCCCAGCTTGCTTACCTGTCCTACAAAAATATTCCCTGCCACACTCAGGGTCTCAGTGGCAGTGGTGCCCATTGAGACCTGAAGCACCCAGGAGATCTGTGGAAAGACAAAGACACCAGCTTCAAAAAGCTGCTGCTGTCCTCTCCTGTGGAGTGGGGCAGCGTCCAGCTCTCCAGCCTGCCCTCACCAAGCTGCACAGAGGTGATCTTGGTGAAGACTACATAGCAACATCAAGATGCACAGCCTACAAGCAACACCAGCCCAAGGGCCAGGCTTTCTCAGGAAGATGTGCAAGAAAGAGGGATTTTGTGTCTATCATTTTAGCAAGGCAAATCACCCCAGATTAGTATCATCCCAGTTTCCATGGGACACTCCCCAGCTGAGCAGGGTAGTTAGAGAAAGCACCAGATCCTTCCCCTTTCCACCATCATGTCAAAGTCTGGTGTGAGGCCCTACCTTGAGAATGAGCCACTGCATGACGCCAAGGTAGTAGAGGATGGATGTGACACAGCTCAAGAAAACGATGATGGGCAGAGCCTGAAGGCAAGGCACCAGGGCACAGGATTAAAGGGGAGCTGAGCAGCACATCTGAGTACACCTGGGGACCAGGGCTCCCCACTCCTTAAACTGGGCATGCTGTGGTGTTGCAAAGCAGCACAGGGCATGGGCCAGCCCGCGCACTTGGGGTACCGCTGCACTGGGCATGCCTGGCAGGGGGACAAGGGTCAGTTCCCAGTGCAAATTTCCCCTGGCCCAAGGAGATCCATGGGTGCATACAAGGCTGAAGGAGACTTGTCCTGGAGCTATTTGAGATCTGGTCCAACAACCATAGTTGCATTCAGTTCCATGCTCCCCAGATACTCAAACTGGAAGAAAACCAGGCTCCCTTCTCCCTCCCCATGTCCCCATACCTGAAAGGCAAAGACTTCTTCAATGAGTGTGTTCCCAAAGACAAAGCGGGAGCCAGCTGTGGTGTAACTCAGGAAAACCTGCAAGTGGAGATGTTACACAGTAGGACAGATATCTGCATTGGCTTTTTCCCAGATATCTCACTTCTACCAAGCAGAGTCCTCCTGCTCCAATCTCTCAGCTCAGTTCATTGCCCCAGTAGATAATGGTCCTGTGAAACCTAAGCTGGGGATACTGGTGGGCTGTCTCTAGGCCATGGGGCACTGCTCCAAGCCACAAGGGACACAACCTAAAGGTGTGGGCTGTCGTACCAAAGCAGAAAAGAGCTGGCTTTTCTCCAATCCCAAACACAGCCTTTGTTTTGAGCGTGAGGTACCTGCAGCTTCTTAACCCAATGCTACCCTTAGTTCTCCTTGCAGATTCCAGGTCAGCTACTTAAAGAGCACAAGCACAGGATGGGGCGAGCAGACAGACAGTACCTGAATCTGGTCACCCAGCCACTGGAATGCTTGGATGCCAGGGGTTGTTCGGAGGATGAAGAGTCCAAGTAAAAACTCCAAGCCAAGGCCCCAGAGAACAGCTCTCCAGGACACCTGGGACCAAGAGCAGAATGGGCACTGAGATGTTAGCAGGGCCTACAGACTTCCATCTCCAGCCTCCTTCCTCTGTCAACAATTGAACATGGAAGACACCATCACACAGTGCCCTGAGTGATGGTCACACGAATGCTTCTGAAGAAAGTGCCATAGAAACCTTTGAGCATAAGGTGCTGGTAGAGGAAGGAGAGAAAGAGTTGGTGGGACTCAGAAAATGGCTGATGGAACATAACCTACCAGGCTTACCCAGGAGAAGAGCACAGAGATCTTCTAGTGGTTTGACTAGTATTATACATTTCCTAGAGCTAAACCTGAAATTCACTAACTAATTTGGAGGAAGAGGGTAGAAGAATTGCCCAAAACATTTAAGCAGGTTTGAGATGGAAGTCAATGGGACATCACTTCAATTGCTTCTTCCCAAGCCACTCAAAGCGCCCTTCCACCTGGCTGAAACTCCTGAGAGGGTGCAGTGCTGGGTCTGCCCCAGCATGAAGGAAGTGCTGCAAAACAGGATGGAAGTAACAAGAGGTAACCCTGAGGTGAACAGTGAGAAGGAGAGCAGAGTGATGGCTTTGGGACTACAGCCATTTAGCCTGGTCTCTGCTCCCCAGGCTATGCCAGTTCCTAGCAATGCCCAGGAGCCCTGCTGCCTCCTCTGCTTCCTTTGAGGAACCCACGGGCTTCTCCTCTGCCTCAGTGTTGGGTGATCAGGGGATGCCAGTAGGCAGGAGGCACTTGTTCCCTGCTTCTCCCTCAGCTTTTGGTGCTGGGCAGTCACACCCAGCGAGGGGAGCAATGGCTAGGCCACATCTGACATCCTTACCGCGCCGTGGTGCTTCGAACAGACAAACAGGACCAGAACCAGAAAGCAGAAACCAGCAAACGAGATGAGCTGCTTTGGATTTTTGCCGGTGTCCAAAACCAGCCACGCGATCAGACCGCCCAGGAGGACCACACATAGCACCCTGCAAAAGAAACCCCAAGTTGTATCCCAGAGGGGATATCCCCCCGGGGAACAAATGAAGGACAAGCTCGGGAGCTAATTTGTCCAGGAGATGCCACCGTAAGGGCCATATACCTATTGAAACCTTGGGGTTAGGCATAAATGAGGGAAGCAAATTGCCATCACACTTGCTCTTTGGTTGAACCTGCCATAATGGGCATCACTACTGAGGCAGAGGGGTTGGCAGTAGGTCATTTTTGCCACCACTTTTAGTGTTGTCCCCAGGCTGGGCAGGCCTCATCATTCACAAGGCGCCTGCACAGTACACGGCAAGTGCCCAAAAGCTGTTGGCCATGCTGGCCCAGCTGTGGCTGGGAAGCCACACGAGTGTGGTTCCAGGCCCAGGGGAAGACGTGGCCTGTCTCTTCCTGACTCACCATTTCAGCCACGGCCAGGACTTTTGGAAGCATTTCCGACAGGGCCTGAGGAGCTGCAGTACCTTTGCCCCGCAGTGCTTCTGGAAGAAACTCCAGCACATGAAGAAGACAACCAGAGCAGTCATGATGACCAAGGCGAGGGCTCGCTGGAAGTTGAGCCAACAGGCTGCAGCGACGTAGCACAGGTAGGCTGGGGAGGATACATTCAGAGTCAGCAATGACAGGACCATGGGATCATAATACTAACTGGGCCCAGTGTTGATGTCTGTTTCTCCCCAAATCTCCTTCCCCAGCCTCCTTTAGAGCCCCAATCTGCATGTGGGGAGGCTTTAGGGAGCACCACCCCAGCAGCCTGGCCCATGCGTGACAGCATCTCAGCTGTTTGGGGGTATACATGGAGTGAGCAGAAGAGGAAAGCAAACCCTCTGGGTAGGGGAAGAAAGGTGAAGAGGATTGGAGGGTGCAAGTAGTGCTCATTGAACAGGAGTGGCAAGGTGAGAGAGAAGAAGACAACAGGGCTGGTGAGAACAGGTACAACCTCCAGGTAGATGATGGTGTTGGAGACTGGGAACATGACCAGCCAAGGGTGACAGAAGCACAGCCTCAGCATTGAGGAGACCTCACCTACACAAAGGAGCCCCAAGAAGACCTTCCGTATTGCCTTGGCATGAGCCTTACAGAAATGCTTTGCCTTGAATGCCGGGTGCAGGGCCTTCCTGAGGAGATTCACACAGCAGAGATATGAGAGGCCCAGAAGATGCATCTGGGCTCCATGACCAAAACTACCAGCGCCATATCACGACCTTGTCTCTCAGGCAGCATTTGCAGCAGTGGTATGTCAGTGTAGATGTGCCTTGGCCTTTGCCAGCTCTATCGCTCTCTCCGACCTCGCCACCGCTGCTTTACAAAACCACATGAAGCTATCAGGCAATGTACGTCCTACCTTATCGCTACAGCATGACCCTACACTGCTCCCTGATCAGGTATACGCAATCCAGGTTTGACAGTACAAAAGCTTCCTATGACTATTAGAAATATCCTGCAGGCAAAGTGCCACAGGCATCTCCAGAGGAAAATTTACCTCCAGTAAGAGAAGAATCTGCCTTTTCTTTCTCTTCCTCTCTCCTCCTTGGTCTTACTACATGGATCTTCAGATTTTTCATGGAGCTGCTCCTGCCCCTGAAAAACACCATTAGCCCGAGCATCCAGTGCCCAGATAGGAGGGGAAGGGGAGTCTTACCTGGGTGCTGAAAGCTGGGTTATCCAGGCCCTCCTCAAGGTTGACCAGGGTTATCCGGTTATCTTCCATCTTGAGATGGGCTGCAGCTTCAGTGTATTACTGAGACGGCACTGCAAAGGGTCAACACGCCAGCTGGGATCACCTCTGGAAAGGAGAAATATCTGACCCTGATTTTTGAGTTCGGGACTCTGAGAGGAGGATATCCTTTGCAGGAGAGATCCAAAGAGGCTCTTGTACCAGCAAATCGAGAGACTAACTTTGGGGTCCTCAAGTCATGGGATTAGTGTGCTGGCTTGCTTGCTGTTGTCCGACTCCAAGGTGTTCGTTCTTCCTTGCTTCCAAGGGATTATAGCTGAAAATTAAGCCTACGTGACTACGACGGAGTAGGGAGAGCCAGCAGCACTCCTGCAAGGGGCCAATGGTGACCACAGGCCTCAGTGTGGGTCCTCTTGCTAAAGTCCTGTGGAATTTTGAAAAAAAAAAAAGAAAAAAGAAAAAGAAAGACCACACCCATCAATGAAAGCTCTTAATATAACTATGTGACTGGAGGATAAGAAAGATGGTCCTTTCACACTGAAGGAGGAATAAATGGTGTTTCTCATGAGGATTGGTCAAAACAGACAAGTCAAACTGGGAAGGATGAGACAGCAAAGCTAAAAAACAGTATTTTGCCATGGCAGAAATCCTTGCAGCAATTCCATTTGGACCCCTCCTGGGTTCCTCTCCCTGAGTAAGGGGCTGGATGAAGAGCAGGAAAGACACAGAGGAGGTGGCAAGCAACCTGCAGATGCACTTCTGTCTGAGCAAGGAGAGAAGAGAGGAGTCCTTGTTTTGGAGGAGAGATGGCTGAAGGGAGATTAAGGCTTGTCACTTAAGGATGGCATAGAGAAGGTGAGGAAAGCAGGGTTATCCATAGTTTCTCACAGGATATTAGGGGAATTTCTCACAAGCAGAGGGGAACTCAGCAAATCCATAGGTCCACAGACAAGGAGGTGATCACAAACTGCGGAAAGGGCAGTGAGACGAGGCCCAGGGCACGCTCCGGGACCTCGCTCTGGGCTCGGAGTCTCCCTGCGTCTTGTTGAGAACTGGCTTTCTCAGTGCCAACCGTGGGCCCTGCTCCTCTCCGTGGCCCCGGGGACCCTGCTGACCAGCCCTGCCAGCGCTCCCCTCTCCCAGGCTCAGGGTGCTCCCCTAGGACACCCCAGGGCTCGAGGACCCCTCTGACCTCCTCCCAGGGACCCCAGTCTCAGAGAGCCCCTCAGGCCTCCCAATGAGGGGTCCCAGATCCACTCTAGAGCTCTGGGACAGCCTCTACAGCCTGTTCCCCCAGGCTCAGGGGGTACCTCAGGCCACCCCAGGGCTCATGGTCCTCCTAGGATTGACCCAGGGCACCAAGGGCTCAGGGACCCCCAGTCACCCCAGGGCCCAGGGTGCCCCCCCAAGGCCCAGTTCCCCCCGCCCCCACAGAGCCCCCTCCCCCTGCCAGCCCAAGGCTCCGCCCACAGCTCAGATAGCCCCGCCCCACCCTCTGGCCCCGCCCCCAACATAGCAAGCCGGGGGGGGCTCCCCACCAAGTCCTTCAGCGGCGCTTTGATTGGCTGGAGGGTATGGCTGGTAAACAGATAGCCAATAAGAAAGGGCCATGGGGGGGTGGGGGCAATCGTGCCCCCGCCCCCGAGGGTCCTCGCCCCGCCTCCCCCCACAGTGCATTTCCCCGACGGCCCCGGCGCGTGGGCGCTCCTGCGCCGCCCGCGGCCTCGCGCCCCGCCGCGGCCTCCCGCGCCCGGCCCCGTCCTCGCGCCTTCGCGGCCCCCGGCGCTCACCCGCACCAGCCCCGAGCCCGCCGGGCGCCCGGCCGCGCAGCTCCCTGCCCCGCACGCGGTTATCGATTAACAGCTCGGTCCAAAGACCTGGGCTTGGCCGCGGGGCCGGCCCGGGATCGCGCACGCCCTGGCCCAGCCCGGCGCGGCACGCGGGCGCTTCACGACGGCGGGCGCCCGAGGAGGCAGCACGTCGCTTCCCGGGCGGCCCCCGCGGTGCCAAAGCCGCCGTGGAGTCCTTGCCAGTGGCGGCTGTCATGGAAGCGGCTCGGCTGCCTGTCCTGACCCCGCATTCCTCCCTCTGCGACCACGCGGCCCCTCGAGCCCCGGCGACCGCGGGAATTCCTGGGTTCGGCTCCTTCCCGCAGCCCAGGCGCGGGGGCCCGCTCTGCGCATGCGCGCGCGGCCGCTGCCGTGAGCTCACCCGCCGCCCGCCCCTAAGAGCGCGCGCGCCGTGGCGGCGCCCCAGAGCCCTCGTAGCGCGCCGTGATCGTATAGTGGTTAGTACTCTGCGTTGTGGCCGCAGCAACCTCGGTTCGAATCCGAGTCACGGCATCGCCCTCCGGGCGGTCGCACGGCACCCGGGCTCCGCTTTTTTATTTTCTTTTTAACCACTCCCCGCTTTGCTTTTACTTCAGTTTTACAACTATATCCCTTTGGCACCCCAGCAGCGTTCCCGGCCCGGGCAGCTCTGTTCCCGGTGTCCCCTCCTGCCCAGCACGCTCCTGCCGGGATGCTGGGCTTTGCCCGCAGGATGCATGCCCGTAACGACACCTAGGTACCCCCGTGCTCACCCTGGTTCTTCGGCAGCCCCAGGGCGTCCCTCTGGCATGGAGCCAACTCCCCACGGCGGGCACGGCCTCCAAGCGTGCCCGCTGTATGGTGCCCAGGAGCTTGCGTGGCCGGGGGAGTATCCCCGTGAAGTGCATGCAGACTTCTGAGGGTGAAGGCAGCCCCCATGGTGGCCTGAGCCTGCCGGGGGCTGCCGCTCGCCACGGGCCCGCCTGAGCATTCACAGCCTGTGCGCTGGGGCTCGACTCCTCTCCCCTCCTGGAGGAGGCAGCCGGAAGCCGCGGACCGGCCCTGCCACTGCCCGCCAGGAGCGAGACGGGTTTTACAAGGCTGGCGGGAGGAAAAAGGGAATCATCTGAAGGCTGAGATGAAGGAAGACAAGCCCCCCCCCCCCCAAAAAAATTCATGAGCTCCCATGCCGTGCGACCGCCCGGAGGGCGATGCCGTGACTCGGATTCGAACCGAGGTTGCTGCGGCCACAACGCAGAGTACTAACCACTATACGATCACGGCGCGCTACGAGGGCTCTGGGGCGCCGCCACGGCGCGCGCGCTCTTAGGGGCGGGCGGCGGGTGAGCTCACGGCAGCGGCCGCGCGCGCATGCGCAGAGCAGCAGCGCGGCGGATCCCCCCCCCCCGCCCCGGGGCGGCGCGCGCATGTGCGAGGTTCCCCCGCCTCAGGGGTGGCGGGTCCCTGCGGCGCCGGCGGGGCCGGGGATGGGGCCGTCACCCCCCCGAAACACGGGGCACGGGCCTGTGTGTGAGGGGGGAAGTCCTCGTCCTGCCCTGTGCCCCTCTTGGCCACTTGAGCCTTCCCCCTTGTAAGCCAGTGGTGCTACCGAGCTGGGCCCTCAGTGAGGAGCAGCCTGGAGCCCTGCGCCACCCGCCCGCCCCTGCGCACCATCCCCTTCAGCTGCTGCATTGTCCCAGTGCGATGCAGGAACAAGGTGTGGAGGCCTCACTGTCACCCAGCGGCAGCAGAGAAGCCAGAGCGGATGCCCGCAGTGACCGGGAGGTCCTACTAAGGGACTTCTGTGGATGTGGAGTGCCCACCATGCCGTGGCATGGCCATGTGCTGGGCACTGCATGGGTGCAGGTTCTCCTGTGGGTTCAGAGAAGGGATGTGTCGCTTGGCTGCTCCTCGGGCCCATGTGGGTTGGGGGAAACAGCAGAATAGCAGTGATCTCAACCCTCGCAACAGGCACCAACGAGATAAAGGCTGTAGCAGCAAGGAGGGACCAGCCAAACACAGAAGCAGGCAAGGAGGTGACGAGTGGAGACGGAGATCAGTGGTGGAGGCTTTGCTGGTGTGCAGAGAGAGGCCCAAAGCTGCTGCCCCTCTTCCCGGAGGCAGGGATCCCACACCAGCACCAGGCTGTGCCACCCCATAAGTGCTGAGCTGGGAATGGGATAGAGCTGCTCCGAAAAAATCGTGTTGTCGTGATCTTTTGTGGCGTGGTTTGATCCACAGGACTTCACTGGTGTGGCCCAGATGGGGCAGACGCACTGGGATGGAAAAGGGATGGGGGGCTGGCTGAACTGCCTGATGGATGGTTCAATCCCTTTGGGTTTTCCTCAATGTCCAGGCAGGGCAGCTACTCCGGGCTGCTCTTCTGACCTTGCTGTGTCCCTTGGTGGCCCTCGAATGCCTGTGGCTTGTGTCTGATAGGATTTTAAGGGTGCCTGCAATGTCGAAAGCGCCAGCGCAGCCAGGCGGAGAGTGCTGCCGGGCCCAGCCATTGCCACTCTGTGGCATGAACATAAATCTTCCAGCTGGCACGGGGACAAGAGCAATTCATCACTCAGCGGCTCTGGCAGCTGCTCTGCCCCTCTCCGGCTGCTCCCCCGCTGGGGCAGCCCCCCGCCTCCTTTCCCCACCTCGACAAGGCAGACGGGAGGTAGCGCGAATGGCGCTGCCGCCTCTTTTTGTGATCTCTGGAAAAGCCAGGGCAGCAGAGCGGGGGCTCAGGGAGGCGTGAGGGACACCCGCGCTGGGAGTAGGTGCTCCGTGTCTTCCTGGTGATAGAAATTTGTGCGCTGTTGAAACCGTCACTGTCATTTCCGGGTAGTCAGAGGCCGTAAATTCAACCTGCGATTTTCTCTGCAGCTGGAAACCCACCTTCCTTGCTGAGAACATCAGCACCTCCCTACTGAGTTATATCTCCTAGCTCACCATCCTGTATCCGTAAGTACATGGGATCTTTTCATCTCCTAGGGAAGAGCACAATATCTGAGTCCCTCAATACTCTTCTGGCCTCCCACCAGTTGCAGCTCAAAGATTTCTTAGCCAAATGAGCTCTTCTAGCTCATGTGCCCCGTGTGCCAAGGACTGAAGGTGACGGACTCAGGGTTTTCTGGACATCAGCCCTTGGAAGTTCAGCTCGGATGCTCTTCAGCCACAACAGTGTGTGAGATTGTCATATTTTTCCTACAGCCCAGGCTTCAGAGGGCATTTTCCAGTCCACAAACAAACTAACTTTTTGCCCTTTTTTTTTTTTTTTTTGGCATTTTGCATTTTGGGGTCTCCTTGCCTGATTCCAACACCGAGGGATCAAGGAGAAGAATCCCCAAACTAACGTGCGACGCAATCACCAAAGCTTTTCCACCCAAACATCCGGGAGCACAAAGCCCAGAGCAACCTCTTGTCCCTTTCCCTGTGGGTCCCGCATGCAGCTGGGATGTGATCAAAGCGACCCAGACGCCACGCTGACGGTGTCCCTGCCCTATAGGAACGCTGCCACTTGTCCCTATCTGCCCTGTCTCCTTGTCTTGTTGCAGCTGCCAGCTCCGAGCCCTTGTGCTGCCTTTGTCTGCGAGACAAGCAGGAGCCTCCTCCGGCAGCAGGGATTTATAGCCCGCGTGCAGCCGCCTCTAACCCCTCTTTGTGACGCTGAGCGGGCGGAAAACAGGCAGCCTGCCCGGGATGACGTGCCCCTGCTCTGAATTCACCTTCATTTTCTGCCTCCCGTCCGTTCTGGAGACACCAGGGTGGAGGCTGGACTGGGGTGAATGCCACTGGCCAAAGGACTTGTGTCCCCTCTGCCTGGGGGAGCAGCCCCGGTTTTGCTCTTGTCCTCTGTGCCTGTCCTCGTGACAGTTGATGAATATCCGTCTTAGAGATGGATGGGGGGCACCAGCTGGTGGTTTGCAGCCCCTAGGCCACGCAGAGCTCCAGTCTAGGGATGGATATTGCAGCTGGATTAATCCAACCCACCATTAATGCTGTTCTGGGGTTCGCAGGTCCCTCACCAGCCCCAGAGCAGAGGCCTCCGACCAGCACGTTGCTCTGATTGAGCTGCAAATGCTCCAGCTCCTTAGTTTGCTCTGCCTCAGATCGATGAGCGCAGGCGGCTCCAATCAATTCCACTTTAGCGCTTGCTATTGAGTTCAGATCCCCGCTCTCCCAGCTGGTCCCGCTTCCTTTGTTCGTTCAGGGCAGGAATTCGGGCATCTAATCCCATGCGGAAGCTGCTGTGCCTTTGCGGGGCACGAGCCCCCAGTACGGGCAAATAACACCCTGCGGATGCAGATTTCCTCCCTGCTCTCCCCGTGGATTTCGATCACGGTATTGCTGGAGCCCTGCAGGAGTCAACCTGTCTGGGGACACTGTGAAAAGGGGAGTGACTAAATCAGGCGCTTTGCATGATATAATGATATGGCTGTTGCCACCAAGCCAATGTCTAGCACAACGTTCCCCTGCCACGAGCCCGGTTTGGTTGGGGAAACACCCAGGGCAGCTGCAGGGAGGTCCTGCAGCTTGGTACCCTCGTCCCCGCGGGCATCGAGTGCGGCTTCAGTTCTATGGGACTCTGAGCATTTGCAAAATGATTTTACTGATGAAAATGTAAAAAAAACCCCAGGGTTTATACAGTGACTGTTTGAAAATGTCCTTCCAACCCATACCTTACATTTGAAAAAACCTGTTGAGAAAAACAGGCTTTTTCTCATGCTTGGCGTATCAGTCCTTGGAGTAATTTTTTCTCATATCTGTCACCCTGCTCTCTCGCTGGCAAGTTTCCAGGGTGCTGGACCTGGATTTGTGGAAATGAAGCCCCGCACAGCTCTCCACACCTCGCCAAGTGTTAATGAGATAACGGATCACACTACAGAGCGGTTGTGGCGCTCCAGGTCATGGACATGAAGAGGGTTGTCGGTGCTGAGGGCAGAGGCAGGAACGGCGCTTGGGACAGCCAGGGTGACAACCCATGTATCTGGCTCCAAGCTGGCAGATGTCTGTCAACAAGTTGTCTCGTCTTCCTGTGGTCAATTAGCAGAGTTCCAATTATATTGGCAAATGCATAATGATTCCTTTTGACAGAAAGGTTAGGAAGCTGCAAAAATTGTCGGCAAGAATTTGTTTCGCTTGGTAAACGCACATGCTCTGGGCATATCCTGCGTGTCTGTGCAGACAGCAAGAGAGTGGCCTGGAGGCCCTCAGAAACCCTGGGTCCACATCGCTCGTGCAAGCGTTAGCACCAACAGAAACGTCCTGGTGTGTGTTGCTTGCGAGGAGCAATGTGTCACGTATGCTCCTCTGGCCACACCATTCACCCCAGACTTGGGAGCTGAGCTTCATGCTCTTCGTGTGTTCTTTGGCCCTTGCTGCTCCTGTACAGCCTGTTGCAGCGAGCTGGAGCTGCAGAGCGTCTTGTGCTGGGGCTTCTCTCTCCCATGCCAGTCTGTCCCCTGCCCTGCCTGGGGCATCCGGCTGGGATGTGCAGGGATGGCTGCTCCATGTAGACACATCCCATTTTCTTCCAGTCATGGGAAATTCGAACATGACAGGGGCAAACGCACTTGGTGGGTGGAGAGTGGACTGCTGGAAGAGGGATACTGCAGACCTGGAAGCAGTTTTCCAAAGCAAGGATGCTGCCTGCATGATGCATCTGGGAGCAATATCGCTGCTGCACAAGCGCAGCTGCCCTGGTGGGACTGTCCTGTCTCACCTCTCATGGCCAGGTCTTTGCTGGTTGCCCAAGACAGGCATGTAGCAACATTTCCTCGGAATACAATCCCTACGTCTCAATATTCCAAGGCTCCTTGTGCCAGGCAGGGAGTCTTTGTGTTTAGCAGTGTTTGACAGATTTCCTTCTGTGGGTTTGTCCAGTCTTGCTTCTAAACCATGTAGCATTTGCAACATCCTGGGGCTGCGCCGCAGTACAGCACCACTATCCACAGAGCCACTTTCTCCCGTTTCACTCTCCAGCCATGCAGATCTCACTCCCATGCCCCTGGTTGTCTCTTTTCCACGTCAAAGCCCCAGTACATGAGAAACCCCATGTGCAGAAGCTGTTTCAGACCTCGGGCCAACCTACCACCCTTCTTGGAGTCTGTTCAGCTCTGCCATATCCTTGGGATGGGGGCATCCTTGAGTGCTCGCACTCCCTTGAGTGCAGGTAACTAGGATGGACCCACCGTCTCTGATGCAGTCCCTATTTAACCTTTTCTCTCACAAACTATAGTTTTCATCTTTGCTGGGTGTAGAGGTCACATTTTCATGGACTGTCGGTGCCCACTGGCTCGGTTCAAGAAAGTCACTGGCTTTGGGAGGAAGAAATTCCCTTTAAAAGAGCTGTGCTGACTCTTTCCCAATATGTCATATTTACTCATCTGTCCCCTAACGATGCCAGTTTCCTCCTCCTTATGCCAGTTTTTGTTCATTTGTGCAGAACAGATGTGTCATTTATCAGTCTGCGTTTCCCTGGCTCTCTCTTTGGAAGCCTTTTTGGCGTCACAGTTGCCACCTGCCAGTCCTCACATCCCCTCCTGTGCCCTGAGTCGAGGAAGGCCATGCGTGGCCAGCACACGAAATGCTCTCCGAGTCCCCGAAGCTGCAGAAGAAGGATCAGGTGACACGACTTGCTGCCCTGCAAGTCAGGGGTGATGCTGGAGTCAGGGCGAGCAGCCGAGCCAGGACCTGACGGAAGCGACACGGTGGCAGTGCCCCCCCACCCTACAGGTGCTCCACAGGTGGAGCCTGTTCCTGCACTTCCTCAAGAGTGTCCTGGGGCACCAACACTCTCCTTTGAGGTGCCAAAATCCCTGATGATGAGAGATGGGCACCGTATCCAGGCCTCTGCAGGCTAATAGGCCTAAGGAGCACCTAGGCTGTGTCCACCCAGGGGTTAAATGGGAAGGGAAGGCCACATGACCTCCTAGACCAGAGGGAAAGGCTCATACCCTGTTCCTGGCCTGGAGTGCCTGAAAGTGCTCCCAGCCCGACTCGTGGATGTGGTGGCGGGAGCACAGGCAACCCAGGGCAGCAAAAGGGGCTTCTCACATCCAGGACTGATGCTGCTCCAAGAGGACAGAGGAGGACACGCACAGCGCTCTGCAGCTCTGGCAGGAGCCCGGAAGACATTTTCTGGCTTCTTCTACGTGACGCGTGCTCAGACCTGTTTGGGAAGTGTTTACCCAGGCAAGCGGCGTTTGCTGCCTTTGGGGGGAGAGAGGGCCCTGCTGTGAGCTCCAGCTCACAGAGACAACAGAAGAGCTTCAGGGGAGCTTCAGGAGCCTCCTGAGATGGAGTAGGGTGGGAACAGAGCTCCTGCAGGTAGATCTACCACCCGTGGGTCCCTGCAGGCCGCCTTCCTCACCTCTTTATGCAGTCCAAGGGAACGAGCCAAAAATCACTTCTGTGCAGCCATCAGTGGCTCTCCTCCCGAGTTAAGGGTGTGCGAGCAGCAGACCCATGGTGTCCTTTGCTCCTTCCTCAGGACTCCATGGGCTGATGGCCACCCGAGCAGCAGGCAGCCCCGGGAGGCCGAGCGTCCTGCCTGGGGCCTCTCACCATGTCTGCGTTCGGGAACGGAGTGAATGTTGAGTCTGGCACGCGAGCGGCGCAGTGTGTGCTCCTCTCCCATCTGCCGTTCCCACCCCGAGTTCCCTGACAGTCTCTACACAAGCCGTGCTACACGACAGCCATCTGCCAAGGCCATCCGCCGGGCTCCAGCCGGGCCATGGGGACTCACAGAGCAGAGTGGCATCGGGACCACCAGAGGTGGCATCAGGGCCTGTTTCTACAGCGCAGGGAACAATCCCAGCTACCAACATGCGTCGGATAAGAAGGATATAAACAGTGTCGCGATTGGAGCAACACCAGCTGCAGCGTGAGACACAGATGGAGCTTGGCTTTGGCAGTGTGAATGCAGAAATCTGTCACTTTTTCTGTAGAAGCATCAAACCTGAAATGAATGGCTGTGAATGGAGAGATGTCGGTGGTGCCTCGCCACAACTGCAGAAAAAAAGTATGAGCAGCTTGTGCCTGTGATGAGCTGTGCAAGGTGCAAGGAACACCTTCGGTCAGAACTTGACTCCCCTTTGAATCTGAGCACCAAGAAGTCTCCTCAGCCCGCCAGGTACCACCAACGCTCTCCTCATCCCGCCAGGTACACTATCATCCTGTGTTAGTGTGTTTGGCCTGTTCCCTTGGGAAGACACCAACCTATACAATGTTCCTCCCTGAAGGCTCAGGTGCTGCTGATTCCAGGATGGCATCCGGGGGTCTTGTTCTGGATGTGCCATGTGCATGGGGCTTTGCTACAGCCTCAGGTGAGGTCAGGAAGCCTCATGGTGCACAGGGAGCCCAGATTGAGGCTCTGCAGTGCCAGGTGCTGCACGGAGCCCACCTTCCTGGCTGTAGCAGGATGTGGAAGAGTTTGAATTGCAGCATTTGTAGAAGAATTTTCAAGAGACATAGGCCCCACGAATGGTCGGGAGGTCCTCCGCACTCAGCTACGTTCGGACCACGGGCCTTCTTCCAACCGTAACCATGGCCAGGCCATGGTGTGGCTGAACCTCAGCCAAGGAGGGCGGAGGGGAGGGATTTGCCAGGATGGGATGGTAAGGAAGGAGCTCTGCGATTCCTCTTGTACTGCAGTATTTGTGTGAAAAATAATAATAATAAAAAAAATGCCATAAGCCAGATCCCTGCTGTCTCACCTCTCAGGGGACTCAAAGCACGTGTTTTCCAGGCCGGAGGATTTAACAAGTGCTCTCTCCAACAGATGTTGCTGAGCATTCTCCTTGGCTATTGACAGCCGGTGGAAGTACTCTCAATCCTGTGTGCCATCAGCCCGGCATCCTGCTTCCTCCCCAGTGCAGGACAGACCGAATTACCAAGAACCTCTGGTTTCTCCGCATCTTAATTGCAATTTTATCATCTCCATCTGCTTGGATTTATCTTGTTGCTCCTAGAGCCCTGCCTTGTTTTCATGCCATTCCCGACAGACACTTCTCCCCCTCCCGATGCCTCTTATACCTTTTTTTACATTTTGAAATTTCTAATCTTAGTTGCTGAGTGCTGTGGTTGTCTTTTTCCCTAAGGAGGAAGCTGCCCCGTTGCCCAGCTGGAATTGGCAGCTCCGTCTGGGTTCCTGCTCAGTGAGTCTGGGATGCTGTGGACTCACAGGAGACGGGTTCAGCACTGGGGCTATGCTGCCATTTCCATGCGGGCAGCCTCTCTCCGCGCATCCTGTCCTCCCCGCCGCCGGCACCCTGCAAACAGCCAAGTGCCTGTAATCCCTGCAACAGCTTATGCAGCTGCGCTGAAACTGCTCCGAGCCAGGAGGCTGCGCTCTCCCAGCGACTCTTCATGCAGCCAAGTGCCTTGGGGACCCCAGTAACTGATAGGTGGCCACCCCAAGGGCCAGATACGCAGACGGGACCCTCTCTGCCCTCTGCAAGGCTCCAGCTCCACAGGGAGTCCCACTTGCGGGGAGGTCCCTTCCCTTTCCCCCTTGGTCTTGAGAGACTTTGTGGCACCCGTCGAGCCGGGCAGCGCATGGTCTGGGAGAACAGTGGCTGTCCGGGATCACCTGGACCCCTGTTTTCATGCTCCAGCATACGCAGGGCCACGTGGTGGTTCTCCAAGGGCCTTTGGGGAGAGGGCAGCGCCTGGGTCGCTCTGCACTGGCTGTCCCAGCGCTCCAGGGGTGCTGGGATCCAGCCGCCCAACAACAGGAGGCTTTTGGGGATCGGCTACGTGGGAACCAAGTCCCGCGCCCCCGCCGCGACCAAGCGCGCCAGGTGCTCTTGCTCACGGCCTCTGCCCCTGCGCGCCCAGGAGGGGACCAGGTTTGTGCTCCACGGGGCGCTGGGAGCAGCGACTGCTCAGAGGAGCGCGGGGGACCGTGCCGGGCCGGGCCGGGCCGGGCCGGGCGCGCGGGGCGGGCGCTGGGGGGAGCCGGGCGGGGCGGCGCGGAGGGCGGGCCGGGCCCCAGGGAAGCGGCGCCGGGGCGGGCGCCGCCGGAGCAGGGGGCGGGCGCTGGGAGCGGGGGGAGGCAGCGGGGCCGGGCGCCGCCGTCGCCGCCGGAGCGGAGCGGAGCGGGCGCCGCGAGGCGGGGGGGAGCGGGGCCGGGGAGAGCCCCGCGCGGAGCAGGCGGCGCCGCGCTCCGGCAGGTGGCACTGGCCGCCTCCCCCGCTCCGCTCCGCTCCCCCCCGGCCGGGGCTGCCGCTCCGCCGCCGCGGCGCGCACTCCGCGAGCGCCGATGCTGCTGAGCGGAGCGGCGGCCGGCTCGGAGCGCGGCGGCAGCGGCGGCGGCGGCGCCGGGGCGGGAGCGGCGGCCGGCGGGGCGCCGCAGTGCGTGGGCACCATGGCCCGCTGGCTCCGCGAGCACCTCGGCTTCCGCAGCGCCAAGCCCGCGCCGCCCGCGCCGCCCAAGCCCGACTACCGCGCCGGGCCGCCGCAGCCGCCCCCGCCGCCGGGCGGCGCCGCCGAGCCGCTCGCCGCCGCCGCCCAGCCCGACATCGTGGCCGCCTACCGCCTCCAGAAGGAGCGCGACTTCGAGGACCCCTACAGCGGCGCGCCCGCCGCCGCCGCCGCCGACGGGCCGCGCTACGTCTCGCCCAAGCACCGGCTCATCAAGGTGGAGGCGGCCGAGAAGGCGCCCGCCAGCCCCGTGCCGCCGCCCGCCGCCCCCGCCTCGCCCCCGGCCGGCCCCGAGCCGCCCACCGAGCCGCCGCAGGAGGTGAGTGGCCCGGTGCGACCCGGCCCGTCGGGGGCCCCTCCGCTTGCGACGGCCTCCCAGGGGCACCCAGGCAGCGCCACGGCCTGGGGATCCTCCTGCCCCGAACTGGGAGACGTAGAGTCCTGCAGCTTGGGATGCCCCTGCCCCAGACGTGGAGGTTCACCCAGCCCCACGGCCTGGAGTGCTCCTGGCACCCAACCTGGGGATCCCCCAGGCTCCCAACGCGGGGAGGGTGCTCCAGCCCCACAAATCGGGCTGCTGCAGGAGCCTGCGCCCTTCTGGCCTCTGTGCTGGTTGTGAGCGGCAGGGCCTGGCTGGCGCGGAGGGCAGAGAACCCCGCGCGGTCTGGGACCTCTGCAGCCGAAGGCGTGCTGGGGCCCGGGATGTGCTTTCGGGAGCTACGCTGCTCCCAAAACTGCTCCCAAAATGCTTTGGTGGAGCAGCTGGGCCCCGAGAGCGCTACTGCTTCCTGTCCTTCGCGCTGGCAGCAATAACATGCCCGTCAGATGTCAGCAGCAGCTCCGCAGGCACTGCGGAGGCGGCTCTGCCTGTCTCCTCTGACTCCCTGCCGGAGACAGGTATAATCCCCAGCAGGAAATGTGTCCGCTCTGAGGTGAGAGCGCAGGGCCTGCCGTGCGCCGCGTCCTGTCCAACCCCCGCTTCGCTCTGCCACGATTCCTTTCCAGCAGAAGTGCTTGGCACTGCGTGGAGGTGAACGCCGGCGTTGGGCGCTCACGGCCCGGGAAGGCTCTGCCACGCAGCGCGGCGCCAGCCCGCCGCCTTCCCGCCTGGCTGCCCCCAGGCCCACATGCCCTCACGGGAAAGGCTCATCTTCCCCCTGCTCCTGCGCAGGGGCCTGGCCCGCCTGTGCCAGCGGTGGCGCGCGGGGCCTCCCCAGGCTGCCGTGCTGCTTTGTTGGGGAGAAGCGCCGCTTTTGTCTGCCGCCTTCGAGCCGCCGTCTTGAGAGTCGAGCTCCGGGCCGTGCCGGCGCCTGCCGGCTCCCTTCTGCGCTGCCAGTCGCCGTCGCGAACGGGGCGGCTGCCACCAGTGGGCTGGAAAGCTCCTGGGAAGGGAGAAAAGTCTCCAGCAAGATGAGGGGCAGGAGCAGGGGACACCTCTGAGCTGGGGAACAGGTTCTTGCCGTCGCTGGGGAAGAAGCCAGAGGATGAATGCACTGGGGCGGCAGCCGCCAGTGCTGGGCCTCAGTATAGAGGAGCCGTTGTGGGGACGGTGCAAGGAAAGGCAGGAGGGGTAATTAGTGCCCGTCAGCACTGCGATGTGCAAGATGGGGCTTGTCAAGTGAACTTGACGGGATCGCAGAGCTGGTTGACGGAGGGAAAACTGTTGATATCATAACAATATCCCGGGTCTTGGCATGACCTGACATCCTGATTAAACAAGCACGGGGCAGAATCTGCTTGGGAGCATTTTGAATGGATTAGAAACAGGTGTTCCTTGTTGCAGCCTGGCTCTTGGCTTTTGAGTGTGAGAAGACCAGGCAGATGTTGGAAAGTTTAGAGAAGAGCCTCAAAGCTCTGGGGCATCTGCAGAAATGCAGCTAATAGCATGAGGCTGAAGAAGGCCCTTGCTCTTAACCGAGGCAGACAGTGATTAGATTATCTCCTGATCTTCTACATGCCTCTGTGGGGAGGAGGTTTGTGATTCCTGAGGACTGCAGTACCTGATGGACAAAGATAGAGCTCACGTGGAACACATCTAGCTTGGTCATCCTTTCTGCCTCACATTTGCTGTCCCCAAGATGGGCTCAGCTATGGAGAGGGCTCCCCAGTTGCTGGGAGAATTGGTGGTCCTTTCTGGTGGCCTTCAGACCAACCCTTGGCTGCATGTGGCCCAGCAGAGAGGGACCTGGGAGCCCACATAGGCTCCTCTGGTGGGGATGCAGCCCTCAGCATCCCTGGGTGCTCAGGAGGTGGTTTGTTGGGGCTTCCCCTTCCTCCTTGGAGGCCACATTCTGCCCGGAGCTCAATCTGGGCTCATTGGCTCTCCAGAAGGTGGAGGACAGTCTGCTGGATGGTTGCTAACACCCCTGATGTGTGCTCATAGTGACTGGGACTCCATCAAGCTCCTGGCTATTGACCTTGAGTTGTGATGATGCTGAAGGCGAAAGGAGAAATTTAATTCTAAGCACAGGCAAAGCTGTGCTGGAGCAGAGAGACTTTTTGCTCGTGAGTGAGACACGCTAGCGTGGCATTGCCTAGGGCTGTGAAGCAGGAATGGAAGTGTGTAGTACCTTAGCTGCTAGGTATGGGCATGGGGTAGAAGCAACAATCTGCTCGAGGCAGACTGTGTGGCTCTGGCCTGGGTCAGTGCTGCTGAGGCTCATTGAATGTCTTCATTAGAGACCTGACAGTGACGAACGTGGTAATAAACTTTGCAGCCCTTCCAAGCAAGGAGGACGAGGATGGGCAGGGCAGGAAGGAGCAGCGATGATTCCAGCTGCGGGGAGCCGGGTCGCGCGGTTTGGCCAGGCCAGTGTCGTTGGTGTTACAGGCCCTGCACCCTGAAGATGGGGACCACGTGCCCTGGGAGCCCCGTGCCCGCTCGGGCCACGCTGCCCTGCGTGGAGAGGCAGGAACGTCTTGGCAGCGGCACCCTTCCTGCCTGAGCCTCGAGCGTGCGGTCGATGGTTGTTCCGTTCGCCTTTCTTTTCTTTGCGTGGGATTTGCAGCATCTCGTGGGCATGGCCAGCGCCCCTGCACTTCAGGGCAAGCTCTGCTGTAAAGCTGCGGTTTCTGGGCACGGAGTGCCCCGGGCAGCTCCTTCTCCATCTGCGTGCTCTCTACAGTCCTTTTGCTCGCAGCAGGGGATCCCATGCAACTCACCTGAGCAAAGTGGGTACCTTTGAAAAGTTGTCTTCTGGGCACTGTTTTGGGTTAGGAATGGGGAGCAGTGTTGCCAGGATGCCCCTCGATGCAGCAGAGAAAGAGGATCTGCCTCTTTTGGGAGAGAGACCTCCCATTGCAAGAGAGCATGGGGACACGTGGGTGCCTGGTGGGCTTGGGGATGGGGTCATTTCTTCAGGCTGTTGCCTCTCTTCCTAGCTTCACCTGCAGGAAGGATCTGGTGGGCAGCTATTGCGACCCACTGGCTTGCAGTGCTGGGAGGACCCACCACACAAGGACCCACCTTGGTGGGGCGCTTGGAGCTTGTGCTGTTCGGTGACATCTGCCTCTTCCTCAGCACCCTGGGGTCCCTTGTCCTCAATGAGCCATTGCATGCCAGAGGCAGTGGGGACAGGGATCACTGTGTCGGGATGTGCCGCTCCGAGCGCTGCCTGGTGCCCACAGCTGCTCGGTGGCCCCGTGATTAGGGCCAGGCCTGAGCTCTGGGCTCCCCTGGCGCGCACAAGGTCAGTGCTGCAGGGTGTGGGAACGGCCGGCCAGGAAGCTCCTGGGCGTGTGTCTTTCCTGCAGGAGCCTCCCCGAACTGAGTCATCCTGCAAGATGTCGCGCCGTCCGCACGGGCTGCCCTCGTCCAGGGTCCTGGGCGTCCTGCGCGTGCACCTTGGTTCTCCCTGCGTATCCCGGCCTGGCCTTACCCGTCAGGAATCCTCTAGGCAGGGAATCTGTTTCCCGTTTGGAAGACCAGCACCTGCTTCACTTTTAGGCTTTGCTTTGACCTCTGCCAAAAGTAGTAAGCTGCAAGATGACAGCCTTGCGCCCGTCTTTGGGTGCATGTGCTTGCAAGGAGGGCAAAACTTGGGCAGTTCTTGCACCCCAGGAGAGAGCAAACTGGCTTCAGCTATAATTTAGAGGGGCCCGAATGCAAAACAGAGTGTTTTACTGACCATCTGGTGAGCTACTTTACAGCTACTTTATCTCCAGGGCAAGCAACTTTGGTTGCTGATGAAGTGAAGAATCTCTCCAGGTGTCCTTTGGATAGAAAGAGACCTTTCTGTTAAGCAGGGTGTCTTATTAGAGAGAAGGGGAAGAAAAAGAAAAAAAGGCCGCTTGGACATTTGTAGGTAAAGACAGTGCAAACAGCCTTAACTCTGACCTGGGATTTCTCTATCCGAACCATGAACTGTCTCTTGGATAGCTGCCATCTGTCTTGTTCCCTGGTGTACAGGGCAAAAAATCATTTTACCGGCGCATCAGCAGCGGCAGCTTTCTGCAGCCTCTGATTTTTACCAAGCTCGGTGCGTGCTGTGGCTGTTTCTGTGCACACAACCTGCCCGTGTCCCTGCTCTCCCTCGCTTGGGAGCATCAGCCTTGGCAGGAGCCTGCGTCAGCTCCTGCTTCCTGCCCCTGCTCTCCCGTGGCTCGCCATCCGAGGGGAGCACTGAAATCCTGCCCGGGTGATAGGTACAAGCCCAATTTGGGAGTGTGCAGCACTGACTGTGTATGGCGAATTTTGAGCGTCTGCCTTTGTCAAGGGGCTTGGGCTTTGTGCAATGCGTATTTAACGCTTCTCTTTCTTGCCTTAATTTTGTCTTTTTTTTTTTTCCTCCTTTCTCTCCTTACAGAGAGCATAAATAATAGAGGAAGACAAGCCTTAGCACTGCATTAGGGACCTGAGTGTGCATTGACGTGCTAGATAAATGCAGGAAAAATCCTCGGGTGCCTGAGAAGAATGTGCTGAAGGTGTCCAGGAGCCATGGAGACCTGACTGCTCTGTGCAGAGAGCTGTCCTGGGACCTTGGCTGTGCGCTTCAGGCACAGCCTTTTCACCCGAACGATTTTGAATATAGCAAATAAACCTGCAGTGTGTTTGAGAGGGAGCCAGCGTGAGTTTAGCAGAGCAGCCTGGCTCTGGGGGAGCTGTGTGGAGAGTGGGGCTGCCGACTGAATTCTGCCACAAAAGATGCTCAAGTCGTCTGTGTGCTGGCAGCAGGACTGAATGTAGCCGTTAGCTGCAGCTTTCCTACCTCTGATGCTGCAGGAGAGAATGGGAAATGCCATCCTATCTCCTAGCCAGAGCATTTGAATGGCATACAGGGATTGCCCGGGCAGTGAGCGGCTCCTTCTACCGTGCGGTAGGCAAGCAAAGCATCCGAGTCTTTGGCCTTTGACTGGACCGGGACGGAGCGCGACGCCCCTGGGAGCTGTCACGGTGCTGGGGGTCACTGCGGTGACAGCTCCGGCTCTGCCGCCCCGCTCTGCGCCCTGTGCCCTCCCGAGCGACTGCGGGCAGAGCGGCTGCAGCGTGGAGCCCCGCGCGGCTCCGCAAGCCTGGCGCTCCCATTAGGAAATGTCAGATCCGCAGTTGCCCGGGCAACCTTAATTCGGGCCCCCGCGTGCAAATGCATTAGGACACAATTGGTAATTGCGCGATCCCTGCTGTTTGTCCTCCCGGAGCCCTGCTGCGTCGCCTGCGCCGGCGAGGAGATCCATCCGCGCTGCTCGGGCTACAGCTCCCGCTCGCTTCCTTCCCCATCCCGGAGCTGTTGGAAGAGTAAAGTCAGCATAGTGTGACCCCTCTGAACCCAGAGGAGCGGACGCTCGGGTGCCTCATTGGAGACGTTTGCTCTGGGTCTGAGCTAATCCGGGTAAACTGCATCTCACTTGCGTAGAGACCATCTAGCTTCTGCAGCCCCTGGAAGCAAAACCAGCAGGGTTTAGGTCGCTTAACAGGTTCACAGCAGGGACCTGTTGGGGTTTCTCGGCTTCATTCTGCTTCCTAGATGGGCTGTCGGAAGCACCTCAGTGGGTGCCACAATCTGCAGCCTCACTGGGGCTTGTGTAGCCCTCCCTTCCAAAACCGGACCTAGGAAGCACTGGGGAAAAAAGTTAATTTCAGTGTTTTTGCTGGCATTTGCAAAGAAGTCAATGAGCTGGGGCTAAGGAGCAGATCCAGCAGCTCCCTTCTGCAGTTAGCTGGGTTCTAGCCTGCTGCTTTGGGGAGACAGGGTGATTCCCAGCTTTTGCAGGACTGCCAAGGCCAGGGAGGGGGGACTTTACGCTATTTAGAAAAAGGAAATGCCACGTGTGTAGTCTCATGGCTACAAAGCACTAGTGCCCTGTCTTGCCTGGAGTTGTTTGGTGTTTTTGGGGTGGGAGAAGGCAGCCAGGTGTGAGTGTACCTAGCAAAATGCATCTAGGAAATGGGCTTTGTGGTGGGTTTTAACACGGGCAGGTTTGGCTCCGGGTAAGAGGAATGAGCAGGCAGCCCCTTCCTGACCCCGGGAGGTTCATCCTGCTGCGTTTCGCAGCCCTGCAGCAAACTGTGGAGCACTTTGCAAGGAGCGTTTCTGAAGAAAAGTTTTGGGCGGACTCTCCTCGTGCTCCAGCGGTGGGGAGCAGAGTGCTGCAGTCCCCAGGGTTTAGGATCGCCCTCGGGGTGCTGGGAGAGCCGCCGGGCCGAGCCAGGCAGCGCCGGCCGCATCTCCCACGGATGATGGAGGAGACAGCAGTAACAGCAGATTTCCTGTCTCCCGCCAGGCGCTGGCTGTTCCTGGAGCCCCGTCCTGGCTTGCTGGCACCAAGCCCTGCCTGCAGGGCCAGGAGGAGGTTTTGCTCTTTCCCTCTCATCTGGAGAAGGCCTTTACTCCTAGCAGCCATGTCTCCTTGCACTGGTGTTCATTTGCTCGTGGTTTTGCACCCTGCTGACCCTCTTGGCCGGGAACCCGCCACTGGGGAGTCACCCACCGTCCCGGGCCCCGCAGAGCCGCGTTCCTGCGAGGGCTCAGGACCCTGGCGAGGTGTTTACGGCTCCAGTTCCGCTTCGCTTTTCCTGCTGCGTTTAGTTGCTCAGGGCTGTTGTCGGGCTGTCCTCGCAGCGGAAGGAGGAAGAGGGGCTGTTTCAAGCGCCGCTCCGGAGGACGAGGTTAATCCGGGAGCGACGCGGGGCGTGAGGAGAGCGCAGTGGGGAGGACGGGCGGCTGCCGACGACCGCGTGCCGCGCTCAGGCCGCTGGCCCTGCCTGCGGGAGCTCGACGCAGCCAGCGTTGCTCTTGGAAAACCCACAGGGCCAGACAGCTCGGGGCTTCAGCATTGCGGGTCTGCAGCTCGCATCAGCAAGCTGAGGTGTTCGGGTCCTCTCTACCCATGCTTTAGGCCGTCATTCTTTGGCAGGGCACAGTCTGTGTGGTTCCAGGCTTGCTGGAAGCTGCTGAGATGCTGAGGAGCAGGAGGGTGGCCCCGAAGGCTGGGGAGGACTGAGCTCCATGATGTCTTCTCTTCCTCATATCCTTTCATGGCACCTGCTGTCTGACAGGGCAAACTTTGGGCTTGTTTCTTCCCTCCTTGTGGTGTTCACAGGCCTCTGGCTTGGGGTTCTTGGTCACATGGAGGAGTTTCCCATTTTGCTGCTTGGGGTGCTTGTGGGGGTCCTGCAGGGACCTGGGAGGCAGCAGAGGGGAGCTGCTGCTCTGCTTGGTGCCATTTTGTTAGGAAACTTCTTCCGACTGCGCTGACAGGCCTGCAGGAGCCCTGGAAACAACCGGTTGGGCCAGCTGATGCCTCCTTGCTGGGAGCCTGTAGCTGTGCAGGGCCGCGCTGGGGAGGTTCGAGATCCTGCTCCATGGGCCCCTTCTCCACCTTGGGTGCAGAGAACCCGACTGCGATGCCTTTGGCAAGGCTGCCAGAGAGCATCTGCGCGCGGGATGGCGGGGGGCCCTTGCCTGGGTGTCTGTGCAGGCGCTGCCGATGCTAACGGAGGAGGCCGGGCTGCCTTCTGCTCCGCTTGGCTCAGGCCCAGGTTTCGGGACAAAGGCTGGAGCGTTTCCACCGCCGTGAGCCTCGTGCTGGTGCCTGGCAGCGTGGCTGGCTCCCCGCACCTGCTCTGCAGAGCCTCTCTGATACGGGTGGCGTGGTGAAGCCCATCGGGTGCTCTGCTTCAAAAAAGAAAAAAGGATGTGAAAGGGAACGGAGGAGGCAGCAGCCTGCGGCTGTTTTCCCGAGCTCTCAGTGCCCCTTCGCTTTGTTGCTGGTGCCATCGCCCTCTGATGCCGGGCGCGTGCCCTGGTGCAGGCCCTGGTGCTTTTGCTCCTGGGCTTCAGGACCACTTGGGGAAGGGTCTGCATTGCCACAAGGGGTCTGTAACAGCAGTAGTATCGGCAGCATTTGCCCCTCGCTGGCTTTGGGGGTCCCTGCTGTCACTTTGGGCCACTCGTTTTGCTCATGGTCATGTTTCCTGGGGACTTCATGTGGCCCCTTATGCCCTGGAGGAGGCAGAGAGTACATTAACCCTTCTATCCTGCTGCTCTTCCAGCTGGCCGTCCTGGAGGACTATGCAGATCCCTTTGATGCTACCCAAGTGGCTGGTAGCCAGACAGGACTCGAGAAGGTGATGGAGAATGATGGATATATGGAACCGTATGAAGCCCAGAAGATGATGGCTGGTAAGACTAAAAGCTTTCTGCAAAGGCCAGTGTACTCTTAGTATCTCTAGTTGCTGCTGCTGCATGAATTCGATGGCCAGTCTTCTTCCTAACCCATGACATAAGCTTGTGCCAGGTCCCCAAGATAAAGCTCCTGAGAGCTGGCTGGGGCATCACTCTAGTGGGGTGCAACCACATTTTCTCAGCATGACCCACATGTGAGGAGCTTGCCGTAGCCAGAGCGTTCTTGAAGGGTAACTGAGCAGCAGAGGCACCTCTGTGTTTCTGCTGATTGCTCTTAGCTCGGCTCCACGCTGTGGTGCCGCCTCCTGGATCATGGTCCCTGCTGGCAGACTCGCCCCAGGGGCAGCGGGATGGCCAGGCACGGCTGAGCCGCTGCCTTTCAGCGCTGACATTCGATACGTCTCGCATAATACAAGGAGGACGTGGGAGCCATTTAATTCAGCTGCCACTGGTCCTGAACGTGCTGTTCGTCGGCAGCCGCCGCAGCGGGGTCCCCAGCGGGCTCGTTTATGGCTCGCAAGCAGGAGGGGTGCGAGCGTGCGCTCCCGACGGCACCGCTCTCCCCGCTGCAGCGCGCGGGGCTGTTACGCCAGGTTGCACACTGTAGGCTCCGGCTCCGCTTTGCAATCCTGCGGTTTTCCTGGAGCAAATGGTTTTGGAAAGCTGAAGCGGCTTCTGGAGGAGGCTGTTGCTTTTTTTGGGGGAAAAAAAATGCAGTGAGCAGCAAAGAGGCTTATTGTGTCTGTGAGGAGACGTGTGTTCCTGTTCAACTTGAGGGAAGGGCGTTTTATTCAAATTTCCCTTTTTTTTTTTTTTTTTTTCCAGACTAGCTGTGCTGGATGTTCAGGGAATAAACCTGCTCTCATCGCTCTTGCAGACCCTGTAGTTGGGGCGCTCTGTCCTTGCAGACCTGCTGGATGTTTTGCCATGGGGAGGGAAGGGGTCTCAGTGCTGGGGGAGGGCAGCAAAGCTGGCTCAGTGTTTTTCTGCCCAGCAGATGAGTTTGGCTCCCAAGAGACCTGCCCGCACTGGGCACTCGGGGAAGGGCTGTGGGGCACCCAGGGTCAGTGTCTGTCCAAGAGACCTGCCAGGAGCTGTGCCAGCACCGTGCCACGGTGTAGCTCCCTCTATGACCCCTGATGAAGTCCTCCAAAGTGTGCTGCTTCCTCATACTGCTCCTCCGATGAGCTTGGAGGCTTTAGCAGCTGTACCCACTTCTGTTCTGCA
This sequence comes from Tinamus guttatus, assembly GCF_059628265.1. Taxonomy (NCBI): domain Eukaryota; kingdom Metazoa; phylum Chordata; class Aves; order Tinamiformes; family Tinamidae; genus Tinamus; species Tinamus guttatus. The sequence goes on from NW_028289476.1 coordinate 1,451,846, forward strand.
GCCTGGACGGAACAGTAGGGTGAATCCAGGAGTCCTGACCATCTTTCCCTGCCGTACAGTGACACCTGGACGTGTGGAGATAAATCTGCATTCCCATGGTGGTGGCATTTTCCCCCACCGTGGTATCTCTGGCCTCTCAGCATCTCCTCTCCACGGAGCAGCGGGGAGACCCCTTCACACTGTCCATCCTGAGACTGGATGGGGCTGAGGCATGTGGGGAGCCATCATTTGGTCCCAGCTGATAGCAGGCTGGCTCCCACCGAGGGAAATACTGCTGCTTTTTGCCCTTAGCTGGGTCTGCTGTTTCTTGCAGGTGATTGTTGGAGCTTTGGGATCTGCTCTTTTGGTGATGTGCCCTGCCCGCTGTTGTCCTTGGCTGAAGGGAAACCCTTCCACTTGGCCTTGGGGACCGTGGCCAGACTGTATTGCACATAGAGCTGATGGTCCTACTCTTTCATTTTCTGCTAGAGATTCGCCAGAAGGGCTTACGGGAGGCTCCAGCCCGGCCACTGCACCTCTACGACACTCCCTACGAGCCTGTGTCCGGGGCGCTGGACGCGGACGGGGAGCGCCTGGCCTGCCCGAGGCCCAGGGAGTCCCGGCTGCCCGAGGACGATGAGCGGCCGCCTGAGGAGTACGACCAGCCCTGGGAGTGGAAGAAGGAGCGTATCTCTAAAGCTTTTGCAGGTGAGCAGGACGGAGACAGTCTGCGGTTGGGGAAGGGTGGCTTGAGCACCTCGACAGGCTCTTCCCTGACAGTCCTGTGTGAGATTTTGCGGAGGAGGGAAGCTGCTTCCTTGGGTTCCCCTTGTTTTTGCAAGGTCTGCAGCAGCAGCCTTTGCCTCGTGGGAAGGATCTCCCACTTGCAGAAGCTGTTTGTCTTCAGCAGGGCTGGTGGGAATCAGCTGGGAGCACTGGAGGGCCCAACAGGAGTACCAGCCAGCCCAGCTGGACTGGTGCCCGGAGCTGCCTTAGCAGCTTCTTCACTGCCCATCATCTCCAGCTCTGCTCTAGTTGTCAGTGCGAGTTGCCCCGCACTGTTGCAAACTGCTGAGCAGAGGCCAAGCTGAACTTTGGGTTTATTTCGGCTTTTGCATGTCTGCCGTTGCAAAGGCAAGAGCTGGTCACTCCCCTGGGAGCCTTTGGCCGGAGAGCATCCGCCCCCCTGCCCTATTTATCCATCCTGCGGGAATCGATTGCGTTTGTGTTTGTTAATGAGGAAATCCATGCTGTGCATTAGTGCTGGCTCCAGTGCCAGCGCTGGCTAATTGCCAGGCTTTTATCTAGGGTGCAGCTTAATTGCAGCAGTATGTCTGCACCGCTGCCAGCGTGCGCGCGGCACCCGTGCTGGCAGGGGCTGGCGCCAAGCAGGGATGCAGGTGGAGCAGCATCGGCGCTGGGGCTCGTAGCTGGGACAGCGATTCAGCTTTTGGGCTCAGGCCCTGCAAGCTGGAGACTGCAAGCGTGTCAGGCTCTTGGGTTAGGGCGTCTGGATGAGCCTGCATGGGTACCTGGGACTCCTGGGTCCTGGCATGGATGGGTGCAAAGCCAGGTGTCCACAGCTTGGGTTCAGCTCACTGGGCTCCATAATGTGGAAATGCAGACACTGGGCTTGTGCTGAGATGTGTCTGTGCAATGGACTTGGGGAGATTAGTTGCCTTGCTTGAGGTGCATAGGTGAGGGTGATGAAGTGGACCCTTTAGTTTTGCGCCGAGCCCCACGGGGAATTTGTGCGTGGTGTGAAGCAGGATGCTGTGTCCTGGGGCACACTGGGACCTGCTGGCTGTTTTCTCCTGGAGCTGGAGCAGGTCCTGCTGTTGCGAGACCTTTGTCCTCTCTTGCGATGTTGTAACCTCTCTGCTGGCTCTCTGCCCCTTTGCTAGGCCTGTGGGATCCCGTGCTGATGGGCATGTGGAATGAGCATCACGAGCAGAGTTTGTCCACTTTTCCTCATCCTTCTCGTCACAGATGGTGGGTTGCCTGTGTGTGGCCTCAGGAGCTTTGCAAGTGCTTTAGGGCCTGGTGTGCTCATTGCCCCTGGCTGTGAAGCGGGAGCCAGCGAGCTGAGCATGTCCCCAACCTGCTGGCGCATGGCAGGGGAACTCGGACCGAGCTGGGTGACTGGGAAGCGCCTGGGGCAAGATGGCTAAGGGGATTTAAATGCACGGACAGGGCAGATGGTGATGAGACTTTCAGCCTAGGTCTACTGGATGGACTTGCACAGAGGGTTGGGGAGACCACATGCTCTCTCCCAGCCCCAGAGGCTTCACTGAGGCTGGCTGGGAAGACAGAGGAGGAGGGTTCAGGGTCTTGACATGGGGAACTTGCATCAGACCTGTTCCTGCTTGGTGCTGAGGAAGGCAATAAGTGGCAGAGCTGCGTGAACACCATCAGCTCCGAGTGTTTCCTACTTGATGATTTTCCAAGGCCTGAGGAGATCATGAGCCCATCAGCTCCGTTTGCTCCAGGCCTTCCCTGGGCCTAGCCCTGCTTGTGAGGGCCCGCTGTGACGGTGCAGGTTCCACTGCATGCCTTGCTGTACACCTCAGCCAGCTTCGAGCTGCATGTGCTCAGGCTCCTGGGCGTTTAATCCTCAGGTCTTTCCCTGCCACAACTGCTGTCCTTCTCTGTAGGCCTTGTGTTGCTGACATTTATTTCTAAGCCCTTTCTCTTTCTCTCTCTCTCTCTTTCTCCTTCTCTTTCTTTTTCTCTCTCTTTCCTACCCCTCTCCCCTATTATCCAGTTGAGATCAAGGTCATTAAAGACCTGCCATGGCCACCACCGGTGGGACAGCTCGACAGCGGCGAAAGCCCCCTGGATGGCGAGGCCGGTGCCTCCGTCCCTCCGCAGCAAGGCCAGCTGAGCTATGAAGACGCCAACGGTGGGTCTTGCGCGACCAGCGCGGTGTTTGGGGAGGCTGGAGCCAATGCCCGATGGGACCTTGCCTTGCTGGCCCTGCTGCCAACCCGGGCCTGAGATGCCACAGCATCTCAGAGGTCGCTGACCCTGCCACATGGTGAGAACACTCGCCACGTGTCCTCTGGTCATGTGTCGGGGACCAGGTGCTTAGAATTCCTCTATGGCTTTACTAGTTACTTTGGTTTCTTGCCTCTTCCTCCTTCTCTTGGCATTAAAGAGGTGCAAGGACAGCCTTGTGGCTCTTGCAGGTTCTGCTACGCTCATCAGTCTGTGTCTGACAGCATCTTCCATCAGATATCAGGATGGAATGTAAGACCAGGACAAGCATATGCTCATACTCCCCGCACAAATTCTCCTCGTGCCCAGCAGTCTGCAGCTCGGAACCTGAGCCTGGACCAGGCCGGCCTTTGTGTTTGGAAGCCCATAACAGATTGTCCTTCCATGAATTTTTCCAAGTACCTTTTGAAGCCTTCTAAGCATTTGACATCCGCAACATCGTCAAGCGGAGATCCCCAGTATTTCCTCTTGATATTGGAACTGCTCCCTTGATAACTTAATTTGATGCCTGTATGGCAACTGCTTCTTGCCATACCGGACCCCCTTTGCCATGTCGGTGCCACATGGAGCTCCGCAGACATTTGGCCTCCTCCTCCCTCCTCCCTCCCCCAGCCCCTCCTGGCCTCTCTGCTTGTCCTTTGCAGGACACGAGACGTTCGTCCTCGTCTCTTCCGTCTCCTCCGGTTATATGACATCTCTTTGTGCGCAGTAGTAAAGACACCCTAGGGATTTATTCAGTGACAGAATTACTGTCTCCTGCTTTGTACTCTTCTTTGCCCCCAAATTCTTAATATTTGATCGATTGTTTTTATTTTATTTCCAACTAATGAACATTTAGCTGATGTTTCTTGGGACTCCGAACACCCATGTCTCTTACAGGGGGTGTAACAGCTTAATCAGATCCTACCACTGAAGATAGGGCTGTGTGGTTTCCTTTTTTTTTTTTTTTTTATTACCCATGTGCATCACTTCATTTAGCACTGTTAAATTTCATCTACTATTTTATAGCTGAGCTGCTCAATTGCAGGAGACCTTTCCAAACCCTTGGTGGCTAGCGCTCGTTTTCGCTATCCTGAACGGCTAACTCTCGCAGGCACGCTTTGTCATTTCAGATTTGCTGTGTTTTCAAGTTTTTTGTGTGCGTGTTGAGCGGAAGAGACCCTGGGTTAATCCCCTTTGGACTTTGCTGGTTAATCTCCCTTATAAAAGGCAATGATTGTTTCTTCCCTTTTACCTGATTATTAATTTTTTAAGGGCTGTGCTTTCATGCCATGGTGGATTAGATTTTTTTAAAGAGCTTTAGGTGAGGGTTTTTGTCAAAATCTACTCATGCTGTATCGGTTGGCTCGGGCTCATTCACGTGCTCTTCACGAGAACTCAGCTGGATCGGTGCCACGTGTGGCAGCACCGTGTCTGTCTGGGTGTCACTAATTCTCCTCCCGACAGACACTGCAGTTTGCCAGGTGCAGATGTCTGATTTTTCTTATCTGTAATTAGCCAGATCCCTACAGAGCTTTGTAAAAGGATCGCAAAGGCTTTTGCTACCTCCTGGGTGTTTTTGAGCAAGGGATTGCACGTGACCACTGGTATTTATTGTGAGTTGTAGGGGAAGTCCAGAGCGAGGTGGCTGATCTCTGTGGTATTGTCCCAAATCCTCTGTAAAGGAGACCTTGGTATTGTCCCGAATCTTCTTTTATGGATGCTTCCATCTGAGATGAGTCCTCAATGTGTCCAAAAAAAGAGAAGCCTTGCAGGTAGAAACTTCTGTCAAGAAAATTTCTTTGCTATGCAGCCTCCTCTCTTCCCTCATCATTTCTTGTTCCTGCAGTCACCCTGATGAGCTTCTTGTTCCTGATGAATGCATCAGTTTGTCATTTTTCATGGTTTTAGCAACGCAAAGTCTTCCTCTCTCTCTTTATTTCACTTGCTTTGTTCTGTTTAGTTTATTTTGCCAGAGTTTTGTGTTTATTTTCTACTTTCCCTGTCTGGTTGCGACTTGAACTTCTTGAAGGATGTCTCCTCATTCCAAGGGGCTTCTTTTAATGCACCGTTTCATCATGTGCTCTTCCTCTGTCTCTCTCTGACAGATGCTCTGCATTTGTTCTGAGCACCTCATATGCAGACTTCAAGCTGTCTCTGGTGCCAGCCATCATTTCAGTGTTTTGATTGTCTTTTTAATGATCGTCCCAATTTTTTAGGTGATGAGTTGAAACTAGAGTTTTGTTGTTAAGTGCAAGACTGAATGTGGCAGTTTAAAAACAAGACTATTGTAGCAGCGTTGCTGGTCTGGACTTAACGTTTCGTCCCCGAGCTCCTCCTTGCCGTTTTTCAGCCATGCAGAGCTGTGAAGGATTCTGAATGGGTTTTCTTCAGACTCCTATCCTCTCCTCTCAGCCTACAGGCAGGCCAGGATGCCTGGTGACCTGCTCCTGGGTAGAAGTGCCAGTGGGACCTTGCCTTTCTCGCAGTCCTCATTTGCTTGGAGCATGGACCAGATTTCCCTCGAACAGCCTCCTTGGAGATGCCTAGATGGAGATATCCTTCTCCTCCTACTTTGGTGGCCGCTATTTAGCTTTCTGCGGATGGGAGGGCTGAGCCTGGCTTAGCCCGAGCCCTTGGGCTCCCAGTCATCCCCAGAGAGCAGGTCCTGTGGGACAGGCTGAGGGCAGCACGCTGGCAAAATCCTCCCAAAGGAGGGGACGAGGGTTGGGAGTGGCTCAGCCCAGCGGCTCCTGGTGATCTGGCACTGGCTGAGAAGGCGTCTGGAGCGCGTGGCAGCCGCTGGCACCTTGTCCTGGGGGTGAGGGGACGCCAGAGGAGGCCGTCGGGGCTCGGCTGCCTTTGGGGCGCCCGTTCCTCTAGCCGCCGGCGGCAGCGTCGCATCGGCTCTGCTCGTGGCTGCCCGATCAATAAGTAATTTGTGAGAGGGGCTTGTGTTGCAGGGCAGCAATAATGAACTCTCTGGAGGAGAGCGAAACAATATTATTAATGCTGAAATCATCCTGCGAGGAAATAACAGTCAGCGGATGGCAGAGTCCCCAGGGCACGGCTCCGCTAACACCCTGCCACTAGCGCGTCCCCCATCGTCCTCCCCTGCCAGAGCCACGGCAAGGCGGCCAGCGACCGGCTCGTGAGGCCCGTGGGGAGCTTGGTGGGATTGGGCACACGTGGTGGAAAGGCTGGGGTGGCCGCATGGAGGTGCCAGACCCAGCAGCAGTGCCCCCGAGCACCCCACGAATCTCAGCTGTGGAACCTCCTACTCATTTGACTACCCTTGAGGAGCTAAAGCTCAGGCATTTTTGGGGTGTCGTGCAATAGAAATGAGAGGCCAAAAGGAGAAGGCTCCCTGGAAAACATTTCCAGGAGATAAGACATTGCAGAGATTCCAGTTTGCACCAATTTCCAGCTTGGCGCAGCTGCAACTTGGGACTCTATAGAGAGCAAGAGGCCCAAAGCTGGCCTGGCCTATCTGTAGTTAGGCCAGGAGGATGGAGAAGTGAGTGGGGACCCAGAGTGATGCAAAATGTCTCAGGTGCTTCTGTGGCCAGCAGCATTCCCGTAGAGTTTTCCAGGCAGAAAATGCTCTCTGAAGCTGGCAGGTCCATTCTCAGTCCAGCCCGCTGCTCTGCATCCAGTCCTGGTTCTTGCTGGGGAAGCTGCCCTGCACCTTCTGATGTGCATCTGTCTTGCAGGCCAGGCGGAGGGCCTGGGGTACAGCCGGACTTCGCCCTGCAGGGAGGAGAAGGCCAGAGCTGCCCTCAGACACGGGACCAGCAACCTCAAGAGCACAAAGACGCTGAGCTTGGAGCCGGGGCCCTTCCTTGGGGAGAGGATTGACCCAGCCCTGCCCCTGGAGAGCCAGTGGTGAGTCCTGCTGCAAAAGAGCTCCCTAGCCCCTCTGCATGCGCTGAGATCCCCATAGTGAAGAAGCCCAGGATGAACTTGGTCCTGAACTTGGTCCTTTCTTCCCTGGTACCATGCCTCTGCCAGCTGCTGTTTGCCCCACACTTCTTGGAGCCCTGATGTCTGTTGGTGCCCTCTGCATCCCTTTTACGTGGCCTGCTCCTTGTCCCCCATCACCAACCTCTTTTACTTACATCGCTGAGCCTGAACGCTGCTCCTGTCCCAAGGGAGATGCTGAGTGAGCCTGTATTGCTGCTGCCTGACAGCAGGGGTACAACCTGTTTGGGCTCTCCTTGTGCAGGATGGGGCGTCCGCATCGGTTGTACCGCAGCAGCTTTCTGTTCTCTCTCCTGCCTACAGCTGGTACCACGGGGCCATCAGCCGGACAGATGCGGAGACGCTGCTGAGGCTCTGTAAGGAGGCCAGTTACTTGGTGCGCAACAGCGAGACCAGCAAGAACGACTTTTCCCTTTCCTTGAAGTGAGTGGCTTTACTCAGGGCTGTGGGACCGGGGTGGGTGGCACCTTCAGCTGTGCCATCCTCTGGCCGCAGCAGCAGCGATGCTGCCTCGTGGCCCTGAGCACTAGTGACTTGCGTGCAAGGGCACCCAGAGCCCAGGTATTGCACATGGTGAGCCAAATGTGGGAATATCCCTGGATATCGTAGCCAGGGGTGCCTGTGTTTGTGGCTGCTGGGAGGTGTGCAACATCTTCTCATGCCGTGGGTCTTGGACTGGGAGGCGAGCCAAGGGAAACAGGGTAACTTGGAGACAACTGCAAGACACTCATAACTTGCTGTAACACAAAGTTTGCGATTCTTTGCTGCCTAACACAGGCCCTTGACGTTTGTGTTGCCATTTGGCAAAAGTATCTTGCAGAAAGGCTTGCTAATCTGAAGGCATGCTGCTTTTTCCCTTGGCAGTGTTTGCAATGCAGACGGATAAAATGATGTGCCTTATTACTCATCCGAATGTGCCTGATTACAGTTTCCAGCTCTGGCTTCTCATTATCCCTTTCTAGCCTAGTTTTGTGGGGGAAGAAAAAAGTTTGTGTGATCACATTATTCATGGAGTTGAGGTTCTCCCTCTGTGCCTCCCAGCCCAATTAAGTGTTGTAGCTTGTTGCTCTGCCATGTTATAGAGAGGGTAGCAGTTTAAAAAGTGCCCACATCCAACACAGCCTGTGAAAACAGATTTTAAAAAAGTGGGGACAGAATTAGGAAGGGATATTGGGAGACTGTGTTAAATTTCCAAGGAAAAGCCCTCCGTGTGGGCTTAGCCCTTCTCAGGCTGCAGCTTGGAGTGCTGATTGCAGGGTAAGAGAGGTTAGAAACACCCGGCTTGTGAGGGAAGTTTGTCACCTTATCACACTACAAAGTCCAACCTGGGGATGCCAAAGTGTCCTCTTGGGAACCTTACATGATGCTGCTACCTTTCAGTTTTCTTTCTGTAAAACTGGGTTACGCCACTTTGGTTTGTCCGGAAGGAAACCTCACCTTCTCAGCAGAGTTTGGTTTCTGTTTGTTTTGGTAGATTTTGTTGTACTCTCTCCAAGTTTTCTGGGTTCCTAGAAAATGTGAGTCCTGAAGCCGCATGAGGCATCATAGCTCAAATCCTGCCTGGGCGGGAGTCCTGCTTCCCAGACCTCCTTGTCCAGCTCTTTTTTTGGGACTCTTTGGGCGGTGCCCTGTGAAATCAGAGCTGTTCCCGGATTGAAGATGGATTAGCAAATACTCTGTTGCCCTCCTGCAGTACAAGTATGTCATTCTGTTCCTGGCACACATGGAAAAAAAAAAAAGTATTTATGGAGCACTTCAGTTGTCTCTCTCTGACAACAGGCCATGTATCCCAAGCTTCTCTTAATATACTCTATGTTTTTCTACCTGTGTTTCTCCCCGGTGATTTGAGCTTTCCCCACATATTACCCAATGCCACAGTTGGGAATCAGATTGCTTTGTCTTTATTCTACCCTTTTTTTTGTTTCCTTTTTGCTGCCTTCAATAGGAAACCAGGGCAGACATTCAACTATAAATAGTCTCCCTTCCTTGTATCCTTGTAGCTTTTAGATCTCTCAACAAACCTTTCAAAAAAAAAAAAATCCCTGCTTTGATTTTTCTTTTTGGTCAGATTTTTTCCTGACAGTTTAATTTTCTCTTTTGAAGCACCATCTTCTACTGGCCTGTTGTATTTTCCTCTTGGCCTTTCCTATTTCTAACTGTTTTGCAGAGCTGGTGGTGCCCCAGTGATTCGTCTTGCCCTTTTGGGACAAGGTTCGAATTCAGGCAGTTTCAGATAGGGGTCAGTAGGCCTTAGGCAAGAAGATTAACTTGTCTAATTTGTACAAACATGAATGATTATTTGCCGCCTGCCAGAGTGAGACTTTCAGCAGCTGTTTTCCAAAGTAGCATTTTGGAGATGAGCATCACAGAAGTGATGAATCTCTGGTGGGGTTTGAGGCTGCGAGAAGCCCTCTCAGCTATCAGCTTCCAGGTGATGTCTGGCACCATGTGCATTTGAGAGTCTGAGAGGTGACAGTGGGTTTGTTGGCCTTGGGCCAGCTTGAAAACACTGTTGCTGGACCTCTCTCGTTTTTGTCACCTCTCTTCTAAGGTCCCCAAGGTCACCTTTGTGTCTGTGTCCCTGTATCCACCAGTCCTGGTGGATACCACCTTGAATGTCTTGCAGAGCAGCAGTGGTATTTCCCAGCTCTGTTCTGGGGCATCATGGCATGCTGTTTCTTGTGTGCTTAGAGGGCTCTTCCCACTACAGTTGTCTACGTGTTGTCGCACTCGTTGCCTGTCTTTGCAAGTTGAAGTCTCTCAGTGATCATAGGACTCCCATTGGGTCACCCCATGCTGGCCTTGGGACCTCTTGTTCCTTCTCACATGCACATGATGTTGAGCTGTAGTCTTCTGGCTGTGTTCCTGAAGGATATAATTCCGTTGGCACAGGGAGCTCCAGGCAGCTGCTTGGACATTGCCTATCTGCTGGCTGTGTTTACAGAGAGCACACAGCTTCTAAAACATGATTTTTACTCTGTTGCCTTTCTCAGTAGGGCCTTTTTAAGGCAAATCCCCTAGGACTTCTTTTCATGTAGTTGTAAGCTGGTTATCTGTATCTCTTTTTTTTTTTCTCTCTCCTTTTTGAGGAAGGAGGAGCAGCCAAGGAGATGGTCTGAAAGGAGAGCTCTAGTACTGACCTCAAGCCCTTTTGTGCCACTCTGAAGAAAAATACGCACAAAAGAGAGCAGCAGGAGTAGCTGTATCCATAGCATGTCAGCTAGCCTGAAGGATTTAACCCTGCCTTGACAGTCCTGTCTGATGCAGGCTAGCCAGCCCCTGCCTTGTGGCTGGTCCTAGGCAGAACTGTCCTGTCATCTCAAACACTCTGAAAATGAGTCCTATGTGGTTCGTGCCTGCATAGCAGTGAGGCTGCACCGTGGAGGCCTGTCCCCTCGCTTGGGGCAGGGGCTGCAGGCCATGGAGGAGCATATTCCTCCGAGTTTTGTCTTTGTCCTCCTGGCAGCTGATGGCAGCAGGGCTGTTGAGTTTGCAGCGGGGTTTTTGGAGCATCTCCCTGGGGATCTGGTGTTGGTCAGGTCCTTGGGCAGTGCTTGCTGTTGTCTCCGAGCTCTTCTTGATGCTGACCCCAGCTTGGGGGCTGGAGAAGGTGTCCCCCAGCCGTGACCTTGCTCCCCAGCACCCGAACCCAGGGAGTGATTTGGGGCACAACAGCCTGTATCACTTCTCCGTGGACCTGTACCACAGCCCTCTTGCTTTGGACCTCCAATAACCCTGTGCATCGCTCCACTGCCAGTGGTAGTAAAGGAGCAGGTCTGTCTGTCAACAAGGCACAGCGCCGCTGGACACCTGTGCATGTTCGGTGGCCTGGTGCACGCACACGTGCGCACACACAGGGTGCCCACGTGTGCAACGTGCTCCCTTCGGGGCTGTGCAGCCCCTCGTGCCGCTGCTGCTGCAGCTCTTCCCCCTCATCCAGGGGAACACGGGCTGGGGCAGGTCTCCCGTTGGCGGCTCCATAGCCCTCCTGGGACCGCGTGCCACGGCCTTCCTGGCAGCGTGGCCGTACGCGGGCCTGGCTTCTCGCGGGGAACGGCGCCTCTCCCCCGCCTGCCTTCTCCTGGCCTCCCCTCGGGGCAGTCAGTTCCCTGCCGCTCAGCTTGAGCGGCTCCTAAATGGATTGCAAGCCTATTCTGCTAATGCAGCCAATCTGTCCGTTACGGGCACCGTCTCCTCCAGAGATCCAGCTGGGGGGATGGGACCGGACTGTATGGAGTTGGAAACAGCTCAGCATTGCTGATGAGGTCCTGTCTGCTTTTAAGTCATCAATATTTTGCCGTAATGTGCATTCCAGACGCTGCAGACAGGCTGTGGCTCTCCTCAGAGACGCAAATTAATAGCAACAGGGCCATTAGCCCGTCACTTGGAATCAGAGCTCGTGGCATTATCTGCCTGCACAGCCTCAGATGGCTCAGCGCCCGCGCTGTGCCGGAAAACGGCCTTGCTGCGCTTAGCGGGTTTTTTACGGAGCCTGCAGGGTCTGTGCGTGGGGACACACGGCTGCTCTGGGGCTGCAGGAGGAATCCTGCCTTCAGCTGCCGCGTGGCGAGGCTGGGGAGGCACCAGCACAGTCCCCGCGCATGGGCTTGTTGCACCTTGCGAGGCTGCGGTGCTCCTGGCATGGCCCGCCGTGAGCATGTCCCCCTGCGTCCCGTGTGCCACGGGCTCCATCCCTCGTCATGGGGAGAGTGTTCGTGGAGGGATGCACGGTTTGGGAGGAGGGCAGGCCTAGAGAGTTGGGAACTGGAGGATGCGGGGCAGTGTGGGTCCAGTTGTGGCTGAGGCAGGGAGCCAACAACATCCCAGACAGGTATAGGAGGTGTAGGTGTTACTAAGCTCCATGAGGCCAGAAGCAGGGTAAGACACTGGGAAAAGCTGCCTCCTCTAACCCTCCCTTGTTCTTCCCTTACAGGAGCAGCCAGGGCTTCATGCATATGAAACTGTCCCGGACCCAAGAGAATAAGTATGTGTTGGGCCAGCACAGCCCGCCGTTCGACAGCGTGCCGGAGATCATTCATCACTATGCCAGCCGCAAGCTGCCCATCAAGGGGGCTGAGCACATGTCCTTGCTGTACCCGGTGGCTATCCGTACCCTATAGTCCTTACCCTGCACGAGCCTGGCTCGAGGCCGGGTGTACCCAAAGCTGGCCCGTCCTCGGGGCTGAGCACTGTGATGCCAAGGACGAGCTCCGGAGTGGCAGCCCGCAAGCGGCTCCTTGGGCACGGCCGGCGCTCTCTGGGATTGCTGCAGCCACATCCCTTGTCCTGCTCTCTCATGGGGATCCCGTGCTGCTGTTTTCCTTCTAGGCTGCCTACAGGAGATGCCCCCGTGCGAGCAGCTGAGCTGGGCCTGCTGCCACGCTCGCCAGCTGCCCTTGCCGGCCTCCGGGCAGAGCTCAGGAAGCAAGAACTGAAGCTAAGGCCGTAGGAGAGGCCTGGGGCAGGACAAGTTGGGGGGAAACCTCTACCCATGCGCTGCACAAGGGAGCTGGAAGGCCCAGCCTGCAGCCAAGGAAGCCCAGAGCCATCTCTGGCAGAGGGCAAGGGGAGCTAAGCAGGGCCTGCCTGGGGCTAGCAAGGAGCCGGGGGGACCGGGCAGGCTTGTGGGGCCCCAGTCTGCGTGGGTGCTCGGTACTTGCCACCTTCCTTTGCCAAATGTAAATAGTGACCGTCTTGGCCGTGCGTGCAGCACCGCTGCCTAATAAAGCAGTGCGTAGTCGCCCTGGTTGCCAGCCTCCTGCTTCGTGAAGCCCTAAGCACGCTCTTGTGCTCTCCCTCCACCTCTGGGATCAGGAGCTTCTGCTCTAGGAAACCTATAGAGCAAAACTCAGCGTGAGTCAGGGGGGGAAATCTCTGATGTATACCCTCATCTCTGGGTGTTCAGTGACTGCTGTCCTGTTCTCCATCTTCCTGTCACTTTATCTTTAGGTCAGTTTGTTCATCCACTTCCTCAGAATGAGTTTACATGCTGTAGCTATTAATGCATATCTTGCCTTTTCACCTTTGGTTTTTTTTCTGCATGCTTTCTGCCATGCTCTTGCCAATGCACTTCTAACCGTTGATCAAGCCAAGCTTAAGCTATCTGTTACTCATATCCACTAGGTTTCCTTGACCCTCCTTTTCCTGGGGCCCCCAGAGGGGGTGGAGGGGCCAGATTCACCGCTGACCCTCAAAACTTGAGCCTCAAACTTCAGCAGAACAGAGGGCTTGGAGAGCTTGTAGTCCACTGCCATCCTCCTTGTCTATGTTGCAGTGGGCATCTAGGTCCAGCGGATGCCATCGATGGCACTGAGGGGGCCCAGGGGCTTGTTGAAGTGTGTGTTGAAAACCACAGTCATCCCCATCACCTGCTCCTGGGAAGGAGTCTACCTGGGAGCTTCCTTGGGGAGAAGGTGGTGATGTTCCACAGGAACATGGGGACCTTGTGCACTGTCTGTGCCTACCTGGGGCTCGGAGAGTTCCAGGCTCTCAATTTTTAGCTTGGGAATCGCAGTCCCAGCTGGTGATCGTGGCTTTCGACCAGAACACTCTCAAATTGCAGCTGCAGTTTGGAGCCGGCAGGGACCATGACGTTTCGTTTTGGGATGCCTCAGCCTTTGTCGCTCCTTAAAAGGCAGCGGTTTGAGCTTCTCCTGGTGCTTGGTGTCACCTTACAGCTGTGCTGGCCCAGGGGCAGCTCCAGCTCACTGGCTGCCTCCCTCCAGCCCTACCAGCCTTCCAAGGAGGCACCTTGTCCTCCAGGGATGGGCCAGCTCTGGTCGGAGAGTTTTCCTCTCTTCGTTGCAGCTGTGAGGAGGATGGGCAAGTGCCAGAGACTGCAGAAAGGGCTGGCAATGCAGGGATGCTCTTCCAGAGATGCTCTTAGATGCCCTTGGTCCATTTAAAAGGCTTAGAAGGCACGTTAGCAGCCCTGGAGCTAACACGCTCACTCTGAAGCTGGGATTTGGGTGCACATGCTTAAATTAAACAGCTTTCCTAATCCTCCTAATGTGGCAAAGTGTGCAGCTCTCTGCAGAGACCAGCGTGCACACAGGCTCTTGCATAGCAGGTGGCAGTGGGACTGCTGGCTGAAATACCTGTGCTGACCCCACAACAAGGTCAGCAGATCCCTGCAGCTCTCCCAGTTGGTATCCAGACAGCAGCAGGATTTTGCCCGTGGCATCTTGCCTGGTGTGCTGGAGGCTGATGGTCGGGGTATGACACGATGCCGAAAGACACCCTGAGCTGCAGAGAAAAAGCTAATTTTGCAGCTGCCCTGGCAGCTAACAGCAGACAAGAAGGCTCAGATCAGCTTGAATTGAGCCTAGCACCTACTTCTGACTCAGAGAAGGTGAAAACCCAGCAGATGGTCTTCAGGGGACCTGGCACAGGCAAAGTTCATGGTTACAGATGGTAGCAACCAGGTCTGGTCCTTGCAGTCAGATGGGCACTGTTCTCTCCAGTCAGCAGAAACAGCCCTTTCATGGGGGAAGAACAGGGGGGAAAAAGAAAAAAAAAAAGAAAAAGGTCTTCCCCTGGGAATGGGGAGAGTGGAGAACATTTTTTTTTTCTTTGTGTCCAGCTGGAATTCTCTTCCTGCAACTTATGCTGTTGCTTTTGCCTTTCCCTGGGCACCTCTGAGAAACAGCTTTGCTCTGTGTAGTTGGAAATAGCAATGACATCTGTCTTCAGCCCTCTCTTTGCCAGGCTAAATACGGCAACTCCTTCAGCAACACCTTGTATATCACATTTTCTAGCCCCAACCACCTTGGTGACCCTTCACAAGACTGTCTCCGTATACTGCGGGGGACCAAAACTGGACACTGTGCCCAAATGTAGCCTCACTGGTGTCAAGTGTAGGGGAATATCCACTTCCTTTAACCTGCTGGCTACACTCATAGGATAACTCAGTTTGAAATGGACCTCAGGAGAGATCTAGCCCTATCTCCTGCTCAAAGCAGGGTCGGCCATGAGGTCAAACCAGGGCCAGGGAAAGCTTTTGGGGAGAGAAGCAGATTTGCCCCAGGCTCAGTTAGACTTTCTGCCTTTTTCATAGCATTAGCGGGATGGGTTGGGATGGAACCAGGCAGAAAGCGGGTTGCAATTTCCCTGTAACTTAAGGGCAATAGGAAGCCAAACAGACTGGACCTTCCACAGTGGGTGGAGAAGGGCCTACAAGAAAGAAGAAGGAGCAGGGTGCAGAATGCAGAGCGATAGTGAAGAGTCAGCCCATGGCCTGATGTAGGGTCTGAAGATGGACCCGAGTTTCTCCAGTGGGACAGATTCTGCGGAGTTAGTGTCTCAACTTGGGATCCCCATAGAAAGTACATTGTACTGGGCTCTGGGTCTAGTCAGTGCATCATACCCTCTGTGGTCAGAGTTGATCTTCATGAGCTCTCCAGAAAGTTTAGGCAGTTTGAATCAGTCTTCCATGGGTACTTTAGTGTTCCCTCTGCCATCCTGTAAATGAAATGGGGCAACCTTGCAACAAAGCTAGAGAGGATCTATGAGGATCCTCACTCCTGCAGTAGACAAGGCCATTGAGAAACCTGGTGGTGGCATTGGACTTACCTTGTTCTGGGCACAAAGGTAGACTAGGCACCTTTTCCTGTAGTAATTTTCAAGCAGATTGCAGCCTGTTGCAGCCTCCTGTGTCCTCACAGCTGCTTCTGTTCTGTCCCTCCTCCCTGCAAGGGAAACAGCTCTGTCATTTACGGCCTTTCCTCTAGTCCCTTGCTAAGCCCCCTGTAATCACCAAGCTGTTTTAGCATGCTGCAGGCCCCGATAATGAAGAAAGGAAGTTTGTTTCATAATTGGATTAACATGCACTCGCATGGCAGTCGGGTCGGAGCTGGCGCAGTCCCCAAGCCCTGTGCGGTTCCAATGATTGTGGTCCAGCCGAGGGCTTGGGGCTGTGCTCAGCCGAGGTTCCTGGCTACTCTCGCTCCTCCACAGGACTTTGCTGGTTGAAAAACGTGTTCCTGCAGGAGGAAGCCAGTCAAGAGGGATGAAAAGCTGATCCAGGGTAGAATTTCACCCTGTCTCATTTGGACGTGGTTCTCCAATTCCTTCACAGACCCTGATGTCTCCTGGAAGACCCTGATGTATGTGCTGGAAGTAAAGCAGTTTGGTCAGTATCAAGCCCAAAATATGTTTCCATACCCCACCCTGAGCCATCTGTGCTCCTGAGTCCCACTACAGTGCTGATTAGACTTGCAAATCCGTGGGTTATTCATGCTGAGGGTTGCCCTCAAAGGTGGCTTCAGCCTTTCCCACAGCACGCTCTTTCTCCAGTACCTTCTTGCTTTAACACTTTAGGGCCAGACTTCACCCCAAAGGATTACACATCACAGGAGCTCACACAGGGATTCAAGAAGGAAATTTCAGATACTGGAGAGCATCACTTTGATCCATGCAGGATGGGGTAAAGCCCTCAGATGAAGATAGGATGTGGTGCATCATCCATGGCCCCTCCCTGACTGTCTGGTCCAGAGAAAAAGTTTCCTTCAGCCCAAATCTAGCGATGAGTTTAACCTCAGACCTACCAGTGCTTGAGGCACATAACTGAAAACACAGCGCCCTGTCTCCAACTGCAGCAATCCCCAGTGCTGCAGGAAAAGGATCAAATACCCTGACAACTCATCTGCCAAAATTTATCGCAAAGGAGAGACATTTCTTCCTGATCCCTGCAGGCTACCAGCAAAAAATGCAGTGTAGCACATGCATAGCGCACACACGCATATGGTGCACATATGGCCTGGCTAAATGCCTCCTTTCAAACCCTCTTGTAGAGACCAACATATTTGACACAAGGGGCAAGTTTCAGCTCCTAGCTCAAAGACCAGTCTTGTTCAGCCCCTTCAGTACACTTTCCCAGCACAATCTCAATAGCAGTCACTTGCTTCTGGTGCCCTGTTTGAAAATTACCCTAAAAGATCTCCACTTGGATGCCTCCATCCAATTTTCACTCTATATTTGTCACCAGTTCTGTCCTTTTCTTTGCACAGTTTTCAATGGGTGTCTCCAAAATGGCATGCTCAACACGATCCTTCAGGTGAAGATCTTCTTTTGCTACTGATGAGGCTTTGTCCCTCCTGAAAATGCGTCCCAGACATGATGATTCCATGCCCTGGTCTCAGCCTTGAACCTTTTGCTGCTAATACAAGCAGGATTATCACAAGGCCAGGGATGGAGGAACAGTGATAAGAACACCACTTCACTCATGGACTTCCCCTATTAATATAACCCATCGTTAAGCTGGTTAGCCATTTCCTCTTCCACTTTACACAGTCTACAACCCCCATCACTTCCATCTTAGAAACTGGTTCGTATTGGCTGTCAAATCAAACCTTTCATTTAGATCTAAACGGCCTAAATGCTGTGTGTCACCATGTCTGAGTTAATTATTGAAGAAAAAATCATTACATTAAACTGACCCAATGCATCTGTGATAAATGCTGTTTCCATTTGTCTTCCTATCTTTAAGCATCAATTCCTTCCAAACCTGCTCATAGCCTTAGAATGGCATTAAAGACTATATGTTTTAATACTGCTTTTTTTCTCTACTGAATGTGGGTGGCACATTCACTGAATTTGTTTGCTATTTGAGTAGTAACCTAATTGCCTTAAAATGTGCCCTTTCTTCAGAGTGAAGTGACCCTACTCTTTTCCTCCTTGATCTGCTTTTTATGTAGCCTGAGATTTTTTTTTTTTTTTTTGATATTTGAAGGTACATAGAAGTGCAGTTCAACAGTGCTTTGGGCAGTTCCTACTTTGTGGGACATGGTTATCTGAAAAAGCCCCCTGACCTGCTGCTTTAGGTCTTGTGCTCTCCTGTTTGAAGTGTTCATATGTATAGAGGCATCCCAAGTTCCTTTTTAGCAGTCTGTAATTGCTCAAAAGGTCAATGTCAGGTTATGCTACATAGAATAGGTTCCATCCCTTCTACATTTGCTCCCTTGGGCTTGTTAGTCCACTTACTGTCCCTACCTCTTCTCTGTTTCTGGTGGAACCTGCTAACTTTGGAGGACTTCTCAAGTTTTGTAGTTCAGCCTAAATGAAACTTAGGACTCTTAGCAAATGGGGAAGGAGAGTGACCTGCCCTGTGATCACTCAGCATGCATGCAGCATCTCCTGGTCAGCTGTCGTCCCATGCATTCATAGCATGTCCTCATTTGGTGGTTGTGCCTCAGGCACTCGCTCCATCACATCTTGCGCGGCTGGATGACCCACACAGCTACAAGTCTTTCTTTAATTTCCAGGATAAACGTATGCATGCTGATTTTTTCTCCATTAAATGGCAGCACCCAGCAAGCCCTGATTTGTGTGCGGGTGTGACCCACGGGCTCTCTGCACGTGTATGTCCTTATTCACTGCTCACATGCGAGGTAGCCTTGCTGTGTGTGTGCAGTGCGGGGTGATTTACTGCCCACATGCAGCATTACAGCCTCTCTGTGCATGCACGGTGGGTCCTGATTTACTGCACACATTAAGGGCTACCTCTCTGCAAATTCACAACACGTCTGCTTTAGTGCCTGTGCTCAGCGCACCCTCTCCGACCGTGCACAGCGTGTCCTGATTTACAGGGCAGGCTCCTCCATCACTTTGCCACTGGGTAGAACACCTTGAGCCACTGCATATCCACACTACCACCTCTTTTCAAGGGGAAGAGTCTGATCCGTTTGCCAGCTGTGCACAGGATGGTCTCGGGCTTAGCATGTCTGCAATGGCTGGAGAGCAGTAGGGCTTCCTTTCCCGTGCATGGCATAATATCACTTATTGCATCTGTGTTGGCAGCAGCTCCTGATGTCCTGCGCATACGCCACGAGCCCCCTGCACAAGCATGGCACGGCGGTGCTTTCTGCAAGCATGGTGCTACCTATTACAGCAGGTGCTATCCTTGTCTCCCGACATTTGGGGAAATGGTTTTTGGAGCCTCTCTGTCCTGCTTTGCCTGTGCCCCAACACAGAAATGAAACAGAGCAAAGGCATATTCACCAAGACTGAAGCGAAATGTTTGAGGAAGACATGACCTCATGGCTGAAAGCGCTGGGAAGGCCCGTCCTCCCATACTTTGTCCTGGGAAGTTTTCCAGGCCCAGTTATGATGCTGGTGGCTGGAATGCATGGAGAAAGCTGCCAGACTGAGGGGAACTCACTAGGTCTGGAGAGGAGAGGGTGTACGGTGGGATTCTGCCAGTTCATTTTATAGAAGGAGGTGATTTTCATCTTTATGGGGTGGGGGTGAGGTAAAAAACATCTTCCCCCACTCTGCTGTGACTTGTAGTGAAGCTTACAGATTCCACAGACTGGTGAAAGCGGCTCAGTAGGGTCATCCACACGGTGAGGGCTCTTTTCCACATGTTCCTGCCCTGGATAATCCTTATTTGTGCTCCCCCTTGCTTTTTGCCATGGCACAGACCCAGGGGAAGCTTCAGACAAAGTCCCTAAAACGCCTTTACTTTTTCATACTCCAGATTAGCCTACACTGTTCCCAGCTACTCCTGGTTTAGTGATGCCTGTCTCCAGGAGCTGTGCAGAGGCTCCCATGCTCCTAGCTGAAGGCCTCTTCAGATAGCACTTGTCCTTGCGTTTGACTTTCATACAGTCCCAGAGGAGTCGCACACCACACAGCACTGACACCGAGCAGGAGAGGGAGCAAGCACAGGGATTTGGACTAGTCCCGTCCCGGCCGTGGGCCACTGATTGCTCCGCTCAGCTGTGAGTCCTTCTGAATGTCCATTATCTGGGGCAACACCAGGCCTCGTAGCCCTATCACTGCTAACCCCACAGCTGGTACGGTAATTCACACTGGCAGCTGCTGTTCCCGCTATCAGTGCTGCGATAATTGTCCTTTCCGGGCTGGACCTGCTCAGGGCCATTAGCAGCAGTATCGTTCTTTTATCATAATGTATCTCATTCACATCTTGACAGCTACAGTAAATGTCTGTCTGTTACTGCCTGTAAGGACGCAAGGTCAAGTCGCCCTGTGGCGGGGGATAATTTAGACAGGCTCACAGGTTGCTCAGAGTGAGGAGAGGGAGCGTATGTCTCCCGCAGTGCATTGCAGACACGGGCCAGGCTCTCTCATGGCAATGCTGGGGGGTGACATCCCCGCATCCTGCCTCCGTCCCTGCCCACTCTCTCCTGCGGCTTTGCCATCCGTTCAGGAATGGAGCTTGTCACTCTGTGGTCTGTACGTGCTGGGGTGGAGGGAGTGGAGACATGGGTGATCCCTCCTTGATGCCGGGGACGCTGCTGATTTCCATTTAGATAGAGGAATTTCAATCTAAGCTTGACGTCTCTTTGCCACGGTGGAACTAGAGACCCAAATTTCCAATTTTCTTTCCCACACAACACCAGATGCTCTCTGTTGGCCTGTGAACCGAAGTGTGTTACAGATGCTGCAGGCAGGCAGTCGGTAGCATGAATGCAGATGATTATTCATGGGTAGATCCATGGGGCAGCTGGCATGCAGGGGGGCTGCGTGGGTCCTTCCCTGCTGTCCCGCCTAGTGCTTATAGCCCCTCTCATTAACACCTCCCCGCAGCACTACCATCTCGGGCAAGGAGATAAACACCCATGTAAAAGCACCCAGAGCAGGCCCCCTGTGGTGCAGGATCTAGATGGCTTGGAAGACAAGGTATAGCCACAGAAGAAGACACCCAGATGATCCTGACACAAAGGCAACAAAAAGAACGGAGTACTTTTCTGTTCCATCAGGAAAGAATGCAAGAAGAAAATCAGCAGGGGGGGCGGGGATGCCCCAATTTATTGCCTGCATCAGGTACATGTTTGAATGATCTGGTGCAAGCTGCATACAAAGAAGCTTGTGATGCTCGACATGGTTGCCTTAATTGCCTTAATAGGGCCTCTATTCCTGTAGGAATAGAGAAACACCCACATCCACTCCAGCTTTGCTCAACTGAAATGCAAGTTTGTGAAAAAAAGAAGCTAGAGAGGATTACTGTGGGAGTTGTAAACTTGTGTGATGACCAATGGCCGCCGCCTGGAGCTTTAGGGAAGGTGTCTACCACCAGCGAAGAAAGCCTTGAGAAATGAAGTTAGGAAGCGGAGCAGAAATGTGAGGGAGGTCACCAAGAGCAGAAAGGCAGACGGACCAAAGGGAGGGCTGTGAGAGGCTGAGCGAAGTGCTGGATTCCAAGTGACTTTTTCCTCGTGAGGCATAGGAGAAAGACATCTGCTTAACCCACGTGAAGTATGTTCCCCTCCATGGGGTTTCGGGGCAGGTGTTTTAAAAGATGGCACAGACTCTGCATGCCCAGCAGAGGGTGGCAGCACCTGATGAGTCAAGAAGCAGTCCCATGAGCCCAAACCTACATGTGGCATGATAAAAGTGGGAGGGAGCAGGTACTGCATTCTGCAGCCACTTAGTTTGGGCTGACCTTGAAACGCTGAAAGAAATTGCTTGGCAAGGATACCAGCGATGAGCAAACTAGTAGAGGATTAAGACAAATATCAAAGCATTTGTGAAATGCTGTTGCCATCTACTGGGCTTTGGTAAAAGGGGACTGAGGGAGCCGAGCCAAAAGCAGGCCCAAGAAGGTCTCTGTGGTTTCAGTGCTGTTTCAGGCTCTGCTTTCATACCCCTCCCGCACCACCTAGTTCATTCCTGCCTCTGTGGCCACTGAGGAGTGGCACCGAGATGTGTTCTGTTGACAGCAATGACCTGTTGGAGATGGTCAGCTTGTCCTGCATGACTTTGGCACCTGAGGGTGCACACCAGCATGTAGAGTCTCCGCTGTGGTGTGCGACTGCCAAAAGGAGTTGCTGAGAACTGCTGTGGCACCACGGGGCTCCCCTTGCTTGCTCTGGGAGCGCCTCTCAGGTCCTGCCAACTGGGAAAACATTTACGTGATCCCTGGCGCACATGTGCAACACCGCTACGGAGGAGATGAAGGCACCCAGCAGCAAAGCATGGAGGCGCACAGCTAATTGAATGCAAATGTCACAGGCTAATAAAGCCTAAGAAGATGCCCGGAAGCAGAACCTGTTAGTGAAATGTGTGTGAAAAAAAGGGAAATCTGTCTATTTTTAGCAATTTGGGATGTGTTTTGCAATAAATTAAAAGGTGCATTGGACAGGAATAACTACAGGTCTTGATTCAAGATTTGCTTTGCTGCTGGCTGGGCAGCCCCAGCTTTGCCACCATCATGGCTCCAGAGGAAGCAACCAGCAGCATGGTGTGAACCTCAGGGCTGCTGTGCTGTCCCCGAGTGTCACACCAGGCCCAGCCACCCTGGTGCATTCAGTGACCACAGTGGAGGCTTTGGCAGCACCGTCTGGGATGTGAGGAGGCTGCACAGGGACGCTGGAGGCTGAGCGGGGTCTGGTGGGGCGTGAAGGGGCTGAGGTGGCCGTGTGGGGCTTGACGGGGCTGGGCGGGGGCTCTGAAGGGACTTTGGGGGGATGTGTGGGACTTGGGTGGTGCTCCGGGGGGCTGAGGAGGCCGCGCCGGGCTGGGGAGAGGCTGCGGGGGCGCGCGAGGGGCTGCGCGCGGGGCCGAGCGGCGCCACCACGCGGTTCCCGCGCGGGGGGGGGGGGCGTGGCCAGGGCGGTGCGGAGGGCGTGGCCAGGGCGGTGCGGGAGGGGCGTGGCCAGGGCTGTGCGGAGGGCGTGGCCAGGGCGGTGCGGGGGGCGTGGCCAGGGCGGCGCGGCGGGGCCGCCATTTCGCGGGCGGCGATGGCGGGCGCGGCGCTGGACGGGGCGCTCGGGAAGGTGGCGGCGACGGCGGCGGTGGCAGCGGCGCGGCCGCGGCGGAAGCTGCTGAGCGCGGAGGAGGCGGAGCTGTTCGAGCTGGCGCAGGCGGCGGGCAGCGGGCTGGACCCGGAGGTGTTCAAGTGAGCGGCGGGGCGGGCGCGCGGCGGCGGCGGCTCCCCCGGTGCCGCCAGCGCTCAGCCCCGAGCCGTGCCCCCCGCAGGGTGCTGCTCGACCTGCTGCGCATGAACGTGGCGCCGCTCGCCGTCTTCCAGATGCTCAAGTCCATGTGCGCCGGGCAGCGGCTGCCGGCGGGCGCGGAGGGCGGCCCCGCGGCGGCGCCGCTCCCCGCCGACACGCGAGGTGAGCGCCGGGCGGGGGGACCGGGCCGGCGGCGCGGGCGGACGGGCCCTAACGTGTCTGTGTCTCTCTTTGCCGCAGAGGCCCCCGGCGGCAGCAAAATCCCCGCGCCGCTCGCCCTCGCCTCTGCGCTGCGGCCTCCGCGCCTCGGCGGCGCCAAGCTCGTGCCCTGCAGCCCCGCCGACGGCCGCCCGCCTGTGTCGCCAGGTCCCCCCGCCTCGTGCCCGCTCGCCCGCTGCCTCTCGGCGCCCCCGGCCGCGCGCGGCGCTCCGGGCTCGGCGGCTCGCGCCGGCGCCGCCGCGGGGAGGGCGCCGCGGCGGGCGGGCCCGCGGGCGCTGGGCGGGCGCTGGGCCGCGGGCGGCCCCCGCGGGCCGCTACCGAGGGCGGCGGGAGGCGGCGAGCGGGGCGCCCGCTCCGTGTGAGCGCGGGGCCGCGAGGGGCTGGAGCCGCCGCGGGCCGGCGGCCGTGTGGGCCGTATTGCCCCCAACCCGTCCCCTCCTTAATATCCTGCTTTTATTTTTTTTTCCCCTTTCTTTCTTAAGATAGTAGCTTGTGCTGTGTCACGTCGGGAAAAGGTGGTTCCTAAAGTCAGTGCCGTTAGGTTACCTACCTGGATACGCTAAACTGCCGACTCTGCCTTTAAGCCTATAAAAACAAAACAAAAACCCCTCAAACTTCTACTACCTACTGTTAGCTAATGCTGCTTTGGTTATACCTAACTCGCAAAAACAAATCCTCAAGATTTAGGCATCGCTTGCAGCAAGGGGAGTCGCAGTGCTTCGGCCATGGGGTGGCTTTGGCTGCTTGTCCTGACGCTCGCTGCCCCATTGAGCGGCGTTCAGGGGGAGCATGAGCACGTGGGGACCTTTTTCCCGTTTTTCTGCCTGTTGCTCTTGGTGCACCTGGGATGAAATGGCATTGGGAAGCTCTGCGGAGCCGGCAGCTAAAATAGTGGCTGCTTTGGAGTATTTTCCTTTAGACTTTTAGTAACAAATTTAGCCTTGAGTTGTGCCTTTTTCTTTTCTTTTTCTTCTTTTCCTTTTTTTCTTTTTTTTCTCCCTCCAAACCCAATTCTAATAAAACTTCTACTTGTTCTCTGAATCTTCCTGAAGTGACTTTTGGCTGGTAGCCTGCAAGTTCTGGATATCTGTGGATTACGTCTAAAAAGTTTAAAAGAGGTAACTGAAACTGCACCTGTTGTCACTACTCTTAAGTTCACTGTAAAGGGCTTCTCATTTCTCTTCTGCTTAAAAATACAGCAAAAGGGGCTAATGGTCAAAGTAGTTGGATTTCACAGTCATTGCTTGTGGTTGTAAAGGACAAAATTGCATGTCTAACACCACGTTTTCTCCACATTTCAACCACTGCTATACCAATGATGCAGGAAGGATCATTGGCCCCATAGAAATGAAGGAGGCCAATTACAGTTTTGTTGTCTTTTTGTTTTCCCATCCTATCAGCCTTTCAGGATGAAAGCTGCTATACCTGTAGTTTGGTCCGCAAAAAAATTGCGCCCCAAAACTGCAAAAGTAAACTCTGCTCATCAAGGACTGTGGTGACAGCAGGAGATGAGTGGTGGGTGGGATGGGTGGTGAGCGCAGGGAAAGCCATTGAGCTCTACCTGTCACACTGGCATTTAATCTAGTGGCTGAAGGCGGCTGTACAGGGACTTGGGAAACTTCCTGAATTACTAAAGGGAATTAGGCATAGAGTGTGTCCGTAGCACCTTGCGCTTCACCTTGAACATTTCGTCTCTTTTGCTGAGTGGAATAGGTGCTCTTGACTGAGAATTCCCTCATGTGAAGCTATCTGTGGTAAAGAACATGCTCTTCCCGTGCTGTGTTAAGAGGGGGCAGTTCTGAACAGAGGATGCTGTGAGATTTTGCTCTTTATTCTTTTCTCCTGATGCTGCAGGCACAGTGAGACACTCAAGGAATTATGCATGAGCTTTGGTAAGGTTTTTGTTCCTGTCTGTCTACTAATCTGGGCTGCTGCTGCAATTCTAGTTTTAGCTGCTGGTAGGCTGATTTGGATCTGAAATTGCCCGATGGCCAATTGTTTGATAATCATTGCTAAATTTCTCGAGGGGAAAATCCAGAAGCCTTTTGCTAGCGTTGACCTGCCCTGAGCACTTGCCTTCTACTAGCGTGAGGTGGTACAAGTATCTTAGGCCGAATGTCCAGAAATTGTTATATTGTTTTCAGGGCTTAGTTCAGTTTTCAGTTGAACCAAAGGAGGCATGTAGTGAAGTTCAGAGAAGATAACACTAGTACTGTTTTGCTTACAGTAAACATTCACAGTATTAGTGTGGCCTTCAGCTTTCGCTTGTGAGATTGAAGTGTTGCTTAAAGTACCTTCAGGGCTGCATCTCAGCTGATGCACTGAGATTGCTCTTTAATTTGGACCCGCCAGGTTTGCAGGAGGATCCTGCCTGTCACAGTCCCAATGTTTTACTGAGTGTCTGTAATAAATGGTGACCCTGGATCTCCTTTTTTTTGGAGGTTAGTGCTTAGTACCGGCAGAGATAGAGATGCATGCTTGTCTCCTCTCTCTCTCTCTCTCTCTCCTCAGACTAAATCCTAACCAAATCCTGATGGACAACACTAGTCCAGTCTTGCTAGAAGGTTTGGTCTTACCAGTTGTGTTGGGCTCTTTTAGTTTTCTGGAAGCCTTTGCTATATTAGAGCAATATCTTGCTTTGAATGAAAACTTCTCTTTTTAGTTTCTTTCAGCCCAAGTGTCCTTGCTGTCATCCTGGGCCTGCTCAAATTACACCGCAGCTGATACATATGTGAATGAAATCATCAGTGAAAACCCAGTGCACTCAGAACTTAGGCTCAGCAGTGGTTTATCACTGTTTTAGTCCTTTCTGTGACTTCTCCATTCTCCTTTCTGTGAGTGCAGAAGTGACAGTGAGCTCTCCCTGGCATCAAGAAAAGCACTCCTTTTCCCTGGACTGGGTTGTGAGGATGTATTTCCAGCTTCTTGGCTGCTGGGGAGTCTCCTGTCTGCTTTTAGAAATGGGTATGTTAGTGTAGTGCCCGGTCTTGCCTAAGGTGGGCATCGTGCTAACCAGCTGTGCCACCTTGCAGCTGCACAACTTTGGGCTAGCTCACATCTGGCAGCACAGTGCAGTGCTGGTGTTTGGAGGGATGTGTCTGGCACGTCCGAGGGAAGGTGTGTGGAGCTGTTGAAGGTCGTGACAGCGAACAAACTTCCAGAGCTCTCCCAGTCTGAATGGGTAATGATGACATAAAGCAGAACTGGATGGTCACTACCAGCCCTATATTTGCTTTGCCCAACCCCCTGAGGCTCATACAGCATTTGTGCTATAAGTACCACAAGACAGTAGCTTGTTTTACTAGGGCTCTTTTTGGGGGAAAAGTATGTAGCTGTCTTAAAGATACCGTTAAAAATTGGTGCATCTTCAACACTGTAAGTTTCTCTCTCTTAATTTGGAAAAATACTCAGTTAGCTGAAATTGTAGAGGAGGAAGAAGAATCGGTTTAAGGGAGTTGGAGACTAAGTGTTAACAGGCTGACTGGCTGGATCTGTTCTGCCAGGGGTGTTTGTTTTGCTTTGCCTCCTTTCCCTCTAGGACCTGCTGTGGGGAAGGGGAACCGAAGCTGCATCTGCTGTCGAAGATGCCTCTCCTCTTCAAGAGGCTGGTGCCGCTCCTGGACAGCACCAGGCATTTGGAGATAGGAGATGCTGTCCCTGTGAAAGCAGGACTTGTCTGCTGATAAACCCGCCCAAAATCAGTGGTTATCCTATATAAGCTTATTTATCTGCCTTGCAGCTTCCTCAACTCCATGTATCTACTTTGGCAGCTGTTTTTTTTTTTTTTTTTTTTTTTTTTCCTTTGGATAGGGGATAATCATGGTGTTCAGCCCGGAGCAGCGTTTGCTGCTGACTGCATTTCTGATAACTGTCTCAAACTGAGAGTTTTTGAGCATTAGAGCATCCGTGTGACAGATTCAGCTAGAATTGACTGCATGTAAGCTGTGCACAAAACTATTAATCACCAGTAATTTATTTGAGAGGGAAAGAGTTGATTTCTAAAAGGAAAGTATATCTTTTTGGGCAATTCCCTTCTGTGGATGCAAGGGAGAGGTGTGTGAAGCCCTTGGGGTCAGTGGTGCAGCTATATTTTATGGCTGTTAAATATGTAGTTTTCCTACCTGTTGTTTTCTGTCAGCCCAACATCAATCTGCTGATACATTTCCTGTGTTTTTCTACTTTTATGTATGCCAAAGCCCTGCTCTTTCTTTCCAGGCTAGTGAGTGTCCAGTCAGGCTCCTTTTACCACTCACACTTCCACTTTTCTTCATGTTCCTTTGTCCCATTCCCATGTGTCTTCCATACAGTTATTTCCCAGAGCTTCCTCCCCAGCTACCTCTTTATAACCACTGAGCTGCTAATGTGAGCTTGCTTTTCAGAATCCCATCTCTATTTTGGGCATCTCAACTTATTAATTTCAAGGCTACCATAGGCCCTTGCAACCTTCTAGTCTGCTATGCACAGCAGAGATCAGGGTGTTTTCCTTCTTGCACTTTCTCTGATTGCCTTCAGCTGCAGTCAGGTTTCTTTCTGGGTGACAACTACTGCTCCAAGGACCCAAAGTTATTTTTACTGCTCTGAGGTAAGGCTGGACGCGTTAGTTGCACTGCAGTCTTTTGTATCCACCTCCTCCTTATCCAGCCTTGCATTGTCGCAGGGTTCATCTGGATTTGTAGTGCAGGCTTCTCTATTAAGGAGACAGAGCAGTTGGCACGGATAATACTGCATGCAGCTCAAACGTGATGTGGGGAATACCCCCGCAGAAGCTAAGGACTTCCCTTTGAATGAACTTAATCTCTTTTCTATAGCGTGTATTTCCATATTGGTAATGCTGGCTGTTGTGCTTTGGATACCTAGTGTATTATGCTTTGTTATTCTGATCATGGTTTTAGCCTAGGCTGCACTGTGTATTTTTTCTTAACCTGTACTCTAGGTATGGTGGATGTGGATACCCAAGGTAATGTAGATGGATGGCTAAAACCAGGAGTTGTCTGGAACTACAGATGCCCTCAAGGTGAGAAGGTAGCAGAGGCAGTTGGCAGTCTGATCAGTGTGGATGTGGCCGTGTTCAGTCACGTTTTCAGCACAGAGGGGCTTTCGGCCTTACGCGAGGCTGTAAGGCTTCCTCTCTGCTGGGTATTTAAGCAAATGCCTTGCTCTACTGGGGATTAGATGAACACTGCACTGAATCACTTTTAGTAGCTTTTTGACTGTTATTTGCAAGCTGTTTTTTGTGATCGTGCGATGTGAGGCAAGATTCAAAAAAAAAAAAAAGGGAAAAAGAAAACAAAAGGAGGTGGGATTTAGAGGAGGACTCTAAATGCCAGGCTTGTCGTGTGTGGCTTTGTGAAAAAGTAATGAGATGCAAGTGAATCATGAGCAGTGACTAATTTTCTCTTGCTCCCTCCCTCCCCCTAGAATCCGGGAAAAATCTTGTGTGTAATGGAAGGTAGCCATGATAGGAGCCAGGAAAACAGACTGAGAAAAGCTCCCTAAGGAAAATGAGGAATATCTCCATCTTCCTATGTAATCTACATATAAGAGTGGAGGAGGAGGAAGAAATGAGGTTGTCTCAGGTGTGATCAGGAAAACCAATCCAAAGAGAAACAAACAACACACAGGCGTGGGGTAGTCTTGTAGGAAAAGACTGATGGTTTTATGTCAATCAATAGGTGGGAAATGGTCTCCAGTGGCTCAGCTGAGCAGTGTCAAAGGGAGCAATCTCTGAAGAATGGGACATATGTATGAAAACCTTTTCTAGGTAAACCAAGTTTGGGTGGTTAAGTTGGTAGCCTCCCAAGGTAACGTGGCCACCAGAGTGGTGGAAGAATTCATTGTGCAGATATAAATGGAGTAAGCACCATTTCAGAGCTTTACAGAGAATTGGCTTAGAAAACAGATTGTTGTGTTCCTCAGACTAAGGCAGCCCTGCTGCCCTAGGAGCTAGGGAGTTGCTTCATGCCTTAACCAACCTCTTGACGTGTAAAACTGGGGGGCTCGTAGTGCATGTGTTTAAAGTGAATTGCTGGGGCAATTCAGGAGGCTTGTGTGTGGTGAAAAGGATCTGAGACTTATTTTGTCAACTTGCTCTTCTGTAATTGCTTCTAGTGACGTAGCTGAATACATAACCCTTTTTACGTGAGAATTGAGGAGGATAAAAGTTTTCTGCAGGTGACTGCAGAAATGGCCTTTTAATGTTTTTTTTTAACTTTTTTTTTTTTTAACACATTATCTTCAGATAAGTGCATGCAAAAGAAGACACACTTGGCCTCAGTGCATATTTTGGTCTTAACCCCCTGGGAAGCTGTATGTTAGAAACATCACCCTACTTTGCCTCTCCCTGTATTTGAAAACTGTTCAGGTGAATTTAATGGTATGATCTACCATGTTGTATTGGTGTCCTTACTAGGCCCTCTCAGGGCAGCTGCTTTAGCAAGGGTTGTTCTTAGTTTTTTGAGTCTTCTTTCAGCTGAGAAGTACTTGATTAGGTTCACTTTTGATGCAACTCTTGGGTTTGCATACTTGAACTGCAAGTGTGTGTGTGTCAGCCTTACACATCCAAGATAAGGGCATCAGGACAAGTATCAGTAGAGTCCTTTTCCTAATCCGTGGTACTTGAAGTGCAGAAAATCTGTGGTAGCTTAATTCTGTGCTTTGCTCTTGTGGATCCTGATATGTCTTAAACTGGAGGATATGCACAATCTGTACCAGTCCCTGCACGCTTTGTGAGCTGTTTCTGATTTATGGATGTAGATATGACACTTCCAAAAGCATGGTGGAATCCCATGCTGATGAAATAACTGGCTTGTTTTACCGTGGCTGAAGGCATTTGTTTTATCTGAAGGTTTCTCTTTACAGAGATTATGATTCTATTTTCCCAAGTAGTTTCAGATAAGTCAGAAGATCAAGGACCTGACTCCCTGTGTAGCACTTAGCAGTACATGTGTGTTGTTTTCTACATGCACATGGTTAGAGTCATGTTGTACAGAGGTTTGGGGACCTGCAGTCTTTCTGGATATGTTGGGAAGGTGTGTGCATTCACCTCTATATTCACCTCTGTTCACCCAGTCTGTCTATAGATATACTGGGTTTTTAAAAGCCTCATAGTGAACTCTAATGCTCCATTCCTGCAATTTTTTTTTTCAATTGAGCACTGTAAGATCATGTATCATCAATTGCCTTTGCAATTTGTTTTCATAGGCAACACTTGGATTAGTAAAAATTGCTGAAATGCTTACAAGCTTGAGCAAAGAAGAATTGCAAGGCTGGCTGGCTGTCTTGGGCTGATAACTGCTGGCAGGATCCCTACCGTGGTTTACAGTAACAGACTCTAAGAGCACCTGACTTGGCTGGGATAAGTGAATTTATTTCTTTTGATACCTTAGTTTGTCAAATGTTACAGATATGAAGGGGCCGCATGTGCTTAGTTGGAAGCTTTTGGGATGTCTTTCCAGAGCTGCAGACTGTTAATTTGTGGTTTTGACATGAGTCCCGCTCTCAAACGGTACTTCAGGGAAGGAGGATAGTTTGGCAAGTAAGGCAGGCATATACCTATGGTCTGCTTCCTAGCAGTAGTGCAGACCCTCCAAGATGAGGATTTTTGAACCGTGCCCGTGGAGACTTTCCCATGTGGAGTAGCTATTGGTATTCTGAAAGTTACTCTGATACAATTACCAGCATATCACTCTCCATTTTAATTGCATTCATGTAACTACAGAAATTCAGGAAAAAAAACAATTCTCTGCATCCCTGCTTTTGCTTCCTCCTTATTGGTATTCTTTTTTTTGTGGTTCTTCTTGGAACTCAGTCTGTTGTAAAAGCTTTTCACCATTCTGCTCCATGATTCTTTGTCTTTTTATTTGTGTTTTTTTTTCCCTGCAATGCAAGTGCTATTTTTTTATCTGAAGTATTCTCTCCAGTTCCAGGCAAAATCAGACTTGCTCACTTCTTGCTCAATTTTCCCCACCTATCTCTTGTTTGCAGCACTGCTTATTCTGTCCGTCTTCAGGCTGAACATGGCAGGATGGGTGGATGCCTCTTGCCTGCCGCAGTCCGCGCCTTTCTACCCATCGCTTCTCTCCATTCTGCTTCCTTATAGAGACAAGTCTGTTGTGCCTATAGAAAGGCAACACCTTCCTGAGCATAGTAAGGAAACCCGTGAGTGGTAAGGAAATCCTTTAAGGGATTTGGAGCTGCTGGCAAGCTGCAGAAAATGATAGGAAATCCAGACCTGCTCATGAAGGTGCAAAAGTGCTGTGAATAGATGGGTTTGTGATATGACTGCAGTCTTCAGAAAGAAGTGGACACTGACACATCACTTCACTTATCCCAGCTACGAGATGTTAGATGCTCTTCATGTTCTTCTTGAATTGCTGCCTGCAGTGCTGATGTTCCTGTGCAAAACGAAAGCGATTGAAGAACAAAGTTACTGATTACTTAAAATTGATGGAAATTAATAATGCTCCTACTGCAGCGCGTTTTGACTTTGTGGCCCTGATATCTGCTGAGCTAAATCTGCGAATTTGCTTTGTGTTGGATGCTGGATAAATTTGCACCTTCTAATAAAACTTTGCCTTTTGCATGAGTTCCCAAGGAACGCTTGCAGCTTAGATACAATGCCATTAATGCATGGGGCTGGGATTTCAAAGTAATGTGTGTATTTGTTCATTCAGGGAGAAATAAATCCAGTTCTGCTGTCAGCGGGACCCAGGTTCTAGGAGAGAGGAGCAGCCGGGAAGGATCTGCCCAAAGGATGCCTCGACAACCAAGCGCTAGCCGGCTGCAGAAAGTAGGAGCTTCTGGAAAGAACAGTGGAGGCAACAGTAGCTAAATAAGATACTGGCTCTGTTTTTTGATGCTTGAAAATGTACATAATCTGTCCTGTAAAAATTGCATGTTTTGTATCTACTTGCGAGGCAAATAATATTTGTAATATCTGGAACTGTGATGGCTTTTATTTCTAAAACTTCCTTTGGCGACTTGTATTACTGGGAGTTGCCTGAAGGCTCCTAGGACAAGAGGTGTGAAGTGCAGTAGCACTTACTTTTCTCTGGGGAGATCAAGATGTCTTTCAAGGCAATTCTCCATGCTTCTTCCTTCCCTGAAATCGGGTTTGACACATTCACAGCAGCAGGAACACAACAGCTGAATTCCAGGAGATGGATGGTGTTGATATGGGCTGTGTACTGCTAGAGGAAGAGCCTTATAATGAGGGTAACTGCACTGGAAACTTGAATACCTGGTAGGACATGTCTTTACTTGAATATTGCCATGTCTTCTTCACGTGCAGGGTTATGTAAGGTGTTAACATCCTAATCTGAAAATCAGTTTGACCTAATTGTGTGACAACTAGTCCTTTTGGTGCTTAATATATATATATTTTAGTTCATAGAGTGTTACAAGAGCCTTTTGCCTAATTGAACCAGCTTAAATGTGAAGTTTTGCCAGAGTTAAAAATAGCTTCATCACTCTGGATAAGATATAAGCAAGTGGCTGAAAGGGATAAAAGAAAAAAGCTGTAGTGTTGCCATCATCATGCTGGGAGTGTCTGCAGACATTGGGCTTACTTGTTCTTTCCTCTCTAGCTCAGAGATCTTAGTGAAATTCATTTCTCTGAATTAGGAGAAAGCACTTGCTCCTGTTGGCTGCCTCTGTTCTTTGAGGGGGATTACTAGCGTTTCCACAACTCTGGGACATTTCCCAAGCCTGAGGAAACAAGTGCTAAAATATTTTTCCCGAGCAACTGAAAAGTGCTGGGAGAAGAAAACTTGTGCAAAAATCCTAATGGTGGCCAGATACTCCTTCATTAGGTGATTTTTTTTTTCCTCTAATGCTAGAACAGCTAGGACTAACACAACAAGAGAGCTGATTAATATTCAAAAATCACTTCCTCCAAGCTCAAGATTGGTACCACCCTATGAGTAAGAAGTCGGGCACAGGGGCCAAGAGACCACGTGGATGAGCAAGAAGCCCCTGGCAAAACTCAAGCTCAATATGGATTCACAGAGGGGAAAACATGTGTAATGGACCTGGTGGCCTTCTATGAGGGGCTGACTGGCTGGATAGATGAGGGAAGAGCAGGGGATGTTGTCACCCTTGACTTCAGCAAGGCTTTTGACACTGCCTCCTGTAGGGAAGCTCAGGAAAGTGGGTGAGATGAGTGGACAGGCGGGCGGATCAAGAACTGGCAGAATGCAGAGCTCGGAGGGTTGTGATCAGGGGTGCAGAGTCTAATGGGGGGCCTGTAGCTAGCGGTGTCCACTGGGGATCGTCCTGGCTCCAGTCTTGTCCAACTTTGTCAATGACCTGGATGAAGGGGCAGAGCGCACCCTCAGCAAGTTTGCTGGTGATACCAAACAGAGGAGTGGCTAGAACACCAGAGGGTTGTGCTGCCACTCAGAGGGACCTGGACAGGCTGGACAAAGGGGAACCTCATGAAGTTCAACAAAGGTAAGCGCAGGGACCTGCAAAGAAGGAGAAGTAACTTCATGTGCTAGTGCATTTTGGGGGTTGACCTGCTGGAGAAAAGGATTTGGAAGTCCCAGAGAACTGCAGACTGACCATGAGCCAGCGATGTGCCCTGGTGGCCGAGAAGGCCAAAGGGTGCATTAGGAAAAGTTGTCAGCAGGTCTAGGAAGGTGGTCTGCTCTTCCCTTCTGCACAACCTGCTTGCTTTCTATGGTGTGATGACTGCCTTGGTGGATGATGCGAGAATAGTGGATGTAATTTTCCTTGGCTTTAGGAAGGCCTTTCAGCATAGTCCCCTATATCATCCTTGCAGCCGTGGTGGGGAGATGTACCTGAATGGGTGGAAAACTGGCTGGACTGCTGTCCTCATGTGTAGTAGCCAGAAGTTGATAGTTCACTTAGCAGCTGGTTGCATATAACTTTTCTCAGGTGTTGGTGCTGCTTAGTGTCACCAGTAAGAGCCCCTTGGACAAAATTGAGTGTGGTATGATAGTGATGGGTAAGTGTCATGAAACATGTACTGACAGACATGCACAGATAAGTGCATGAGATTTCACCAGAGGGGCGTGAGATCTGTGACGTTTCCCTGGTGTGGTGGGAAGCGCAAACTATCTTTTGTGATGATGGTTGTTTCTGTTGGGGTTCTCTGGAAGTGGGGAGCAACTTCCTCCCAGATCATTGTTGTCATGCCCAGGTCTCAGCCTGGTTGCACATACCTCTTTTACCTCTAAGTCCTTCCCAGTTGCCCTGGTCCTGCACCATTCATGGAAAAAGAGCACTTAGCAGCTATGGAGAGTGACACAGATCTTTGGTTCATCAGAGGGTTTTTTTTTTTTTTTTTAAAAGCAGGTCTTGGACAAGGTGGTGCACATGCCTTGATCTGCTCTCCACTGGTTTGGGTTTTGTCACCAAGAGCCTTTTCCTTTATCCTGAAGAGCCACAAAAAGAGTGGTTCTTCTGTAAGATCCCCAAGCAGGGAACCTGGTATCTTCCTGGATCAGGAGTGTTCAAGCCCCTCTGCCTCTTCCCAGCCTGCCTTCGTATCGGGCGGATGAAAACCAAGCTGGCTCCTTGGCTCTGGTATCTGTGGTCAGGAAAAGGTAGAGAGGGCTGCAGGGATGTGTTGTTCTCTGGGACCTGCTCAGAGACCACAGGCAGATCCACAACCATCCTCCCGGTCCCAACCGATGATGGATGATTTCCCTGCCCCACTCCCGTGTCTGAGCCCTGGGATGGACATTGAGACCCGTGTCTGACCCTCAGCAGCACATGTGACCCCGCTTGTGTCTGTGTCCCCACATCTGACCCCCCAACCTCATATCTATCTGCCTCCCACCTCCTCCCCTGAGACTTTTGGAGACGTGTGCTGATGTCCAAACTCAGGCTCATTTCTGACCCCTCTTGCAACCCCATCCTCGTTTTCTCGGGGCTCCCAGCACCAGGCTGGGATAAGAACGTTGGGATTGTCTGGGGCAGCAGAGAGCATGAGCAGGCTCCCTATAGCAGGCAGAGGGAGAAACGGGTGAGCGGGAGCAGAGTGGCGCAGCGGAAGCGTGCTGGGCCCATAACCCAGAGGTCGATGGATCGAAACCATCCTCTGCTAGGTTTTTTTTTTTTCCCCTTGCTCCCGTCACTCCGCTCTTCCCGCACAGCTGAGGGTTGCCGGGCGCCGCTGAGGGCTGTGCAAGCGTTGCGATAGCCCCGCAAAAGAAGGGACGGGCGCCTTTGAGGAGAGAGCGGAAGAGAGAAGGGAGAAAGAGAGGAAAAAAAAAAAAAAAAAACACACAACTGGCCCGTACGGGGATCGAACCCGCGACCTTGGCGTTATTAGCACCACGCTCTAACCGACTGAGCTAACCGGCCCCGCTGTTGTGGAATGCGCCAGCCCGCCCTGAGGTGTTACTTGCAGCGGCGCCGGGTGGATGGGACTGCGGGTGGAGTAGGGGCGCCCCCTACTGAAAAGCGAGGGAAAAAGAAGAAAGAGAGAAAGGAGAGGGAGGAAAAAAAAAACCTAGCAGAGGATGGTTTCGATCCATCGACCTCTGGGTTATGGGCCCAGCACGCTTCCGCTGCGCCACTCTGCTCTACAGCAAAAGCTCTTTCCACCACTGCTGATAGAGGTAGCGCTGCTGCCTCGTCCACCTCCTGCAGAGCCTCCCTCCAAGGATGGGCTGGTAGGAAGGTGAGCAAGCTGCTGGTGGGGAGTTGAAAAGAATGACGGTGGTTGTGTTTTTGCATGGGGTGCTTTCAAGACTGGGGACTTGTTTTGGGAATGCTGGCAGTTGAGAAAGAAATAAAGATGTTGAGAAAAAGGAGGAAGAGGAAAGAGGAAAAAAGAAGAAAAGGAAGAAGAAAAAGGATAAAAAATGAAGAAAGGAGGAAGAAGAAAGAATAAGAACCAAGAAGAAAGACGTAAAGAAAAAAAGAAAAGAAAGCCAGGGAGGTGGGGGAAACCTGGGGACTGTGCTATTCATCACTTCACACACTTCAAATTGACCTCAGAAGGTATCAGATAAATTATATTGGTTCTATGGAGCAAGTCTTGTGTGCGAAAGGAGAATATGCTCTGCTGGTGATGAGATTTGACTCGCTTTCTGCAAGAAAAGCTAAGACTTTTCCTTTTTTTTTAGATTTTTTTCTGCATATTAGATATTTTTGTATGGCCAGAGCCATGTTTTCTTATGACAATAATTATTTTTATACTCTCTTGAAGCTTAATCATTGAGTAGAAAGAGGGCAAAAGATTTAAAGATGCTAATTTATGGCTATATTTCTGTAGCCTACGTAATGTTTCAAAGCTTGCATTAAGTATATTTATTAATTCAATACAAGATGATTTACATTTTCTAGGACTTTTCAATAAAAACTAAAATGAGTAGATTCTTTAAAGGCTTTGAAGAACACAAATTCCTTGATATTTAATAGGTGAGGTGTGAACAGTGGTCAGAGAATCAGTGATACTCTCTGGGCAAAGACATCTTGCTGACAAATTTTCTCCTTCCCAAGGTTTTGCTCAGGGCATTTTTTACTTCTTTGTTTCGTAAGCTGTAGATGATTGGGTTCAGCATAGGTGTCACTACTGTATAGGAAAGAGCTACCAGTTTCTTGTTGTTTAGTGAAAGGCTGGACTTTGGCTTTAAATGGATCAGGCCGATTGTGCAATAGAAGAGTGTCACCACCACAAGGTGAGCAATGCAGGTGGAGAAAGCTTTGTGCCTTCCTTCAGCAGACGGTATTTGGAGGATGGCACAGATGATCCGGGTGTAAGACGCTGCTATCAAAATGAATGGGATCAAAACAATTATAACAGTAGCAATGAACACCAGAAGCTCAAATAAGTATGTGTCTGAACAAACCAGGTCCAGAAGGGGGGAAATATCACAGAAGAAATGCTCAATCACCTTTGAGCTGCAAAAAGGATAGCTGAACAGCCAACCAGTAAGTCCTACAGCAAATGGAAAAGCAGAAACCCAGCATGTTATGACCATGTGAAGACACACTCTCCTGTTCATTGTGGTGACATAATGTAAGGGATGACATACAGCCACGTATCGATCATATGCCATGGCACCCAAGAGAAAACACTCAGAAGTGACAAAGAATATGACAAAGTAAAGCTGCAGGGCACAGGCAAAAAAGGAGACAACCTTTCTCTCCAACAACAAATCTACAAGCATCTTGGGCACTATGTTTAACGAAAAGCAAATTTCAATCAAAGACAAGTTTTTGAGAAAATAGTACATGGGAGTGTGCAAGGCAGGGCTGGTGGTTGTAATTACAATGATGAGAATGTTCCCTGTCATGGTGATCAAGAACATCAGAAGGATTCCCTGAAAGAGGAGGACCTGGAAGGTGGCAAGGTGGGAGAACCCTTGCAAGGTGAAATAGGTCCAGTTTGTGACCCGTGCTATATTGGCACCTTCCATCTGAAAGAGATGTTCCTCTGAGGTTTTCCAGCTCAGCCTGTGTGATCCAACATGAAACAAATAAAGAACAAAATGTTTATAGGGAGGAAGATGTAATTATGAATTCAACAGGCTCGGTGATCAACTAGGCAATTAAGAGCCATCTATAATAAACTCAATATAAATGCTTATAATAAAACAAGGAAGTAAGAAAAACAGCCACATTAAATACAGAAGAGTTACATTTTGCCCTTTTGCTTTGCTTCTAATTTGATTGTTTTCTTTCTAACTAAGCTACTATGTTATTGTGTCTAGTTAGCATTTTATGTCAACTGATTTTTTTGGGGAAAAATATTTTAATCAACAATTTATGTATTATATTTTGTATGTGCAAAATGTGGATTTATTTCCTATGGAGCTGTAATATAATTAAAATATTTGCTTTATTAAAAATATATATATTTCCCCTTGTTTCACACACATATATTGCACATTTCTGACAGTTTGAAGAGTGGACAAAGAATATATTTAGCTATTGGTCTCATCATTACAAAAGTATAAACTAATGATACACCAGATTTATGTTTTCTAGTTAGCATTGCTCTACTTTCAGCTCCCTGAACAATTACTTATTGAATCAGTGTTTTAAGTAACCTTCTTCCTGTAGACCTGTACAATCTACCCGCTCTTATTTAGATGTTTGCAATGAAGGTGTCCCCCCCATCTGAGATAAAATCTGCATTCTTACGCTACATAACATTTCAGTATGTTTTTCCAACACACTTGTTTTCTAGACTCCATCTTGCCACTACCTGCAATGCAGGAATGAAATAATAAAATTAGACAGGCCATCACAAACAAGATATCTCTATCTTCTTGATCTTTCCGTTTGCTGAATAATTGCAAAACATTTCACTCAAAGTACTGCTTCTTAATTTGATGTCTTCTTTTTCTAAATGCTATTGTTTAATTACTTGAATGAGGTGCATGCATCTCCTACTTCAAAAATGAGGATGAGAACAGGATAGTGTTTCATACATGCTACATAAAACAACATAATCTGAAATGTGAGAGTTTAGGTCAGATGAGTTGAACACTTCCACTGAGATGTGAAAATATATTCTGTATAAAAGTGCAATGTTAAACCTTAGTGATGTTTTATTGTCTTCCAGTGAGGTGAAGATTTTCACAGGGACCTACACAGTCCAACATACAGCTTAGAGTGAAATCCAGCAAACTTCCTGAATTTCCTTCAGCAAGGATGAATAAACTTGGGTATTTCCTTAGCTGCAACTTCTGCCCATTGACTTACTTTTCACTGGGCACCGTTCAGTAGTTCAGTAGTTCTAGCTCCTTTTTTTTTTTTTTCTTTTTTTCTGAAGACAGCAATGAGACTCCCCCTTTTGCCTTCCCTTTCTAAGAAAATCCATTCCTTTCCCTCTTCTCGCATGTCTTATGCTCCATCCTTGTGGCTCTTTTCTGGATGCTCTTTAGTTTCTCAGTCTTTCATTTGTATGGGGAATACTAAAATTGGATGCTGTTCTCCACAGGCGACCTCAGAAGAACCAAGTAGGGTGGAATCAGCGCTTCCCTCAGCTTGCTGCTTACCTCTGGCTAGGTGGTTATCCCTCACCACCTCATGAATGCACTGCTGGCTCTCTTTTGACTTGCCCTCCCGTAGTACACATACATCCTTTTCTGCAGAACTGCTCCCTAGATAGTCATTCCCCAGTCTGTACAGAGGCATATAATGTCCCAATGCCAAACACTTTGGCATTTGTCTTAGCTGAACTTCATGAAATCCTGGAGTACTCTGCGACCTGATTGCATCGCTCTGGGTAGCACTTCTCACTCTGAAATTGTGCAGCTACTTTGTTTCTTAAAAAATAAAAATAAAAGGCCATGAAGGAGGCTTTTCTGAAGAAATCCATATTTCTTTAGAAAAAAGCTTTTGTGTTTTCATCTCTGAACATTCATATGCTAAGCATCAGCAGCTGAGCTACTCATTTACATTTCCCTTAGAGCCTGAAAAGAAATAAATGCTTTTAGGCGTTGTTTCATACATCAGAAGAGATATAAAATAGGCTAAATGCCAAAAGTGCTTGAGTTTCTTACATCTCAAAGGAAGTCTTAACATTTAGCTCTGACATCAGTGTATCCATTGCAGATGGCTAGAGCGCTCAGATGCATTCTATCCTGTCCCATAAATATACAAATGCATTTTTCCCTTGATCTGTCAATACTAACACACATTATTCTTGCCAATTTCTGTTACCATAATGTCTAGAAAATAATGATATACCTCAATTTTCATGAGAAGCAGTTGAGAGTTTTTGATATGATGCCTTTGTTACCCATTTCAGATATCGGGATACCTTTTTTCCCCATTTGCGCGATGCTTCATGTCTGTGAAGATTTTCGTGCACAATTTTGAAGAGTTGGTGAGGTTTGCCTGTTTTTTTGTTTTCTGACCTGCATTTTATTTTACATGTCTTTCTGAGATGGGAAGTCCTCTCTATATTCATTGCCAAGAATACTCAGAAGACAAAGCACGTCCCTTGGTATTGTAGCAGGCAGTGAACAACTTAAATTAGGGAGAGTCAACTACTTTTTTTTCTTTTTCCTTACATGAGTGAGACAATAAAATTAAGAGTAATTAAAAGTTCAAGCAGGGAAAAGTGCTATTTTCTGTTGGAATGCATTGGGATGAGGGAAATACCTGTAGCTATATAGTTTTTTTTGAATTGTCAAGGAAGCCTGTCTTAATGACAGAAAAAAAATCCCAAACAAATCGGACCATTTGTTTTATACGACAGTCTGAGAATGGGTAAATCGCCATCTGGAAACAATTCTCTTTTTATTAACATGAAGGTAGCAGAGCATATCACTCAGAGGCAAAAGCTGACATTTGAATGGACAAATTTAATTGAAATGGTCCCTACAGCTCTTTTTTTTTTCTACAGAAAATGATAAATTTATGTTTCCAGAACTAAACCTTGAAAAATGTCTGAGACCTACATTGAACATAATATTTTGTGAAAACTTAGGAAACTCATTAGCCAATAAAAGAGGAATTTGTCATACCTAATTTCAGACATTTGTAACCCAGGGTTTTGATTGTTGCTCACACACCTAGTGGTGTTTGAAATGTGCTAGAGTATCCAAGACATCTGCAAAAAGCTGGCAAAGGCGAAAAGACCCTACTGATTTGTCTTACCGATCTCCTAGGAGACCTGCCCCCTTGTTGGAAGCCAGATAAGATACTCCCAGGTATCTCAAAGGGCCCTGAAGTTCTGTATTTGGCAAATTATTTGACCTCTAAATATTAACAGCTGAGCCAGTCATAGAATCACTCCTAGGAATAGACACTTCTAAGACAATCCATCATATCCTACGAAGTCCAAAATATCACACTATAGAAATGTCTTTATGTCTTTTTTTTTTTTTTTTTGGCTCTACTGAGTATGCTGGTACATAACTGACTAAAACATATGTAGAAGTTAAATTGCAGATATCTAAGTGTTAACTAGTTTTCTAGACATTCATTAGAGTAAATAAAGAAATATAGACATTTATTGATCTGGAGAGGCTCTGTCAGTCTCATACAGCTTTGGTTGTCATGTGGTACTATTTCTTCCTATTTCTGCTAACCACCTCTCCAGCTATTCCTTCCTCCAGATCCCAGGGCTGTTCTTGCTACCATTTTCTTGCTTTGTCTTTCTAACTGTTCTCAAGAGACACATTTCCTTGCTGCAGTGGCCACCCCTGGTGCTGCGCTTCACTTCTTACTCCACTCTCTGCTCCTGCTCTCTGTTCTCCACTACTCATTGCACTGCTGGACACTATGAAGAAATGTGAAACTTTTCTTGCCATACTATTTCCTTACGTTTTTAGCCATGTTAAATCTTACTAAAAACACACATTGCAATCATAATTCTAAGATCTATAGAAGACTCCTAACAGCTCTTCCTTTTTTTCCCAGAAAACTCTTTCTCCAGCTTTTTGGCCATCTTATTTATTTTTTTCTGTTTGTATCCTAGCCTTGAAAACAACACCTTTAAAGTGGTCACTTGACTTCTATACGCTGCTTGTAGGGTACAGCAAGGGCAGCTCCTGCACTCCTCTCAGGGACAGATACACAAACACAAGGCACACTATGGTCAATGATGTGTATTACCTCTGCGTGTCAGTGGAGGCTCTCCAGCAATTTTCTAATCAAGATAAGAATGGAGCAGGAGAGTCCTTACATGGCTGAGCATCGATCCATTGTGAGGAACACCACGGGACACTAAATGAGGTTTTTTTGTATTATACACATGCTCAGTAAACACATTGAGCTCATTGCCAATCTCGATTGAAAGCTCAGGTGTAGTGTAACCCTGGCACACGCTCAGCCATATGGTTCTGGAACAGTGAACATTATTTACCCTTTTTTAAAATAGAAAGCAATTCTCTGAAATACAGTAATTTACTTGCCTGTTTTTGCAGAGCTTCCTTTACCTCTTTGTTTCTCAAACTATAAATGAGAGGATTGACCAAGGGAGTGAGAATGGTGTAAAAGGCAGAGAAGATTTTGTTCAGAGATATTTGTGTATTGTAATGAGGAAATACATAGACTGTTAATATGGACCAGTAAAAAAAGTATCACCACTATAAGGTGTGAAAAGCACGTGGAAAAGGCCTTTTTCCTTCCAGTGGCAGAAGGAATCCTCATGACTATGAAAATGATAGACAGATAGGATAAGAGGGTCAACAGAAACGGAGGCAGTGAGCATACGCCTGCCACAACAGAAGTGGCAAGTCCTGCCACATGAGTGTCACTACAGTAGAGTTTTACGACTGGAAAAGAATCACAGAAAAAATGTTCAGTTTCATTGGGACCACAGAAATCTAAATTTGAGATCAGGAATGTCAAGATAGAATTAGAAAGCTGCTTATCCAGGATGCAACAGCAAGTTGTAGACAGAGCTTGCCACTCATACAGACTGGATAGTGCAGAGGTCTGTACACTGCTAGGTACCTGCTACTTAAAACTGAAAAGCACTTAAAACTGAAGCACTGCACACAGGCTTCTCCTGTGGGGCAAGAAGTCTTTCTGACAAATCTCCAACCTGTGTAAGCAAATTAAAAATTAACTTTTTTTCCCATTAGAAAACACCACAAACTTTGCCATAAAACATTCTGATGTGAAAAAAAAGATTTAATTTCTTCCCATATTCCCACATTTCCACTGATAATATACATATATGCATTATGTTCATTATATATAGCTATGAATCCATCCTTTATGTGTAAATTTTTATTATTTGAAGGAGGCTAAAAGAGAATAGAAGTTGTAGAACAACAAACTAATGCAGACAGCACTTCTAGGAACTTAAGAATTGTGAAATCCCATGACCTCCAATAAAAAAAAAATGCATGAAGAACATTTATGCCATCAGCAGCGTATGTTCTACCTATCAAAAACTGCAGGGCACACAAACATCCCTCCGCTTGTTGCAGTCACCCTGCGCCCGAGGCCGCGGGTGTCTCCGGGGCACGCGGAGGAGCCCAGCGGGAGCGGCGGGAGCTGCAGCCACGCGGCCAGCGCGTGACCAGGCAGCCCATTGGGCGGCCTCGCGCGGGATCCCCTCGCTGATTGGCTGGTTTGTTGCTGGGCTCCGCGTGCTGCTGCGGGCTCGGGAGCTCTATAAGTTGTGTTTAACCCGAGATAGAAGTTTTTGGCTCGCCAGCGCAGAGACCCTGCTGCTCAGCACGCCCACACCGGTTGTTTCAGCATCCATGTGTTGTTGCCAGGCGTAGAATGAAGGACTCCCGACCGGAGGAGTGAAATTCACCCTTTCATAAACAGGATAAATCCTCTTCTGAAAGCAATGTAAGCCTCTTTTTTACTGATAATAGAGAGTTTAGCACACTAATGTTTATCAAAAATTTTATAAAATTGAAAAATTTTAGTTTAATTCAACCCTACTGTTTGTTACTGTTACCTTTTTTATTTTCTCTTGTATATACTGGACTCCCTCGGTCTCTCTAAATTTTCTTTCTTTCTTTTTTTTTTTTTTTCCCCTCTTCCCAGAACACTTGTGGTTTTGTCTGGTCTTTTCTGTATTTTTAAAGTATATCTTTAAAATTCAGTGGCCAAAACTGGACATAATACAGTGGTTAAGGTCATGCCACCAAAGGAATTGAATAGAAAAGTTACTTCTCTTTTCTTCTGTATAGAGATCATCATCTTTGCTTTTACCCAGATAGGTGTGGACTTGGAAGACATATCAAAAACCTTATGGGGTTCTATAATGCTAGATACAAAATACAGTTTTTTGTTTTGTTTTTGTTTTCCAGCTCACTGTCTTCCCAGATATATTTGGCAGTGTCTGTCTGAGATTTCTTCAGTAGTATTCCTGTCATCTAACTGAATATCTGCAGTGTAGACATCTCCTCTACTCAACTCAGGCTGCTTTTATAGTCTCTTGGGAGAAGTGGGCACTTCAGATTAATTCAACCAGCAGGTTTTAGATTTTACATTGTAAGAGTTTAGTTATGGAAGGAAGTTATTTATTTCCTTTCATGGCCAAACGCAGCAGTTAAGATGGGTCAGTGCAGGCTTCTTTCCCATTGAGATGTTATTCATCACATGTGCACTACAAGGGAGGTAACCAGACACTATATAATGAATGTCAGATAAAGATACTCATCCAGTCTGTCCTACCTGGACCACTTTTGGTAGCATAACTATGTAATATTTTCACTTTTTTTTTTCTTTTTTAACTACACAGATATAATTTAAAATTTTGCATTAAATCTCATTTGTTCAAAAAGCCAAAGCTGAGCTGATTTGCCAGCATCTGACAAATGAAATCACTGAAAGT
Organism: Tinamus guttatus; assembly: GCF_059628265.1. Taxonomy (NCBI): domain Eukaryota; kingdom Metazoa; phylum Chordata; class Aves; order Tinamiformes; family Tinamidae; genus Tinamus; species Tinamus guttatus. The sequence continues at coordinate 1,496,159 of NW_028289476.1, forward strand.
GTGTCCCTTTTCTGTGCCAATTAACAAACTGTTTAGAGCAACACTATTTCTTACCTGAAACTACAGGAACATTGAAACCTGATCCAACAGTCTTTCATTTCTCAAAGTTTGATACCCAGTTTTATTTTCTTTAAAAATTGGATTTTCTTATATAAAAAAAAAAAGAGTTCCAGCACTTTTGTTGGCAAAGATACCCCATGAAATAGTTCTCATCTTTTTATTTTGCTACCAGCTGAATATATCCACTGTCCTTTGCTGCTCTCACAGGCAGAGAGTGTTTCTCCCTTCCCCTTGTCTTGAAAAAAAACATTTTCAGAGCTGAGTCTGGTGAATCACCCCAGGGGATAATCAAGCAAGCAAAAGCCTAAGAGAGAGTGATTCATCAGCCTCATATACACATAAGTAATCATTCTCTTCTGAACTTTGTTAGTCTGAATTTTGGTTATTTTGCAGACTGGGTGGACTCATATCGGTAGATATTGTGACTATTGAGTCATGGCTCAAGTTTATTATTGTGGTCATTGCTGCTATCTGTTCAGCACTCCTTTTGAGTTCTACAGAAGCTCTGAAGTCTGAAATTCTTTACGGCCTACATTCAATATCAGGCAGCAAGCTGAGTGTCAGCTATTTCTATCAGCCTCTGGAGATGCTACTTGTAATGTAGGGTGAGTGTTCTTCTAAAACTTTGATAGATTGTTCCACAGCCCCAGTCCTTAACCGCAGCTTGCATTAGAAGACCAGGCGGTCTGCACATCATCTGTTAGTCAAGGTTCAGCATGCTTAATCTCCACAGCCAGCCAGGAACAGGATCTTGAATAAACGTCTCTTGGCTTCATCATTATTTACCTCTGTAGACATACTGTCTGGAAAACAGTTCACTTTATTGGGTGCAATCATAAAAAGAGCTTCTTCTGGTGAATGCTAGCTTAAAACAGAAGCAACATTCACACAGTGGGGGAAAAAAATGTAATAAGGGAAACACAGTCAGAATGTGTCTAAAAACATGCAGGTAGCTCTATGGTGGGCCACCTCCAAGTGGGAGGGAAGGACCCATAATGTTTAGGGCTAGAACTCTTTAAAAGGCAACGTACAACTCGCAGTAAAACACCTGGATCAAGGCTTTTTGAGGTCGTATTTGGTGCGCAGTTGTGTTTAAATGTGTGAATATGCACATGTATATGTGCTCGTGTGTAAATCTGTACTTCAATTCACAGTATGTTCAGTATTTGGGAGCCCCTGATGCAATCTGAGAGAATAAAGAACTTAAGAATTATAGAGAGCATGAGCTCTATGCTCTAGGGCCTGGTGTGAGGGATTTATATGTTGGATATGCATACACATATATGCATATGTACACGCAGTTATTGTATTAACTGCTATTATAGTGTTAGAAGTCAGTTTGGGGTGGAGGAAGCCTTGGTGCAATTTCGTTGAGCCAGCTAATAGGAAGATGTTACTTGAGAAGAGGCAACACAAGCTATGCCTTAGCTTTGCCTTGGTGGCTGCTGTTGCATTAACTCCAAAGCAGAGCCCATGAACAAATCTGCCAGCATTGTAGGGGCTTTTGGAAACAGCAAATAAGCTAGAAGGTTGAATTACTTAAAAAAGCACATGAATCCATATGAATGTGCAGAGTGGCAAGATTAGCTCCCTAAACTGGGAGACCTCTGATACTTCTTCAGATGTCTTTGTACTGTCATAGAACTTTGGGGAATGTCCCAGACATGTATCATTCCTCATGTCATGCTATGAAACTTTACTCTGACAGGTTGTATAACATAGCCCTCATTTCAAGAACTTTGAAATTAGTGTGCAGCTATCATCCCTGGAGATAAAATGGAGTTGCAGAGATGTGAAAGAAACCCTCTTCAAAGATGAGGAGTTAATCAAGAGTCTGCCTTTGAAACTTGGAATGCCCAAAGACAATGCTGGAACTGCAGTGATGTGCTGTTGATAACTGGAAAACAAGTATAGTGATGAACTACCTTGTTTTGGACAGCTGGTGCTAAACTGAGATCTTCACTGTAGGTCCACTTTATCTCCTGGGGAGAGAAAAGGAAAACATGCTGAGAGAATTCTGGTACTGTGCTGGGAACCCAGAATTGTTATTTTAGATTTCTGACTGGAAAGAAACAGTCCCTGTTTGATGTTGTATGACCCAATGCTACTTCTTGCCCTCTGTGGCAGTAGAGGGATGTCATGCCCTAACAACAACGTGTTTTGACTGATGCTTAGCCATATGTAAACCTCTCTGCTCTTCATGCCTTATGAATGGCAGACTTTGCAATCTTAGTCACTTGATCCTGGTACACTGGCCTTCTAACTAATACCTTTCTTCCACCACTGACATTTTGTGCCCAGATCAGAATTGTTCATTTCTTTGGAAGTTTTACTCAAGTGATCCTAATCTGCCGAAGCGACCTTTACCAGATGGAACTTGTACTTTCTACTCTGTCCACTTTTTTTTTTTTTTCTTGTACTGGAATCCCTCTGCTAACTCTTGGCACACCAATTCTAGGTGCAGAAAACACAGCCACAGAAGATGCACTTTGAGTGTTGCACGGGAACTGCTGGATAATTGGATTCATTTCATCTTGTTGACAGGCAATAACTCAAGACTGAAGTATAGGAAAAAACAGGACACTTAAATTTCTGAAGTTTCTGTCTCGTTTTTAATTCTCTGCCTGATATTTGGCATGCATTTGATGCCAAAGTCAAGTGGGAAAAGCACTCAAGAGATATGGTCTATAGCCCAGACAGCGTGATACTCCTCATTCAGCTTGGTTTTCAATCAATCGATAAATTAAAATATTTATAATTCCCATTAGTAAAATTGTCAAAAGAGATTTTTGCATTCATATTAGAGAACATATAATGAGTCATGGGGGACTTCTGCGGAGTTCATTTTGGCTGTAGTATATGCAGAGGTTTATTAAGGGCAGAGTAACCACTTTAGAAGATAAATCTCTTAGCTTTCATGTGAAGATGATGAAATGACAGTCTGCAGAATCCACAGAGTTGGTGACTGGGGATGGTGATCTCAAAGAGTAATCGGCATGCCATGTAGGTAATGCTGTCAAAAAAAAAAAAAAGTGTTCAGACTAGAGAATGGGAACAAAGAACTGGTGAAAAGATTGATTCTCTACTGTTCGTGGAAAGATTTTCTGTCAGTGGAAATTACCAATGTACTGAGGTGTAAAGCTCAGCAGTGACTGACATGGTTTTCGTATGCCTGTTGCATCTTTGGGCTGCCCCATTATTTTTCAGATGATTTCTTTGAACAAATTGATCTGGAGAGGAAGTTTTGTTTTGTTTTGCTTTATGTGCACGCAGGTGTGTGTATATTTGTGTTTGTGTGTTTTGAAGATAATGCCATTTATATTAGACTCTCCTCCCCATCAAGATCTGTTTCTGGATTACTTAGACTACATTTCTGTTGCTTTTGCTAGCAATCCTCAGTTTTGCATTCAAATCTAAGTCAAATGACTTCCAAAACCTGAACTCCTTTTATCTGTAGAGCGTAACCCTAATGTGAGACAGTCCTTCCTGATGTCTGAATTTTGCCTATCTTGTAAGTCAATTAGGGCATCTGAGATCCAGAATATTAGAAAGTTTGTGTGTAGGTTGACCGGCTGGAGAATTTAATCTGATGTGACCGCAAGCTTATATGACAGCTCTCATCTAGAGAGGTGTGAATAACTTTTGCTGCTTTGGCATAGTTGGGTGATACACAAGGCAGCATGAGTATGTTAAAGCATATGGAGAGCACGAAAAATAGAGAACGGGGGTATGTATAATTAATAAAAGGAAATAGGCCAGGCCAAGAAAATGACATGTAATCATCCATACTTAGAAAAGAAGGAAAAAACCCCAACATTTAGACCCGCTGCGTCATCTTATCCCTAAGGCATACCAGCTATGAATGAGAAAGTGAACTAAGGCAATTTGCTTTTTCATAGCAAATATTGCTGAAACATTTTCAGAGTTGGAGTACTAGATAAGTTATTAGGACATGGAGATTGGATCAAATATTGATTTTGAAAAGTGTATTTTTGTAGATATGCTTTGAAAATAGCTTAATTATTTTTTGCATTACATTTTAGTGTTTGCTTTTCTCAGGATTCGGCATAATGTCAGCTATAGGAAAACAAAAGCAAACCTACATTATGGAATTCATCCTTCTGGGATTTGGTAATTTCCCTGATCGTCTGCCTGCTCTTTTTGTGTTGTTCTTAATGGTCTATATAGTGACAATGTCAGGGAACATCCTCATCGTTGTGCTGGTGGTGGCTAACCAGCATCTCCACGCACCGATGTACTTCTTCCTCGGCAATTTTTCTTGCTTGGAGACTTGCTACAGCAATACTATCCTGCCCGAGCTGTTGTCCAGCTTCTTGATGGGGACAGAAGTATTTTCTGCAGAAGCTGCATGACACAGTTTTTCATATTTGGTTTCCTAGTTGGGGTAGAGTGTTATCTCCAGGCAGTAACGTCTTATGTTTGATACTTAGCATTATGCAAATCTTTGCATTACACCACCTTAATGAAACCTGAATGTTGCATGGCACTAGCTGCTGGTGCCTGGATAAGTGGTTTTACAATTAGCTTTGTTATCATATTGTTGATGTGGCAAATTACGTTTTGTGATCACAGAGAGCTTGACCATTTCTTCTGTGATTTCACACCTATGATAAAATGCTCCTGCAGTAACACATTCCTGATAGAAATTGTAACTTCTTTGATGTCTGCTGCATGTATTGTGCCGCCATTTCTTTTCACTATATCATCCTACATTGTAATTGGCATTGCCATCTTAAGAATCCCTTCAGCTACAGGGAAGCAAAAGGCATTTTCCACATGCTCCTCTCGCCTCATTGTCGTCACTGTTTTCTATATAACTCTCATGCTTGTCTGTTACCTAAAATTTACAATTTCACAGCTTTTAACAAGTCGTTCTCTGTCTTCTCTACTCTTGGTGACATCCATGGCGAATCCACTTATCTCACCTTCTGGAATGAGAAAGTCAGAGGAACCCTGGGGAAAGCACTCTGGATGTTTATGGATGTATATAAATGACATATCAAGAGCTGTGGCTTCTGGGACTTTTTTTGGCCACATATAAAAAATAAATCACAGAATCATAGAACATGAGAGGCACTGAAGATAGGAAGCATCTCACCAGTATTAATCCACCAAAACTTGCTGCCAGGGGCTTACGTTGGTGCTCTCGGATCCTTTGACAGAGTAATTTCCAGATGGGAATTTCATATCCCTTTGGGAATGCTCTTGGCAATTCAGGACTGAGAGGCATTTGGTGAGCTGGAGGAGTATTACTGAGGTGGTAGGGTCTAGGAGGCAGCATTTTTGCAGAGACTTGGCCAAGGCTTTGTGATAATTAAGAAAGTAGGACGCAAGGAGTGAGAAGTGGGCCACCCACTCAATGGAGCTAGACAGCGATGTTGGAATGACTTGTGCTTGTGAGCTATCACTGAGGAGTACTGCATCATCTGGGGGAAGGTGCTCTCTGTGTGCGAAGATCACCCATCCATTTCTGGAAACGTAGAATGATGTTGGGAGGGAAGGGAAGTTTGGGTATAGTAGGGGCAGGTATTAAGTACAGCTGGCTGTAATTTATGGCTCAGAGGCAGTTCTTGAGCAGTGGGGTGTGGTGGGATGGGGAATAGGTCTGGATCTGGAGCCTCTCTGTGAGAAGATGGCCACCATCTATATGGTGTCAAGTTGCTGGGGGCTTGCAGGCTAGGCTTGAGGAGTGTCAGGGAAGCTGAGGTCCTAGGGCTAGGTTTCAGGTCTGTGCAGCAGTTCCTGAGCCTGGCAGGCTGGGGTGGAGGGTAGCCCCAGGTAATATGTAGGCCAGGCTGATATGCATTTCTGTGCTTGTGTGCGTCAGAGATGGATATCGTCAAGCTGCACCACAACAGAGAGGTCTATACTGTTGGCAGCCCCATGGCTGATGTCTGTCAGGGCGACCAGGAGAGCAGAAAGAGATGTCTGAAGCTTGCTTTGCCGTGCTGCCTCTGCTCCCTTTCAGGAGCCTGGGTGTGCAGGGGTGCTGTGTTGCTGCAGCCCTTCTGCATGCCCCACACATCCAGACAGGAACCTCAAGCACGTGAGGGCAGAAAGCATCTCCTTCAGATGGACTGAAAAGAGCTACTTTCTTATAAAGTTTGTAACTTTTTTGTCTTCCTGTAAACACATCTCTGATTTTCTCATCTAATCAGCCTCCTGGGAGGGACACTTGCATTTCCCCTAACAGCTCCACCTCTAACACCTCTCCGCAGGCCCCATTAAAACTTCAGGAAAGTTTACTTCTGTGCCTGCCCTTCACATTGCATAACTTTTCCCCTAGGGCTTGTTAGAGTGAGGAAGCTATAATGAGCTTCTTGTTGCCTCTGATTCTCTACACTCACTTGGTACTAACAGAAGAAATTAGCATTCAGTAAGAATTTGCTTGGACTTGAGGATTTTAATGAACACATGACATAAAAGGGGATTTTTTGTTTGTTTGTTTCTTATTTTTAAGCCTGACACTGTTAAATATATACGCTCCAAATGAATTTAAAGAATGCACATTTCCAGTAGCAGCTGACCATGTCAGACAAAAATGAGCATTATCCTTGTGGTTACACATTTTGTGGGCTGTGGTCATTTCTCTCATGAATCCCAAAGAACTAAGATGTCATTGATAAAATCTTCCGTCTCACCAGTCCTTTTGAAAGCAGAAATAAAGCTGCCTTAGAGTCCTTTAAGAGCTGCAGCTCCTTCTGTAGCTTTTCATGTAAAATCAGCTGCACATTCAGCTGGGCTGTGTAATCCCCTAGTTACAAGAAATCATGTCATACTTTAAGTAACTTTTTATTAATATTTGGAATATTTTTTAACTCTTTCACTTGATAGTATGATGTACCAGAAGGACCAAACTATTGCCCCATTTCTAGAGACAGGTCACATTAGGACACATGCCAACCAGAACTTAGACATGAACACAACAAGATGAGAGAAAGAAGAGTGGAGAATTAGTGGGAATTAACAATGAGAATCTTTATTGTTATATGTCCAAGATTTAGACAGACAAATACCTTTTTTAAGCTTTGTATCAGATTGATGGAAAAAAATGCTTGATAAGTAGACAGCAGGGCAAATAGGCAGGTGGATATATTGGTGTATAAATACAGAAAGAGGCCAAAACTCAGTTGGATATTTAGGTAATTAAAGTATTAATAATAAAAGTATGTGTCATACAGACCCAGACTGCCTTTCTTCTAACAAAGGAGAAATATAATTATAGAAGTAGGGTAATATTTACAAGGTGTGAATAATTTTTAGGTAATAATTTTGCAGAACAACATGGATTGATTAAAATGCATGGAAGATGTTGAATTTATGGAGTCTGCATATTTTAATTTCCCAATATCAACTTTTTAAAGAAGTGATCTGGATCTGTTTTTTGGAGGGGAAAAAAGAAGATGATGGCTAGAAAAGTTAAGCAGATATAAATGATACAAATACATAGTAATCTGTTATTAGGAGAACAATTATTTCTTCATCCAGGAGTCCCTCACGCCATCAGAAAAAATAAACCAGCAAGCAGCTTCATACGTAATCTTCTGTCAAAACATCTCCTCAGACTTTGCTTGACTTCCTGGTTCCTCAGGCTGTAGATAATGGGGTTCAGCATAGGCGTGACAACAGTGTAAGTGGGGGGGGAAACCATTTTCTTCGTGGTGGTTGAGAGCCTGGATTTGTGTTGCAGGTGAATGATGCCAACTGTGCTGTAGAAAAAAGTTACTACCATCAGGTGAGCTGCACAGGCAGAAAAGGCCTGCTTCTGGCCCACACCTGAGGGTATCTGAAGCACAGCATGGATAATGCAAAGGTAGGAGATGAATATCAGTGAGAATGGGATCATCACTATTACGACAAGAGCAATAAAAATCAATAGTTCAAACAAGGTTGTATTTGCACACACTAGCTTCAAAACAGGAGAAACATCGCAGAAGAAATGATCAACCTTGTTTGTCCCACAGAAAGACAAGGTAAATAACCATGTGGTGAAACCCACAGCCATGGGGACACCAGATAGCCAAGACCCAATAGCCATTTTGACACAGACGTTCCTGTTCATCATCGTGCTGTAGTGTAATGGATGGCATATTGCCACTTGCCGGTCATATGCCATTGCTCCTAACAGGAAGCACTCACAAGTGACAAAAAGTACAACACAGCTGAGCTGCAGGGCACAAGCTGTGAAGGAAGTGACTTTTCTCTCCATCAGCAGAGTCACAAGCATCTTGGGGACAATGCTCAAGCTGTAGCAGATCTCCACCAAGGCAAGATTCTTTAGGAAGTAATACATGGGAGTGTGTAGGGCAGGGTCAATGGTTGTGATGACAGCAATAAGAGAGTTCCCTATCATGGTGGCCAGGAACACGATGGAAACTGCTGTGAAAAACAGGAGCTGCATCTTGCCATGGAAGGCAAACCCCAAAAGTAAAAAGTGGATAATGATGGTTTGGTTTCCTGGCTTCACTTCCTCAACAGGATGCATCCTAAAAGGACAAACAAACAAAAACAGAAGAATTAGTAGTTTGGGATAGACTTATGGTCTCAGAAATAGTTAAGAGTTGCTGATAAAATTGGGTTTGAGATATGTGATAAGGTATGGCTATGCCAGTGACTACAGAGTGAAAGGGCTCAGCAGGGCAACCTGTACAAGTTGATCTTTAACAATCACAGGGTGAGATTCATCTTCTCTAAATTAGATGAACAGTAGATAGACATACAAAACTGAAACAGCCTTTCTGTGTCAAAAATACCTTGAAAAAATGGATATATTCAATGGACAGGTTATCTTATCATGAGATACAGCTATGATGAACTAGGAGAACTTCATTTGGATGGGCTGATATCTCTCACTTACCTAAGAGCTGTGCACTGGAAACTAGGTAATATCAATGCCAGTCCTTACAAGTGCAACCCTATTCAGAGCAGAGCAATAAAGACAGCTGAAAAAAGATGGCAGAGCCAGATCATAGGGAGATTGTTCTCACTAAATTTGGGTGATAACAATGCACATATTTGGTCTAATTTCTAATTTAGTATTAGAAATAAAGAGGTGCTTTTAGAGCATAGCAACCTGATGAATATTAAGGAAGACTTTAGAATTGCATTACTTTTGCAAAACTGCCTGTTTCTCAGTTTACAAAGAATAGATGGCTTATAGATGTCTGTATGTAGATATTTAAGTTTAATCAGGATAAATTCCAGATTGCGAATTAGGAAAGTCACACCCATGGTGGGAATCTGGCTTCAAGCTAGAAGAGTAGAGTAACCATAGAGTAAGAAAGACTCCTGCTACCGACACAGTGGTGAAACTATCATTAATAACCATTTCAGTCATACAAAATAGCTTATGACTTTGAATTGACTTAGGACTTCAGAATTTCTGAAAATGCTTTTTTGCCTTTGCAGTCATGAAAGAGAAAAAAATTTCTGTTACTTTCTAAATGTTCCTGCTCAAGAAGAGCATGCATGTATCTTGCAGGTGCTGAGTCACAGCTGAGACCCCATTGCAGTTGTTCTGGATAATCTAAAATGTTATATGATTACTTGATAGCTGTGGTTAGGCAGCTGAATGATTCTCCTATTAGGTGCTGTGGCTCTTAACACAGACATTCACCACCTTTAGTCTTTGCGTGGACTGTAGTTCCACACTGAAGTAGAAGGAAGGTGTAAAACACTCAGAGTCCAGATGTGCTGGCACAAGCTTTTGATTTCTGAGGTCAGAATAAAGGATTAATTTGATTTTTTTCAGCATGATGTTCTAGATGCAGAGAATGGAGAGTGAACTCCTGACTGTAGGTGTGATTTTTGGAGATGATACCTTGACCCAGTTGGCCAAACCCTCTTGCACTTGCAGTCAACAGATTTTAGGAAGTTGCATCCCTCTTGACAATTCAGTTTCATCAGATGCTTGATGCATCTGATACGGAGGTATTGCAATATCACTTTGAGAACATGGGTTTGCTTTTGTTGCCTAAGAACAGATATATATTTAAGATGTTGAAGAAGCTTGTGTATCTTCCACCCATGCTCCAGAAAGTTGCTGGAACAAGTTGGTTCTGTTTGATATGCGCCAATCCTGTGGAAGTATGTTTGACTTCTGCACGTCTTTAAAAATGGAGAAAGGTTGATAAGAGTGCAGATTCATCATGCACTTTCTGAAGAAAAGAGGAGGGGGGGAAAAAAAAAAAAAAAAAAACAGAATAACTCTGCTTTGCATTTTGTGCCATTCATGGCAACATCTGCACTTGGATGCCAGAAAGAGTAGCATTGAGGAAAACTAACTTTGTAACAGATGTCAGTGCAGCTGCTGCATGTATTCCTTCAGGGAGTTCCACTCAAATCAGGCAATACCCTGTGTTTGTAGGTAGACCGGCTGCAATGGGAGAGGGCAGGTCTTTCCTTCCACAGTTTCTGGCATAGAGAAATGATCTCAGGCAAGCAGAGGGCAATGCTTTCCCATACAGAGTGGACAGCTGGAGGACAAGGAGACACCACAAGTCACCACCTATGCTGTGCTGCACAAGGTCTTTTTCGAGAATGAAGGAAAAGGTCTAGTGAAACGTCACAGAGGCCAAGATGCAACATTTCCAGGGGTCAGTGAACACAGAGAACTGCCCATTTCCACAGGTCAAGTGCCATGTAAAGTGCTTGAGAACTTCCCCATCCTAAATCTGCACTGTTGCAGTCGCACATGGTCCCAGGAGCAATTCCTAATCCTGATATCCTTGCCCCTGCAGCATGCAGGTTCAAGCTGAAGGAGAAGAATGTCTAGGAACCCATAGCTCTCCTGGTGTTGAGGGATTTGAGAGGATGAGGAAGAGCCTGGAGAGACTGTGGGAGGGGAGTATACGTGCATAGGGGGTGGAAAGAGGAGGCAGAGCCAGCCTGTGACCTGGGAGGAGCAGGTAGCACCCTTGGGCCTGTATGCGTTGGTGGTATAGTGGTGAGCATAGCTGCCTTCCAAGCAGTTGACCCGGGTTCGATTCCCGGCCAACGCACACCCGCTTTTCTTCCTCTAAGTGCCTGCAGAGGCCCCTCCATTGCTTCTGTTGCAAACGCTTCCATTGGAAACACTTGCACGAGAACCTGGCAGTTACACTTTTATGAGCCTACGTTCAGGTTAACATAAGCAGACGGGCAGGCCTAGGCACAAGTTAGCATAAGTGAGTTCTGTGTACTTCTACAAAGGCAGTGCTGTATTCATCTGTAAGTGAACCCTAACTCGGGCCTGTCGTTCAGACCCTAGCAGTTCAGTCGGTCCTTTGACTTCCAGGTGAATCACGGCTGTTCTACAAGTGTGGCATAGCTTATTGGTTGATCCATTTCTGCAGACGTTACTCCACCTGCATTCCCTGTATTGCATGCTTAATTAATTATACACCATAAGGAATAACAATTATAAGGAGGGCAATCAGGAGTCCAACAGTTGTAACATAAAGTCAATTCACAAACACTTTTCTCCACTTGTACCTCATGTCCTTGTGTCCAATTAAGGCAATAGTTGCCTTTCCCATGGAAGCGCAATCACCTAGGATCACTGTACTCACTCCTGTTCCTTCGTGTATGTTACTTTGGTCACTGATCCACTACCTAGGGGATATTGGTTGGGCTATCCAAGGACAATCTTCAACTCCACCTGGGCACCAGGAAACCCAGCAGTTGCCGAGATTGAATATGCTTGCCACTGTTTCCCCTAAGGATAAAAATATGTTTTCCCAGTTCATAACTGGGTTGTAATGATAACATACTATTAACAATACTGACAATAGCCGCATCATTCCAGTTTTCTCTGTCCTCTGCAAAAGTTGGTTTCTCAGATCAGGTGCTGTGGATAAGATCCTCTTCCAGAGGGGCCGTTATAGCAAACAGATCTGCAGCCATGCAAGAGCTGCATGACAAATCTTATACCATCTAGTTATTCTCACAAATATCATTTCATTGCAGGGACATATTCCCATTTCTCCTGCCCAGGTTTCATGATCAAAATGGTGTTGTCCTTTCCTACTGCTATTACTTCAACTGGTTCAGGAGGGCTGTTTAGTCTTTGGTCTCATACTTTAGCTTCATTATTTAAACTGATGGATCCAAACCCTTTATCCCGACAAATGGTGGTGACTTGAGGTGGATCCCCTTTTTTCACAATCATTTTCAAAACTGGCTATCAATAATTATGCTATTCTGTCATGGGTTTGAATAACCAAATCTTATTCACCATTATTTAACAGGATCACTTTAATCTCTCCTTGATAATCAGCATCAATCACTCCTCCCATAACATAGATGTTTTTCAAAGCTAAACTTGAACAAGCAGGTATTAAACCAAAGTGTCCTAGGGGAATTTGAATTCCTATTCCAGTGTTGATAACTTTCATCTGGTTTGGTTTTATTTTGATCAATTATAGTGCTTAGAGATCCAGCCCCGCAGCCTCGGGAGTGGCCTGGTATGGGGCCATCGCTCCTGGGGTAATTTCCCAATAAGATAAAATCTCAGTCACAGTTGAAGGCTGTGTCTGCAAATGGGGTGTGATCATATGTATGAAGGGGGTCTCCATGTCTCTTATGGGCCTATTCCTAAGGATATGTAATACATCTGTGAGATGGGTTCTCCACCAGGACAGGTGTCCATCTCCCAGTTTTCTCAACTGCTCTTTCAATAGCCCATTCATCCATTCAGTCAATCCCGCAGCTTGGGGATAATAGGGTATATGGAAAACTCACTGAATATTTTGCTGCTCAACATGTTGAACAAGTTTGTTCCAAAAATGAGACCTGTTATCTGTTTGAATCTGTAATGGAATTCCATAATACAAAATTATTATATCTATAGTAGAAAGTACTACAATGAGTAGCCTTCTGACAAAGATGTGCAATTAAATATCCAGAGGATGTATCTATAACAGTACAAATATTTACATCCTTGGTCCTGGGATAAAGGTCCAATGTAATCCATTTGCTGGATTTGTCCTGGCAATTTTCCTCTCCCCAGTTGCCCTTTTACAATGTTTGGCACCGGCCATGAATATACTGGCACACAGGGCACTTGGCAATTGTACTTTCAGTCATATCGAGTGACATTGGAATGCCACACTCCTGAGCCCACCTGTAAGTGGCCTTTTCTCCAAAATGCCCATATTTTTGGTGTGCCCATTTTGCCAAGCCTTTAATTATCCTCCTTCTGAGGGAATTCCAGTCCGACTTGGGAAATCTTTGCCCGCTTGTCTGTAACAGAGTTATAAAGTCATTCTAAAGTGTCCTTGTTATTGTGGGCATCAACATGAAATACTGTCACATTTATTCTTTGTACCATTTCGCAGATATCTTTCCATGCTTCCTTTCCCCAGATCTCCTTGAAGTATATCCTCCAATCTTTGGCTACCCATGTTGGCAACCAAGGAGTTAACCTGTTATCTACTGACCAGAAATCAGTATATAAATGGCATCTTCCTAAATCTTCCTGTTTTAAAGCCATATAGATTGCATATAATTCAACATATTGACTGCTTTTCCCTTCTCTGGTTGTTTCTAAAAACTTCTCTGAATGAGGATGGTAAGAGACTGCTTTCCAAAGCCTTTTTCCTCCTATATATTTAGCTGACCCATCTGTAAACCAAGCATGTTCTTTTTCCAGTGGCGTTAGTTGATCTAAACTTTTTCCCCATCATCCTGAGGATTCCTGTTCGGCTGCAAAATCGGGACTTACATTTCGATCCCTCATGGGGGCAGTAGCTACTCGCTGGTGAAGGGTAGCTATTCCTCCAGTGCCTGCTTCGGCTCTATCCTGAATATATCATTTCCACTTTATAATATTTGGTTCCTGAGCATGCACAATTCAATGTGTTTTCAGACAACTTTTAACCAATTGCATAATAAGAATTTCTGGATGAAGAGTCACTTCATATCCTACTGTAAGTTATTCCGTTTCTACCAATGCCCAATAACATGCCAATAACTGTTTTTTGAAAGGAATGTAGTTAGCTCTTGTGTCCGGCAACTTTCTCCCCCAAGACCCCAGGGGAACCTTCTCTTTAGCCTGTTTCTGCCAGAGGCTCCAATTAGCATGAGACCTTTTCACAGGTACAATTCTGTTTGCATAGGCCATAAATCTAAAGCCCTTTGAATAGCCTCTTTGGCTAATTCAAAGGCAACCTGCTGCTCACTTCCCCATTCAAATTTGTATTTTTTTCTCATTACTTTAAATAGTGGGATCAAGATTGTCCTAAAGGTGGGATATGTTGTCTCCAAAAGCCGAATAATGTGATGAATCTTTGTGCCTCCTTTTTATTTTGTGGCACTGCAAAATCTAAAATTTTATGTCGAGCTTTTGATAATGTTTCCCGATGTCCACAATGCCATTGAATTCCTAAAAATTTCACTGCTTGGGATGGTCCTTGAATTTTGCTAGGATTAATTTTGCAGCCCTTCTTTCATGTGATCCACAATTAATTCGAGCACTTGTAGCACTTCCTGCTCACTGCTCCCCTGGTTCAGGATATCATCTATATAATGAATTAATTGCATATGAGGGGGCAGTTCTGTCTCATCCAAATGCTCAGCCACTGTTCAATGACAAATGGTTGGACTGTGCAACCATCCCTGGGGCAGTCTGGTGAATGTATATTCTTGTCCCTGCCATGTAAAGGCAAACTGATCCCAATGCTCCTCAGCAATTAATATGGTAAAGAAAGCACTGGCCAAATCAATTACTGCATACCAAGTTCCGAATGCTTCTGATTTTTTTTCTATCAAGGTGACAATATCTGGTACAGCTGCCATAAAAGGTGGGGTGCGTTTGTTTAATTTTCTGAAATCCGCAGTTATTTTCTATCACCTGTCGCTCTTGATGGGCCAGATCAGGTTATTCCAAGCTGTGGTAGTGGATTTTAAAACTCCTGCATCTACTAAGTCTTTAATTATCTGTGAAATGTCTTCATGTCCCCCTGGAATCTTGTGCTGTTTCTTGGCCACCAATTTAGCTGCAGCAGGAACCTGCACAGGGAGCATTTTTACCTTTCCAGCTAAGATTGTCTAGGTATTAATATAGTTCTTTGTTCCAAATTGATACAAACCATCAGAAAGATTCAGAGTCAGTCCCTTTAAAACATGAATCCCAATTATATATTCAGGGACAGGAACAATCATAACTGAATACAATTGTTTTGAGGGGTTCCCTATTTTCATTTCTATTTGTGTTTGCACAGCTTCAATTTGTTTTTCCCCTCAAATCAGTAATAAGTACAGGTTGTCCTTTACATTTCTTGGGATTTCCTTATATTAGAGGCCTCCACTCCAGTGTCAATTAAGGCTTTTACAATTTGTGAACAGGGACTTCCAGCCAGCTGAGAAAGTCCAAGACTCACTATACCTTGCATAGCTTCTGACAGTCTATTTGTAGAAGGGAAAAGGATAATCTTGCAAATAAAGTGTGGAGATGGCTGCATCTCATCCTGTAACCTCTGACTCATTATATTTCCCTTGTCCTACAATGAGTCCAAACAACTCTTATGTCCTTTGTGGTGCAGTACATTAACATAACTAACAGGATGATAGCTGCAAGTGAAAGGCAAGAGGAGAATGTGAAGTGTCTTTGCTTCACTGAGTATAATACCATCGATGTAGTCTGTTCACCAGCAGAGCATACGTCTTTCAGTGACTTTACAATTACAATGGAGTTGTAATTCTGGTCCACCTCGAGGGCTGCAATAACTAATTGACTTTGCGGGGATTCCAAGAGACATTTTTTTCTGGCCCTTCCAGCCTCCTCCTGAATGATAAGCTTTGTTTTGCTCTTGTGCAGTGAGACACTCCTCTCAAAAGCCCACTAATGGAGCACCCAGTTTACATTACTGGCCCACTGTGGATGCCAGAACCCAAAGGAGTTATGCTGTCATAGGGGGGTTTCCTCTTTGAGCATATTGAGAGGAACACCACAGCAAAGACCAAAGAGGGGTAGCATTCCTCCTTTCTCCCCTCTCAGTGCTGAGGGATTCTCCAATTTTGCAGACTTGCTTGCCAACAGGGATGCATTTAAGAGCCTCCCATCTATAAAGGAAGAAGCTGCCCAGCAAATAAGGGATGCCATGTTGGTATATGAAGAGCTCAATTTGAGCTCAGCAAGTGAGCCTCAGAATTGTTTCTGTTGGACAAAGCAGGGTCATTTCTATTCTGGCTGCTACCCTGCCCCACACAGCTCTGCAGGAAGATGGAAAAAGGAAGTCACAGGCAAAGCTGGCCAGGGCCCTAAGCGGAGCATGCTGAATGAATTTGCTGCCCAGGCTGCTTGTGTGGAGGAGAGCAAGTGGATGGAAAAAGTGGAGAGGACTTTCCACCCAAAGGTATGTCTCCTAAATCTCCTTGTACTTAAACCTTTCCCAGAGAAGAAAGTCAGCACTGTGGAAACTAGCCATATTTTGTTGCATAGCAATGCACACAACTTCTTCCCTGTGAACTCATATGTAGCTGTATACACGATCAGCTCCTTGTCAGCCCCTCCTCTGAACCCAGCACTATGTGTTTGGTGTGTGAGGGAGATGGAGAGGAAGAGGATGGAGGCTTCCATCACTTGAAATCTGAAACTCAGTATTGGCAGGAAACAGCTGTTAGAAATGTACTTTCCACAGGCTATGTGTAGTATCATACCATACTGACTCTTTGGTCTACAACTTGGCTTTGAGGAATCGGCACAGAGGCTCTGTTTCAAAAGAAAACCATCCTCCCACATGACCCGATGATTAATTCTCATGCACTGTGAGTGAAACTCCAAAGTGCTGCCAAACTGCATGCTATAAATGGAACAAATGCACAACACTGTCATTTAGAAGCAGAGAAAGTGAATGGTGTTTTGACCTAGGTTAGATTCACATGGTTTAGTTATCAAAATAAACAAGCAACGCTGCCCAGCCCAGAAGACAGGAATTAGAAAACTATGAGCTTTTAAAGTAGAAATATAGCCAGACCTAGACCAAGGCATGGAACTACCTACTGTAAGTTCTGCAATGTGATTAACCGTTCAGGGTGGATGTGGATCATCCCAATAAAGATTATTTTATTTCCTTTCCGTTCCGTTCCATTCCATTCCATTTTTCCCCTAAAGCCACGAAGAAAAAAAGCACCCCAAAGCATACCCTGTCAGAACCCTCCCTCTCTACTCAGCCCTGGTGAGGCCATATCTGGAGTGCTATGTCCTGTTCTGGGCTCCCCAGTGAAAGAGGAGTATGAAACTACTGGAGAGAGTCCAGTGTAGAGTTACAAAGATGATTATGGGAATGAACCATCTCTGCTATGGAGAGAGACTGGGAGAGCTAGGCCTGTTTAGTCTACAGAAGACTGAGAAGGGATCTTATCAGTCTGCACCTGAAGGGATGGTGTCATCTTCTGATGGTGCCAGACTATCTTCAGTGGTGGCCAGAATCACAGGAACTTCTGAGTGGATTTGAGGAAAAAGTTTACACAGTGAGGGTGACTGAGCACTGGCACAGGTTGCCCAGAGAGGTTGTAGAGTCTCTTTCTCATGTGGAGATAACCTGGATGTGATCCTGTGCAATGTGCTTTACGTGATGCTTCTTGTGCAGGAGTATTGGACTAGATAGTGTTTATCAGTTATTCTCTGATTCTGTAATCCATAACAGCTCATTTCCAGAAGGTGGAGCTTTAAGAGGGAAAAAAAAAAAAAAAAAAAAAAAAAAAAAAAAAAAAACCTACAAGATTTGACAACTTCCGCATGCAGATGAACAAAAGTTGCAGTCTTGGTCTGATACTCATGGTCCTTCCCTTGTTCCAGAAGAGGAATGAGTTCATCTATGTAATGAGCTCAGCTATGTTCCCAAACTGCCCTGCTTTCTGTGACTGTTGGGAGTACACATGCTAAACAGCATTTTATGGTGACCACAACATAAGGCTGTCTGACTTTGGATCTACGTTAGCATCAGTATTTGAACTTGCCTAATTTAAATAAAGGGATTCCAGTTATGCTCTCATTAAATGCTCACCAAGACTTGGATTTCAGATTGGATTTTTCCTCCTTTCATCTCTGTGGCTCACAGGCTTAAAAGGTTAAAAACGTCTTTTGATGCATGCTTTTGTTTACTCGAGTAAGACCTTCACCCTCTGTTTCTCTTGCAGAGTGTTTCTGAAAAGTCAGCTAATTTTTCACCTCTCAAGACAATGCTGACATCTCAACCAGGAACTAGCAAAGAGCCTGAAAAAAGAATTGCAGGTGTCCATAAGACAACAACCCTGCCTCATGTTCCTTGCTACTGTCCTGCCTACTCCCCCACTGGGACTCCTGATTGCCTCCAAGAAGAGACACTATTCTCAGCCCAATATTGCCAACATTTTGCCAATCAAGTTATTTTCCAAGTATTGGATGAAGCAATGGAAGATGGATCTCACCTCCTTGACAAACCCCAGAGATACAGAGAGGCTGAGCCAAAGTCACCAGGGGTGCAAAATCTGACCAGGCCTATATCTGTGCCAGTTCCACTGCTGAAAATGAAGCCTAGACCGCCACTGGATAAACTTACCCCCAGACCAAAATGTGAGCCATCTGCATGGCATCAGCTTAAAACAAAAGGGAAGGAGCCAGAGAGAGTTGAAGAAAAGTCATTTTCTCAGGTATCTTTCTTATTTTCCAGTTCACCAAAATTGCATCATGGAAGTAATCAGAAGTTGTTATTATTTCATACCTCAGACTCTGTACAATGCCTGCTTGCACAGTAAATAAGGGCTGGAGAGCCCATCCTTGGTCTCTACCTAGACCAATGTCATCTTCAAATTCAGGTCATTTTAATGTCTGTCTTTCCTTTTGGAGTAGTCAATCACTTGCTGGCCGTTGTGCCTCATTGGCACACTTCAGGAAAACAGGAAGCCTTGGTAACATCCCTTGAGCACAGCAAGCATGTTTTGGGCAGGGGTAGGGGAGTCAGCAGATGAGCAGCTTTTCCTGTTGCCTTACTCTCACCCTTTCCCCTTTCCACTCCTTTTGCCCTACTACTGCTGCACAGTGGCTTTCCACCTCTGGTTGGGTGGCCACGTGTGCTTTTGAAAATGTTGCTCAGAAAGCGCTCACACAGGAGACCTGTACGTCAGAGCTGGGTGGATGCTGGTGGTTGTGGCTCCAGTACTGCAGGGTTGTGGTACCCAGGACTCACAAGGGCGGGCTGATGCATACAGTTTCACTCATCTTATGAGTGGTTCTTGATTATTGAGAAGATCTTACCTTACTGGTGTGTGATGGATGGATGTCAGAGAGCAAGTGCATGTTTTTCCATCTCTCACACAAGGCACAGGCAGTTTCTGAGGCAAAGATATTCCTGGGTGCTCTTAGTGGCCACTTCAGCTCCAGGGTGATGTGCTTATTAGCACATATCACCTGCAAAAAAAAATGTCCCCATGTTCCATGTTGCTGTTTTTTTCCCTGGTGAGTAGCCAAACCAGCAACATCCCTCACCTCGATGCTGCTGGTGCTTGGCTGAGTACACTGCTTAGGCATGCTGCAGAGTATTGGGTACTGTAGAGCTACCATGGATGCTTACTTCAGCTTCCTGCCAGATCAGAGAGAGTTGACTCTACCTTCTGAGTTCTTAACAATTATTCCTACAGCAGCAGCCTGGGAGAGCTCAGCTATACTGTAAGTGGCATATACGGGCTCTCATGAGAAATCCAGGAGGTTTGGAAGCAATGAGTATTCTTTGTAGCCCTTTGGAAAATACCCTCAGGCACAAGTGCCAGTGTGTCTTCAGAGTTCTCTTCCAGCTGTCACTCTACCATGTGGTGGTACCTGCAAGCCCAGGGGCAGGAATTTGTGAGGTGATTCCTGGACAAGATTTACTATGAGGTGGCAGACACTGTAATTTCACCATCAGGGAGATCTGCTGGGCAAGAGAGGACCATCTTTTCAGAATCTAGAATTGCTCTTGTGCAGTCTTCTCTTTCCAAAGATAAGGGATAACACTTGGCTTCTGGGGAGCCGTGGAAAGGGTTCCCCCTGGATTCTTGGTGAAAATTTCCTTCCTTGTAGAACCAAGAAGTCTATGCCCTTTGTGGAAATTCCCCAAAGAATTTCCCAGCCCTAGAGTCCTCTGGTGTTCTTAACTCACAAGACACCCAGTTTCTACCTCTCATTAAGACTGGTCTGCAGGAAAGAGCTTCAGCTAGTCTGCTATGCTAGCATGCAGTATATCACCCTCTCCAGGGCTCTGTGTGACTAGGAGTGGGGTTTACCATGCCTGTTGCCACATTGACCAGCCCAGGCCATTCTCCTCTTTGCAGCAGAGAGAGGAAAGGGAGACCTGAACCATTGTCTACCATATTGAAATCCGAAAGCATGAGCTCAGGTTGAGTGCAGTTCCCTTAGATTTAGAAAAGCTCATCTCACTGATTTTCAGTAAGAAAATGCAGCTCAGGTGATATCCCCTTAGCAGTATTTTTTTTTTTTTTGTGCCTGCAAAATGCAGACAGGTCACTAAGCCACAGCTAGTTCCTGTTTGGAATCAGCCATTTCCTGCCTTGAGATCATGTTGTTTTCAAACTTGACTGATTGAAAGAAATCTAGTGACTAGTTTATATGGGGAAATGGAAAAGAAATCTAAGGAAAGCATTCACTCATCAGTTAATCATTTCTGTTACAGAAGGCTGTAGAAGAAGTGCTGAATATTAAAGCTATACTGACAAAAGCTGAAGAAGAAGTGTCTGACCGCTTCTATACAGCTTTGTCAGATGGGGAAGCTCGAAGTAAAGAGCAATGTGATGCTCTTTTGGAGGATCCCCAGTTCTCTTCAGGCAACTCTGGCAGCTCTAGGCCATGCAGCAAGGAGCTGCATGGTTTGTGGGAAAGTCTGTCCTCCAACAGCACAAGAAAGGTTTTCGCAGAAACAAGCATAAAGCCCAACAGATCACCAAGTGGTTTCAACGCCATAGCAGGAGGGAAGACAACTTCTCTGCAGCCTCAAAAAGCATCTTTTCCATCAGTGTATAGAAGGACCCAGATGCCTCTGGAACTGGAGGCATGGAGGAGAGTGCCTCAGGACCTCTGTAGCTTTCAGAGGGACATTACATGCAAGGGATCCAGGACCGAGTTGCCAAAGAAGTTGCTTTTGAGCCAAACTTACTCTGAATCACCATTAGGAAGTAAAGATTGCAAACTTTCCAGGTGGGATAACAGTGCTGTTGACTTGGACGGAAAGCAAGACTATTCTAGCGACAGTGTTTTTAAAAATCTAGAAGCACTGGGTATTGTTAAGGTGGCTGAGAGAGTGGTCTGGGAGGTATATGAGAGAGTGAAAGAGCTGGGTCCATCTGTCTGCGTTTTAAGGGAGGCTCCCTTTGAGTTCAGAGGAAGATTATTTGGCAGCACTAAAAGAACAGCATCACCTGCAGCTGTGCATATAGACCCCCATGAAGAAATTCAACTTGTTGCTAGCGAGATTGTAGCAATTGTTTTTGATAACTTCGGCAAGTGTTTGGTATCCAGTGTGTCAAATAAATCAGAGCCAGGACCTTCATCCATGAACCAGGAGCTGCTTGCCAGAGCAGCAAGGCAAGCTCCCAAATCAAGAGGAAACAGTTATAGGCAAGCTGAAATACCTATTTATGACAGAGAATTTCACCGACCTTCTAATGACAACATCACCAAAAACAAAATAGGAAAGCCTCCTGTTGAAAATGCTTCTCACATGCAGCAGCTGTCAGACTCCTTCATTAAAAAAAAGGTTGGAAAAAAAAGAAATCAAAAGGCAGTGCCTTCAGAGGACAGTTCAGAAGAGGAAGACAGAGTGCTGAGTGGAATAGTGGATTCCATCTTAAATCAGTGCCATCAGCCTCTGAATGAACTCAGTTCAGATTTGAACCCTGGAAGCTGTTTAGCAGAAGAGCTTGGACTGATGTATAAAAATAAGAGCTTTCTCAATCAGGACACTGTGAGGCCAGAAAAAATGAAAATGCCTGCCAGAAAATTGAAGGAGATTCATCCAAGTACAAGATTTCATCCTATCAATCACACTGGAATGACCGGTTTTTCAGAGGAAGCAGCACAAATAGATGAGGAAATTTCACATACTTTCCTCTCATCTGTCCTCTGTGGCTGTGAGCAAGATGCTCATACCAGCCCAGCAGAGACTCACAGGTCCACATATCAGACTTCTCTGCCTCCATCAAGACCTTTCAAGGACATGCTAGAAATTCTCCTTAAACCAAGGTCAGCCTTTCACCCCTCCCTGCTTTGGAGGCAATGTGTTGGGGAGGCTTGAGGAAGACAGACAGTATTTCTCTCTAAAACAACACTGACGTTTACATAAGAGCTTTCCTAGTATCAGGTTACGTGACAATAAACTCTATCTCAGTTTCTTCTATCACACTAATGAGTGAACTTCAGAATCCTTAACATGAGCAGAGAGTGTCTGTGCTCTCCTCTCTTCCCTCCCTCCGCCCACCCCAAATAAAAAAAGCCTGTTAATCCAAACTCTTTTTGGAATAGAAAACTAGGACACACTGGGGATGTTGGTTCCGTAATATCTTTGACCATGGATCTTAATTCTTGGCTATCTCTCCAGGAAAGCCCTTTCCCAAGGCACCCTGCTGTTCTATTCGACGTGTTTTTAGGGCTGCAGTACAGTCTCAAGTCTGCCATCAGCAGTATTTCCTTTTTTCTCCCTCTTGTCTTGTGAAGCTACAAATACTGTTGTTTTGAAAGAGTTTTTCTACTTGTATTCAGCACAGTGAATGTCTAGGAACTTGAGACAGTCCAGTGTAATGTATGTTTGCTTGCCTCTTGTGCTGCTCCTCACTAAAAACATTGTCATTTTATTTGCATTTGGTTCCTCTTACCTCATAGATTCCAGGTGGAGTTTGTGGAGTTTTTGCTGCCTCCTTTAGAGTTGCTTTTGACTAATTTGCTTTCCAAAGTAAGCTTTTAATTTTAGTTTATCCTGGTTTTTTTTTTTGTTTGTTTGTTTTCTTTCCCTTCAATCTTACGTTAAGATTACTACTCCTCCTATACCTTCATCTCCTTAAAATCCTGCAGAGCCACGGGCAAGGATCACTCCTCAACATGTTCAAGTTATGTAAATGTAGGCAATAAAAGAGAGAAATCTACTGATAGTTATGAATTGTCATTCCTTGGTTTTTGTTTGGAAAAGCCTTTGGCTCATCTGCCTCATCAGGGTGAGCAAGGCTATACACTTTGGTGATGTTTGGGTGTGAAGGACGTCTTAAGTCAGCTCTTGAGTATTTTCAGTGGAGAAACTCGGACTGGCCCTGAGAGACAGCTCTCCTTGCATACCATGGCAGATGCTTATGAGTCAAAGGACTCAAGTCTTCAGGGATGTGGAAAAACTCAACAGTGAGGAAGGACTGCTGTGACTTGTAAGGAAGTACGTTTATGTCAGGAACGAGGGATATGATAATGTGGCTGATGCTGGTCAGGCTCTACTACAGCCTGTTTCAGCTACCTTGGAGCCTGGGAACACAGGCAGGTTCATGACAAGATGAGAGCAGGCTTGGTCCCCTCCAGAGTGAAGAGGGCAAGCCATCACTCTCTGGGATCTCCATAGCCATGTGCATTGGGGATTGAGTGGGCCTTCATGCTTCTTCCTTCTGTGGCTTTGCATGCTGCTTGGTCAGTGGAGAATCTCATGTAAACAAGCAGATCAAGCTGTAGGATGAAAATCAAAGAAGTTCAGCAGTTCCATAGCATGATGGCTCCCAGTGGCTCTGGGAGAGCAACACCAACATTTTTCTGGAATGTGAAGAATTGAATGGGCCATGCTATGCCTGACCCAGGAGAAAGAGCAGTGAACCTGAAGCTTGCTGCTGCAACTCACTCCTAAAAAGCAGGCCATACTTGCTTTAGACCTTTATCATGATCTTGCTGGTCAAAATAGGTATGTTTGGATGCGGGTCACTTTCAGGGAAGGATTGAGGAATCTCTGTCCTAGACCTTGATCTTGTTTGCATGAGATTCTTCACTGCCCAAGCAGAACACAGACACCTGGCAGGAAGAAGCATGAAGGCCCACTCACTCAAGCCCCATACATGCGTAGCTATGGAGATCCCAAAAAGTGATGGCTTACCGTTTCGTCACCAGAGGGAATTACCCCACTCTTGCTTCCTCTTCCTCATCATGAATCTCTCTTTGCTCCCTGGAATTGAGGACAGCATAAATAGGCTGTAGTGCAGCTTGACCAGTATCAGCACTAGCAACATGATCACAGCCCTCACTCCTGAACCAAAGGTGTTTCCCTTCAGCTCACATATGTTCTTCCTTGCTGTTGAGCGTTGCCACAACCCTGCAGACCTGAGACTGTTTTCTCTTACAGGATTGTGCAGCTGCCCACCCTCTCTATCTCGCACCCACACACCCTTCCACACATAATTATAGAGACTGTTCAGGCAATTATAGAGACTGTTCAGGTTATCTCTTGTGTCATTTGGTAAGGCTGAATACATCTTCAGTGGGCAGGGAGGCTCCTTCCTTGGTCAGGGGAAACACCCTATCCCTGCTACCAGCAGGACAGCATCCTGGGGTGTGGTTTGTAGCACCAGCCTTTAGGGAGCAGCTCGATGTTCTCCCTGTCCTGATGGTGGCACACAGCCGCCTCCACAAGTCCTCCGGGGACTACCTTTTCCTGTCTCAGTAATGACCCGGGCCCCTGCATGCTCTGACTGGCATGAGGCAATGTGCAAGGGCTGGGGCTGTAGTTCATGCACTGTGGAAGCATGTCTGGCTCTGGGCTTTTTCTGTGTGAACATTCTCTCTGTCACTCTCGACTCTCGACACTCTCTCTCTCTCTCTCTCTCTCTCTCTCTCTCTTTCTTCTCTCTCTCACACACACACGCACACACCCCTCGCCCCACAGAATTATAAAGACTGTTCAGGCAAGCTTGTCTCAACAAGCGTCATTATCACTCGTGACTCGTGAAGTGATGAGATCTGCCTTTACAGGAGAAGGCCGTGCTCCAGTCCTGCTCCTAGCTCCTGCTGAAAGGCATGGCCACGTAGCCTTCTGGCCCAGGCCTGGCCTATCACTTGCACTGGCTCTGCCACTTTCCTGACAGGGAGCTGACCTACACAGTGATGCTGGCTGGGAACAAGCCATTTATGTGTGGAGTTTTGTTCTCCTGGTGCAGCTCTGTGACATGTCTTGACATGGCATCACAGAAGCACTGGAGAAAGCATGAGAGCATCAGAGCACATAACCTCATTCATGGTGATGAGGCAGGACTGAAGTCAAGCTGGGGAGTAAATCTGCAGGTCAGGATGAGGATCAGAGTCAGGACTGTCAAGGGTCAAGCACAGTCCAGTGACCACCAGGCATAGCAGATCAGTAGTCAGGCTGCGGTGTCCAGATGCGGGTCAGGGTTCAGGCCAATGGGATCCATATTTAGGCAGGGTCATGTCTTTGTCATAGTCAGAGACCAGTACTCCCACAACCCAGCATCGTCAGAGAAAATGGTCCAGAACTGAGCCTAAATAGAGCTGCTGGGTCCACGGGAAGAGGCTGCATGCTTGGGATTCCCAGACAAGGCTGGTCAGGCTCACTGGTGCCCTCAGGGCCCTGACTGAGAGTGGACTCTCTCTCTGCTCAGCAAGCCCAGGAGCAGGCAGGAAGAGATCCCTACATGGGTCCCCTAGATCTCACTGAACAATTTCCTTCCAACTCTTCTCCAAGAAAATCAAAACTCAGAAAAATTCATCTCTGTTATTAGGGAAGAGAAAAGTTATCTATTCCTTTATGCAAACAGAGAAAAAAAATGTGTCTTGGAGCTGTGATTTGACTTCAGCACACGTGAGCTCTTCATTCTACTCTGGACAAGCCAACAAGAAGTCAGGATGGTCAAGAGTCATGATGGCAATAAATGCGTCTTTCCCACTCCCTTCAAATCTGAATAACCAAGAAGTTAAAGACTTTGCCTGTGGTACCACCCCATGGTCTCTCTCGGGGGGAAAAAGGTCTTTGTTCTGCCTTGCTTGGAGACTGGAGGCCTGGGCAGGAAGGGTGAGCCCTGGAGGAGGCTGGGACAGTCTGAAGGAGTCTCCCAATGCCCCAGTGAAAAAGGCTTTTGAGAAAGTGCTCCCCACGCTGGAACTCCAAGGTGGAAAAAGGCAGATCAGAGGCTGGAGCTTCTGCCTCACACCTGTGGGCACAACACCTTCCCTTTGCACGGCTCTGCTCACACCAGCCCTGAAGATGCTCTCTGATGGAACTGTGTGCCCGTGATGTGAATGCCAAGGATGGCTGCAGTGTTCTTGGTCCTCTCAGAACAGGTAGAGATCCCAGTAGAGCCAGGGCAACCTGGAGAATGTCACAACAGAAGTTCCTAGGTGGATTTGTTCATGAGGGAACCAGCAGCGAGGCTGGGCTATTTGCGCTCCTACAGACCTGGGAGCAGGCAGAG
Source organism: Tinamus guttatus (assembly GCF_059628265.1). Lineage (NCBI taxonomy): Eukaryota > Metazoa > Chordata > Aves > Tinamiformes > Tinamidae > Tinamus > Tinamus guttatus. The sequence continues at coordinate 1,522,631 of NW_028289476.1, forward strand.
ATGGTTGGGGTGGGGAATGTGGAGGAGGTGGCAGAGGCTGTGTGCAAGGAGGGATGGAGTGGAGGGGGCAGGACTCATGTGGGCGCTGGGGGAAATGGGGCAGGGGTATGTGCCTGTGAACATTTCTTTCACTGTCATGAGCACAGCTGCCTGCCAGGAAGCTGGTCTGTGCTTGACTCTTGGCCAGCGTCACTTGTAGCCTCAGCCACTGTTCTGCTTCAGCCCCTGGCATGTGCCTCAGCAAGGCAGGCAATGTGGAAACCAAGGCTGTCTCTCCTGGGCTCTGTGGACTGGCCCATGCTGCCTGTGCATGCAGTAAGGGGAGTGGCTGCCCCAGGGAAGAACATGAGCTTGTTGGGGAAAGCCAGGCTCTTTTCTGGTAAGAGATGGAAGGACCTCTGCAAGCAGTTAGAAGAAGAAGAAAAGTGGGTGTGCGTTGGCCGGGAATCGAACCCGGGTCAACTGCTTGGAAGGCAGCTATGCTCACCACTATACCACCAACGCATGCAGGCTACAAGCACATGCCTGCTTGTCCCTGTCTGAGGCTGCAGGCCTCTGCCAAGAGGGTGTGAGTGGAGGAAGCAGAGCTCTGTGGAAGTCCCAGAGTTGCAGCTTCATTGTGAAGCAGAAGTGCCTGCAACCAGGGCGCATGGATGCAGATCCAGCACCTGGACATCAGGGTGGCCTCTGGGCTTCGCTGACACTGGCATATTTTTAAAATCTGCCTGTGCACAGTTTTTTTCTGGATGGAGACCATAACTCAAGACAAGAAGCTGATCTTGCTTGAGATCCCATCTACTGCTTCAGGGATGAACAACAGGCATTTCTCTCATTTCCATGGGCCTGGTGCAGTGTCAGGGGCTGCCACGTGGCTATCAGGGGTGACAATAGCAGGGCTGCAACACAACTATGAGCTGGGACTGGCCAATGAGAAGAGCAGAGGCAGTGGCAGGGCTCTTGGCAGTTGCTCGTAGAACCACAGCCCCTGCTCATGTACAGTGTTGACCCTAGAAGTGTTAGCAGTTGACTGCAAAGCCACAATGACCCAACATTTGGGTCACAGCTGCTAGGTCAGGAGGGCAAAGCCAGTGGCCCTGCTTACTCTTGCCAGACCTTACAATGCCAAGGCCATTCTCCATCTCAACACCGTGCAATATTTGGATGGATTTGCACATCAGGGCAACAGGGGCCTAAGAGTGACAGGGAAGACTTAAATTTATCCCCCATTAATGGCACAGCCTCACATATTCCTCCTCCACCTCAAAGGTAAAGCTCTTTTCTCTCAGACAATTCCTTTGGGTCCCCCAGGGGTCAGTCCTTGGTCCAGTCCTGTTCAATTTATTCATCAATGACCTGGATGAAGGCACAGAGTGCTCCCTCAGCAAGTTTGCTGATGATACCAAACTGGGAGGAGTAGCCGATACCCCAGAGGGCTGCGCTGCCATCCAGAGGGACCTGGACAGACTGGACAACTGGGTGGTGAAAAACCTCATGAAATTCAACAAGGCCAAGTGCAAGGTTCTGCACCTGGGGAGGAATAACCCCAGACACCAGTACAAGCTGGGGACTGACCTTCTGGAGAGACGCTCTGCGGAGAAAGACCTGGGTGTCATGGTGGATGATAAGTTGACCATGAGGCAGTAATGTGCTCTTGTGGCCAAGAAGCCAATGGGATCCTGGGGTGCATTAAGAAGAGCATCTCCAGCAGATTGAGGGAGGTGATCCTGCCCCTCTACTCAGCCCTAGTGAGGCCACATCTGGAGTATTGTGTCCAGTTCTGGGCTCCACAATATAAGGGGGATGTGGAGCTGCTGGAGAGAGTCCAGTGCAGGGCCACAAGGATGTTCAGAGGCCTGGAACATCTGCCCTATGAGGAGAGGCTGAGGGAGCTGGGCCTGTTCAGCCTGGAGAAGAGAAGGCTGAGAGGGGATCTAATCAGTGTATATAAGTACCTCAAGGGAGGGAGTGCAGAGGATGGTGCTGGCCTCTTTTCAGTGGTGACCACTGATAGGACTAGAGGAAATGGCCGGAAACTGAAGCACCAAAAGTTCCACAGGAACTTAAGGAAAAATTTCTTAACAGTGAGGGTGACAGAGCACTGGAACAGGCTGCCCAGAGAGGTTGTGGAGTCTCCTTCTCTGGAGATCTTCAAAACCCGCTTGGATGCAGTCCTGTGCCACATGCTCTAGGTGACCCTGTGTGTGCAGGGGGGTTGGACTAGATGATCTCTAGAGGTCCCTTCCAACCCTAAGCATTTTATGATTCTATGATTCTTTACTCTACTATGCAAGGCTGCATATCCAAAGGGAAGTTTTTTCTTCTGCTTGCAGAAACCTTGAGGTTCTTGCCCCACTGTATGCAAGGAGGCAAGGGCTTCCTTCCAACCCAGGAAGACTATGGGCCTGACTTCTTTTGGGGTTTCCCTCTGCTCTTTCTACAGACTGAAATGAGGTGAACAAAACGTCCATGTGAGGCAGCAAGAGAGCATGCATTGGATTCTGAGGTCCCAGAATCACAGCATAACTGAGATTGGAAGGGACCTCTACAGATCATCTCATCCAATGTCCCTCCTGACCAAGCACGGTCACCTAGAGCACGTTGCAAAGGATCTCATCCAGGTGGGTTTTGAAGATCTCCAAAGGAGCAGACTCCACAACCTCTCTGGGCGGCCTTTTCCAGTATTCTGTAATCCTAACAGTGAAGCAGTTCTTCCTCATATGTAGATGAAATCTCTTGTCTTTCAATTACTACCTATTAGTCCTTATACTCTCCCTGTCGGCAACTGATAAGATTTTGGCCTCATCCTCTTTACAATCCTCCCCCTCAGATATTTGCACATGCCAAAAAGATGCCCTCTCAATCTTCTCTTCCCTAGGATAAACAGGTCCTGGTCGCTAAGTCTTTCCTCATAAGACAGATGCTCAAGTTCCTTAATCATCTTTGTCGCTCTATGCTGGACCCTCTCTAGTAGTTGCACATCTCTCTTGTACTGGGGAGCCCAGAAGTGCACACAACAGTCGAGGTTTGGCTTCACCAGAGCCGAGGAGAGAAGGAGGGTCACCTCCCTTGACCTGCCGGCAACGCTCCTCCTCATGCAGGCCAGGATCCCATTGCTCTTCTTGGCCACAAGGACGCACTGCAGTCTCATGATGAACATGTGAAACGGGACTCCCAAACGCTTCCCCACAGGGCTGCTTTCCAGCAGGACAACCCCTAATCTCTACTGCTGGGGTTATTCCTCCCCAGGTGCAGGACCCAGCACTCGCCCTTGTTGAACCTCAAGAGGTTCCGCTCTGCCCAACTCTCCAAGCTGTCTAGGCCCCTCTGAAGGGCCGCACAACCTGCCCTGCTTTGTGTCATCAGCAACCTGGCTGAGGATGCACTCTGTCCCTTCATTGAAGTCTCTGGTGAAGAAGTTCAATAGCATTGCACCCAGCACTGACCCCTGGAGGACACCGCTAGCCACACGCCTCCAACTAGACTTGCCACTGCTTCTCACAACTGTGTGGGCGCTGCCATCCAGCCAATTTTCGATCCACCCACGTAACCCACACTTCCTGAGCTTCCCTATGAGGATGTTCTAGGAGACAGTGTTGAAAGCCTTGCTGACATCAAGGTAGACAACATCCATCACTCTGCCCTCATCCATGCATCCGGCCATGCCATCTTAGAAGGCTATCAGCTTGGCTAAACACAACTCTCCCTTGAAGAATCCATGTTGACTGCTGCTGATCACCTTTTTTCCTTGACATGCCTAGACATGACCTCCAGGATGAGCTGCTCCATCTCTTTCCAGGGCTGGCGGGTAGCTTCCAGGGCTGGCGGGTAGCTGGCGCGCACTGTTTGCAGATAGGCATAGGAGTGCAGGTGGAGGGGAGCAAAAGCCTCCTGCTGGCCCTGAATGCAGCATACACTCTCCAATTCCTTGGGAAGAGGTGCTCTGAGCCAAACAGAGGCAGGTAGGCTCTGCCTTCTCTCTGAGCTTTCTGCTTCCCCTGCAGAGGCAGCGCAACTGCGCAAACAGAAACTGCCCGCCTCTCCAGGGGCTGTAGATGATGTCAGGGGGACAAACCAAGGGCGCTTCAGCCCAGGTTCTGGGCTTCCTGGATAGCAAATTTCTTCTGTGGGCCCAGGCCTAGACAGGGGGAACACAACACCCCATGAGCCCAGGCACTGGAGGTGTCACTGTGCAGGAGTGCCAGGGAGGGTTCTGTGAGCTCTAAAAAGAAGAGCTGTGGGAAGCAGAGTGGCGCAGCGGAAGCGTGCTGGGCCCATAACCCAGAGGTCGATGGATCGAAACCATCCTCTGCTAGGAAGTGTTTTGGCAAACACCCTTGCTGACACCTGGCGCTTCTCCCCTTGGACAGCTCCACCAGCGCTCCCTACCCTGCAGGCCTCCAGCTGCGTGGTGTTACTGCCTCTGCTGCTCCCTTGCCTTCTCTTTGGCTTTCTTGGCCTCTTCTCCCACCTTCTCCTTTGCTATCCTAGCATCCAGAGCGAGTATACGTACAAGCACACACAAACAGAGCCCACAGACGTGACGTGGCCACATGCATGAATGCAGACGGAGAGCAGAGCCTTTATGAGCAGTCACAAAAACACCGATTCAAACTGGCTTCTTTGCCACAGAAAGACCAATCCCTTTTGATCTCCTCATGGGCTAGTCAGGACTGGAGTTCCTTAGTGGACAGCTGGACAGCTCCTCCCCTCTAGATTCCCAGGTACATGCATTTTCACCCAACTGAAAAGCAGAGAGCCATGCTCTGCTTCTCTGAGGCCCACAGAGGCTAAAATCTCACTTTTGCATGTGGCCTTGGTGGTCCTAGTCTCCTGGCTTTCTGAGACAGTTTGCTTATTTTGATGGTGAAGAACCATTCAGGAAGCTCCACTCAAACCTGGCAGAGCCCCATGCCTACAGGTGGATATTATGTGATGCCAGCATGGGGATAGACTCTCCTCAGCTTCGGGCAGAGAGAAAAACCCCATGGAAAGAGAGTAAAGCTTTCCTTTGCAGAGTGGGCAGTTAAGTGTAGCTGAAGGAAAAGAAGATGCCATGACGAGACTCCAGCTATGCTGCACAATGTCTTTAATGAGAAGGAAGGAGAAAAGGCGGTGCATGAAGCAGTACACAGAGCAAGACACACGTTTCCAGGCTGCTGGGTGCTGACTCCAAAGCGGGTGGTCGTCCGGCTTCAGCAGTTTAGCCTGCAGCCGGGGACAGGCAGGCACAGTCCGCCTGCACCCAGACCAAGGGAGCCCCCAGATGCGATGGGCACTCCCCCAGCGCTCAGGGAGCTCCCAACGGCAGCTGACAGAGAGGATCCCACGGCTGTGTTCTGAGGGAAGGAGGTGAGGATGGGCCCCGGCAGGGTCACCACGACCGGGGAGGCCTCGATGGCAACCACTGAGTCAGCGCAGCGGGCGACGCAGGGCTCACTGCAGCTGCTTGCAAGAGGGGTAGGGCCGGAGGTGCTGCATGGGCGTGGCTGGCAGGGTCTGAAGCAGGACATGTCGCTGTGAGGGAGGCAGAGCTGAAACACAGAGCAGGGGAGGTAAGAGAGCACGAGTTGGAGGACCATGGCTAATGCAGAGTATGTGGGAAGTGCCCCACACTTTTGAGGGAAACAGGAGCAATTTAGGGAGGCCGACACCATGCTGCAGGCTGAGAAGCCACATGGAAGAGCAGAAATGGTTTGGGGAAGCCTGCAATACTTTCTGCATTCCCCTTGGTCTCTCCATGCCACACAGGCCTTCTCCTGTAATTTTCCTGTCAAAAACTGCCCAGCTGGAAAAACTCCACCCCCTCTTTTCATAACTGCCCTCCTTACTGGGGGCATGTGGAGGCTGCTGAGACCTCCCCTCACTTTTGATTCCAAAGCATGTGTGGACCCATCCCCCTCCATGTAGCAAAACTTAGTAATACTGAGCAGCTTTTCACACACATTCCCTTAGAGTGGGCTGAAAGGACCTGTGGACACACCAGTCTTACTGCATCTCCAAAACAAATGTTTCTGCTTTGCAGATGGCAGAGGATGCACTTGGGTATTTCTTTAGAGAAGACTTGCTGCAGGTGGAAATTCTGGCGTACTGGCATGCCTGAGCTGAAGCCAGATATGCCTCTTCAGCTTGAAAGAACCCTCCTCTTCCCTCCAAAAGATCCCTCTCTTTCTTAGCCCCCCATTACCACCACCACCCAGCCTTGAAAAGAGGAACACGTAAGGGGCCTAAAAGAACTCAAGTGCTAAGCTTATCAGCCAACTATGAAAGTTGAGCGGCCAGCATGACAGCAATTCAGCCCATAGGAAGCGAGAGAGGAGAGCCAGGCTTACCGAAATAGCCGAGGAAAGTGAGGCAGAGAGAGGAGGATGGCAGAGCCTGGTGCAGCACACGCTTTTATGCTGTGTCCCAGAGCCCTCGAGGACCCAAAACATTCCTTGCTCATGAAGCACCTGGGAGTTGCCACTGCTGGCAGTGTTCTTACTGGTGATTTTGCCCTTGCCTCTCTCAGCACAAGTGTGGTGCTCCCATTTCATTCGAGTTGGCGTTGGAATGGCTAACCTGCGTCATCAGCCCCATTCCGGACCCTTAGGTCCCATTAACTCAAAGGTCTCAGGCTCACTGTGCCTTGAGGTTGTAATTGGATTTGTGTCCTGTTCATCCCCTTTGACTCCTCTGCCTCCCTGGCCACCAGCCATGGTGATGTCTGACCCGTGAAGGACGCTTTGAGTCCACTCTTGAGTGCTTTCAGTGGAAGGACAGAGGCTGAACCTCAGAGACCTCTCTCCCCTCAGATGACTGTAGTTGCTCAGCACATGTTGAGCTAAGTTCAGAGAGATCTTGAAGAATGCACAGTCCCATACAAGAGAAGAGACTCAAATTTCCTGCCATTTGGCAATCCTCAGCAAGTAGAAGGACTTGTGTGAGCTGAAGGGAAGCACCTTTGGGGCAGGAGTGAGGGCTGTGGTGATGTCGCTGGTGGTTATGTTGATCAGAGTGCACCACAGCCTGTTTTGACTGTCCTAGAGCCCAGGGAAGAAAGGCAGGTTTATAGTGAGGAGGAGGAGGCTGGAGAAGAGGCTGGTCCCCTCCTGCCTGGAAAGGGCAAGCAGTGGCTCTCTGGGACCTCTACAGGCATGTATGTAGGGCACTTGAGGAGGGCTTCACTCGGCTTCTAGCCAGGTTGCTAGGCTCTGCTTTGGCAACGGAGGTGCTCATGCGCATCCAAGTGCAGGAGGAAGACCAAAGAGGTGCCTGCATCCTTCCCTGAAAGTGACCTCACCAAAATGCACCTATTTCCCCCAGCAAGTCCACCACAGAGCCCCAAAGCCTGCATGGCCATCTTTGTAGGAGTGGCTCGTAACAACTAGCCACAAGCTCACAGCCATTTCTCCTGCGTCAGAGATGGCGTGGCCCATTCAAGGCTTTTTCATTCCAGAGCAACATTGAATCAGTCTCCAGGAGCAGCTGGGATCCGTTGTATTGTGGAAGAGCTGGGAAATTCCCTGTACTCCAGGGAAACGTGAGTCACCTGCTGTTGATTTCAGCAGAGGCAGCATCCTGGCCTCAGGCATGAGAGGACTACTGAGCTCATGTCCCCATTCCATGCAGCACTTCAGGAGACCAAGGGCCATTTTCAAAGAATTTTGCCTTATTCCTGAAACATCATTCCCAAGGGTGAATGATGCTTTTAGGGCACCACTGCCTGTAAGGACAATGCTCTTTTATGGCTGGTCAAGGCCCCATGTGACTCAGTGCAGGGAGATGGCACTGTCCCTCCCCCAGCCCGTTACTGGACTACACTGTGCCCTATGAGTCTTCTTTCTCCATTTCACCAGCTGGCTTTTCCTTTCCCCTCCTCCTCTCCTGACATCCTCTTCTCGAGACTCCACCAAGCCAGCGTCCTCAGCCTCTTCTCTTATGACCTATGCTTGAGTGCAAACCGACTCACTTTGGCCTGCCTTCCCTCTCACTTGATGGGGAAAACACGGTGGCCAAAAGCAGCTACAATGCAGTCTGACTACCATGTTCAGTCTTCATACTGTCCCTGAAGGAGGCTCACCATCTCCTGAGCAACTGCCATGAACCAGGGAGGAGAGAGCTCTCTCAGGGTAAGCTTGAGTCCCTCCATTGAAACTCCTTGAAAGCTGACTTGAGGTGTCCTTCATGGACCAAACGTCACCATGGCTGATGGCCATGCCGACCTCAGGGATAGCGGGATGAGTCAAAGAGGAATCCTTTTGACACAAATCCATGGACAACCTCGAGGCACAATGTGCCTGAGATCTCTGAGTTCATGGGCCCTAAGGGTCCAGAATGGGGCTGATGACGCAGGTTAGGCATTCCAACGCCAAATCGAATGAACTGGGAGCACCACACTTGAGCTGAGAGAATCAAGGGCAAAATCACCAGTGAGAACTCTGCCAGCAGCAGCAACTCCCAGGTGCTTCATGAGCAAGGAATGTTTTGGGTCCCCGGGGGCTCTGGGACGCAGCATAAAAGCGTGTGCTGCACCAGGCTCTGCCATCCTCCTCTCTCTGCCTCACTTTCCTTGGCAATCTCGGTAAGTCTGGCTCTGCTCTCTCGTTTCCTGTGGGCTGAATTGCTGTCACGCTGGCCGCTCAGCTTTCATAGGTGGCTGATAAGCTTAGCACTTGACATCTTTCAAGTCCCTTATATGTTCCTCTTTTTAAGGGTGGGTGGTGGTGGTGATGGGGAGCTAGGAAACAGAGTTCTTTGGGAGGGAAAAGAAGTGTTCTTTCAAACAGAAGAGGCCTCTCAGGTTGCAGCTGAAAGTATGCCAGAATTTCCACCTGCAGAAGGTCATGTCTAACTGAGTAGCCAAGTGCATCCACGGCCATCTTGAGCGCAGAAATTTTTTTTACAGCCATGTTGTATGTTGAGTCTTTCTATCGGTGCTTTTAGCCCACTCCAGTTGATCTTATGTGAAACCCTGGCTAGCATTCCCGTGTCCTGTTACTTGGAGGGGTATGCGTTCATGCCACCTGAGCTGCTTCTGAAAGCAGGAACGAAGGAAGCCCACAGCGGCCTTCACGAGCTCTCGGTGAAGAGGGCAGGCATGAGAAGTGAGGGCAGAGACCTTCCAACATGACGGTTTCTAACAGGAGAGCTACAGAAGAAGGCCTACTTGGCATGGGTGGACAAAGGGGAAGGGGAAGGTATTGTGAGCATGCCCCAACCATGTCTGCAGCTGGAACTTGTGCCCTCTTTTCCCTCCCCTGCTCTGTGTTTCAGCTCTGCCTCCCTCACAGCGACATGTCCTGCTTCAGACCCTGCCAGCCACGCCCATGCGGCACCTCCGGCCCTACCCCTCTTGCAAGCAGCTGCAGTGAGCCCTGCGTCGCTCGCTGCGCTGACTCAGTGGTTGCCATCGAGGCCTCCCCGGTCGTGGTGACCCTGCCGGGGCCCATCCTCACCTCCTTCCCTCAGAACACAGCCGTGGGATCCTCTCTGTCAGCTGCCGTTGGGAGCTCCCTGAGTGCTGGAGGGGTGCCCATCGCATCTGGGGGCTCCCTTGGTCTGGGTGCAGGCGGACTGTGCCTGCCTGTCCCTCGCTGCAGTCTAAACTGTTGAAGCCGGACGACCACCCGCTTTAGAGTCACCACCCAGCAGCCTGGAAACGTGTGTCTTGCTCTGTGTACTGCTTCATTCACCGCCTTTTCTCCGTCCTTCTCATTAAAGACATTGTGCAGCATAGCTGGAGTCCTGTTGTGGTGTTTCCTTTGCTTCCAGCCTCCCTTAGCCACCCACTCAGCATCCCCTCTCTCTAGAGCTCTGTCTAGAGCTTACTTCTCCCTTTTGGCAGCTGCACAGGAACTCTCCTCCTCTATCATTGCCTCCTGCTATAACCAGGAAGTCCATTGTGTTTGGGGAAGGATGTTTGTCCTGAGGAACTTTAGAGCATTCTTCCTCCTTCAACTGTTTTGTCACATGTTGAGGATCATGAGGCACCAGTGGTTTCAGGAATGATGCTAAACTCTTTGAAAATGCCCCTCTGCCTCTTGAAACTGCACTTTAGGAGGAATGAGGACATGAGCTTGGTATTCCTTGTGCACCCACCAAATCAACAGCAGGATGACTCACATTTCCCTGGAGCGCAGGGCATTTCCCAGGTCTTCCACAATAAAATAGGTCCCAGCTGCTGTGGGACACCAATCCAACATTGCTCTGCAATGGAAAAGCCTTGAATGGGCCACACGATTCCTGACCAGGCAGAGAGAGATGTGAGCTTGTGGCTCACTGCTGCAAACCATTCCTAGAGATGGCTTCTGGCTGGGCTAAACAGGTCCATACGTGTGTGTGTCTCTCTCAGGGAAGGCAGCTTGATCTGCTTGTAGGCATGAGATCCTGCAGTGCTCAGCAAGAGCATAGAACCCTGTGTGGAAGAAACAGTCAAGTCCCCTACGCACATGCCTATGGAGATCCCACGGAGTGATGGCCAGCCCTTTCCCAACCAGATGGAACCCACCCACTCTCTGGCCTCCTCTTCTTAGTTGTAAGCCTTCCTTTGTTCCTTAGGCTCTTGTCCAGGGCCTTTTCTTGCGCTTGCCCGTCTTCCCAGTGGGGATGGCAATCTCTGCAGACTGGGCAGCAGAGAGCAGAAGTCCCTGATGATAGGAGAAAGACAAGTGTTGGAGCACTCTCCAAAGAGAGTCCTCTTTGATATATGCATCCATGGATGACAGGGTAACAGGGCACAATGCCTGGCTTTTCTTTAGGAAGGTTTCGGACACGCTCTGCCACACATCTTTGCATACAATTTGACACGTTATGGACTGTGTGGGTGGAGAATCGACCAGGAGAAATGCAGATCCTGGCACCTGCCTGGGCTGATTCCCCTGCCCTGCAGAATGATTGGGTGTGAAGCTGCTCTGTTGGATACACCCTGAGGCAACAGGTTGCCAGAGGAGCCTGTTTCACTTGAGCCGGCTCTGCACAGATTACTGGCCCCGTGAGTGAGCGGAGCTGAAGTCTGGGGAAGCTATGGCCTTAGCCTTAGGGGAGGCTATAGGTGGGAGACCTTACTGTAGCAGTACCTTGCCAGAGGTACTCAAAGGTACCTTGAGTACCTCTGCAAAGGCAGGGGGAAGAGAGCCAAGAGGTAGGCAGAACTGATATTGGTGTCACCCCAGCTGCCCTGACCTCTTTTGGGACATCAGACACGGAGCAGGGAGCTGACCCTAGGCACTCTACTTGCTCCTTCACCGCAAACCATAGGGCCAACCCAGAAGGGCTCAGAGTGGAGAGCACAACCTGCAAAGAAGGCTTTCCAGGGTGAAGGTCCAGCTTTGAGGCGCTTCCCTGCCAATCCGGGAAAGGAAAAGAGGCAGAGAAGCCTGTCAGGAGTGGGATTTGAACCCACGCCTCCTAACGGAGACTGCGACCTGAACGCAGTGCCTTGGACCGCTCGGCCATCCTGACTTCTTGGCCAAGCAGGCTCTTCTCCCTAGAGCCTGTCTGCATCAGGGCAAGGTACTCAGCCTCCTCCTGTGTGGGGGTAATGGAGAGCTGGCTTCTGCTGACAACCTTTCTCTCGTGCCATTGGGGCTCTTGGGAGACCACAGCAGGAGGTGGAGGCATTTCCGAGCTGCGAGTGGAGAGGTTCAAGGCATGTAGGCAGGGAATTTATTTGGGCTCTGAAAAGAGGAGAGGGAACTCTGCAATGGCAAAATCAAAGGAGCTGTTGCAGAGATTTCAAAATGTCCACAGACACCTCCCCCTGGCTGCTATTGGCTCTGCCATTGCTGTAAACCAACGAGGACACCAAAAGAAAATCATGGCTCTGTGGGTCCCAGCAGCATGCCTGGGTGCCTTTGGTTCCTTGCCTGCAAGCTCCACCACAAACCAATGAATTCAGGCACTGCCACTGCCTCTTTCTCTCTCTGTGCATGTGCATGTACATGCTTGGGTAGACCAGTGTAGGTCTTTGTGTCATTTGGTAAGGCTGAATACATCTTCAGTGGGCAGGGAGGCTCCTTCCTTGGCCAGTCCTTCCTTGGTCAGGGGAAACACCCTATCCCTGCTACCAGCAGGACAGCATCCTGGGGTGTGGTTTGTAGCACCAGCCTTTAGGGAGCAGCTCGATGTTCTCCCTGTCCTGATGGTGGCACACAGCCGCCTCCACAAGTCCTCCCAAGACTACGGTTTCCTGTCTCAGTAATGACCCGGGCCCCTGCATGTTCTGACCGGCATGAGGCAATGTGCAAGGGCTGGGGCTGTAGTTCATGCACTGTGGAAGCATGTCTGGCTCTGGCCTTGTTCTTTGTGAACATCCTCTCTCTCTCTCTCTACCTCTCTCTCTCTCTCTCTCTCTCTTTCTCCCTCTCTCTCTCTCTCGCTCACACACACACACACACACACACAGACCCACACCTGCCTCCCCCACAGAATTATAAAGACTGTTCAGGCAAGCTTGTCTCAATAAGTGTCATTATCGCTAGTGACTCGTGATGAGATCTGCCTTTACAGGAAAAGGCCCTGAAAGGCAGGGCCACGTAGCCTTCTGGCCCAGGCCTGGCCTATCACTTGCACTGGCTCTGCCACTTTCCTGACAGGGAACTGACCTACACAATGATACTGGCTAGGAACAAGCCATTTATGTGGGGAGTTTTGTTCTCCTGGTGCAGCTCTGTGACATGTCTCGACATGGCGTCACAGAAGCACTGGAGAAAGCATGAGGGAATCAGAGAGAGCACATAACCAGAAAGTTCATGGTGATGAGGCAGGACTGAAGTCAAGCTGGGGAGTAAATCTGCAGGTCAGGATGAGGATCAGAGTCAGGTCTGTCAAGGGTCAAGCACAGTCCAGTGACCACCAGGCATGTCCGTAGTGGAAAGGTGGATTAGTAGTAAGGCTCTGATGTCCAGCCACGGGTCAGGGTTCAGGTCAATGGGATCCACTATAGCAGCCATGGAAAAGGGCTGATCAGAGGCTGGAACTTCTGCCTCACACCTGTGGGCACAACACCTTCCCTTTGCATGGCTCTGCTCACACCAGCCCTGAAGATGCTCTCTGACGGAACTGTGTGCCCGTGATGTGAATGCCAAGGATGGCTGCAGTGTTCTTGGTCCTCTCAGAACAGGTAGAGATCCCAGTAGAGCCAGTGCAGCCTGGAGAATGTCACAAGAGAAGTCACTGGGTGGATTTGTTCATGAGGGAACCAGCAGCAAGGCTGGGCTATTTGCGCTCCTACAGACCTGGGAGCAGGCAGAGATGGTTGGGGTGGGGAATGTGGAGGAGGTGGCAGAGGCTGTGTGCGAGGAGGGATGGAGTGGAGGGGGCAGGACTCATGTGGGCGCTGGGGGAAATGGGGCAGGGGTATGTGCCTGTGAACATTTCTTTCACTGTCATGAGCACAGCTGCCTGCCAGGAAGCTGGTCTGTGCTTGACTCCTGGCCAGCGTCACTTGCAGCCTCAGCCACTGTTCTGCTTCAGCCCTGGGCTCTGTGGACTGGCCCGTGCTGCCTGTGCATGCAGTAAGGGGAGTGGCTGCCCCAGGGAAGAACCTGAGCTTGTTGGGGAAAGCCAGGCTCTTTTTGGCAGGAGATGGAAGGGCCTCTGCAAGCAGCTAGAAGAAGAAGAAAAGTGGGTGTGCGTTGGCCGGGAATCGAACCCGGGTCAACTGCTTGGAAGGCAGCTATGCTCACCACTATACCACCAACGCATGCAGGCCAGAGCCCTGTGCCTGCTTGTCCCTGTCTGAGGCTGCAGGCCCGTGCCAAGAGGGTGTGAGGGAGCAGAGCTCTGGGGAAGTCCCAGAGTTGCAGCTTCATTGTCAAGCAGAAGTGCCTGCAATCGGGGCATACTGCTCCAGGGATGGACAACAGGCATTTCTCTCATTTCCATGGGCCTGGTGCAGTGTTAGGGCCTGCCACGTGGCTATCGGGGTGGCAAAAGCAGGGCTGCAACACAACTATGAGCTGGGACTGGCCAATGAGAAGAGCAGAGGCAGTGACAGGGCTCTTGGCAGTTGCTCGTAGAACCACAGCCCCTGCTCATGTACAGTGTTGACCCTAGAAGTGTTAGCAGTTGACTGCAAAGCCACAATGACCCAACATTTGGGTCACAGCTCCTAGGTCAGGAGGGCAAAGCCCTTACTCCTGCCAGACCTTACAATGTCAAGGCCATTCTCCATCTCAACTTGTGAACACCATGCAATATTTGGATGGATTTGCACATCAGGGCAACAGGGGCCTAAGAATGACAGGGAAGACTTAAATTTATCCGCCATTTATTGAAATGGATTTAGAGCGGCTCCCCTGCTCTCTCCACCACAAAGAACTGTGCAGTGTTCATTTCTTTCTCCTGCCATAAGCCCAAGCTACCTGGTGCAAGCTATAAGTGGAGAGGGAGGGAAACAAACTGTTTTTCAGGCAAGGTTTGAGCTTCCTGCACCCTCTTCATGACTGCTCTCAAAATGGCACAGCCTCACATATTCCTCCTCCACCTCAAAGGTAAAGCTCTTTTCTCTCAGACAATTCTTTTACTCCACTATGCAAGGTTGCGTATCCAAAGGGAAGATCCTTCTGCTTGCACAAACATGGAGGTCCTTGCCCCACTACATGCAAGGAGGCAAGGGCTTCCTTCCAACCCAGGAAGACTATTGGAAGGCTGATATTGGAAGGAACCTCTACAGATCATCTCACCCAATGCCCCTCTTGACCAAGCATGGTCACCTAGAGCACGTTGCATAGTATCTCATCCAGGTAGGTTTTGAAGATCTGCAAAGCAGCAGACTCCACAACCTCTCTGGGATGCCTGTTCCAGTGCTCTGTAATCCTAACAGTGAAGTAGTTCTTCCTCATACGTAGATGAAATTTCCTGTCTTTCAATTTGTACATATTCCTCCTTATTCTCTCCCTGTCCACAAGTGAGAAGATTTTGGACCCGTCCTCTTTACAATCCATCTTCCCAGATATTTGCACATGCCAAAAAGATGACCTCTCAATCTTCTCTTTCCTAGCATAAACGGGCCCTGGTCGCTAAGTCTTTCCTCATAAGACAGATGCTCAAGTTCCTTAATCACCTTTGTCGCTCTATGCTGGACCCTCTCTAGTAGTTGCACATCTCTCTTGTACTGGGGAGCCCAGAAGTGCACACAACAGTCGAGGTTTGGCTTCACCAGAGCCGAGGAGAGAAGGAGGGTCACCTCCCTTGACCTGCTGGCAACACTCCTCCTCATGCAGGCCAGGATCACATTGCTCTTCTTGGCCACAAGGACACACTGCTACCTCGTGATTAACGTGTGGTGAAACGGGACTCCCAAATGCTTCCCCACAGGGCTGCTTTCCAGCAGGACAACCCCTAATCTCTACTTCTGTCTGGGGTTATTCCTCCCCAGGTGCAGGACCCAGCACTTGCGCTTGTTGAACCTCAAGAGGTTCCGCTCTGCCCAACTCTCCAAGCTGTCTAGGCCCCTCTGAAGGGCCGCACAACCTGCCCTGCTTTGTGTCATCAGCAACCTGGCTGAGGATGCACTCTGTCCCTTCACTGAAGTCTCTGATGAAGAAGTTCAATAGCATTGCACCCAGCACTGACCCCTGGAGGACACCGCTAGCCACACGCCTCCAACTAGACTTGCCACTGCTTCTCACAACTCTCTGTGGGCTCTGCCATCCAGCCAGTTCTTGATCTACCCACTGTCCACTCATGTAACCCACACTTCCTGAGCTTCCCTATGAGAATGTTATAGGAGACAGTGTTGAAAGCCTTGCTGACATCAAGGTAGACAACATCCATCACTCTGCCCTCATCCATGCATCCGGCCATGCCATCTTAGAAGGCTATCAGCTTGGCTAAACACAACTCTCCCTTGAAGAATCCATGTTGACTGGTGCTGATCACCTTTTTTCCTTGACATGCCTAGACATGACCTCCAGGATGAGCTGCTCCATCTCTTTCCAGGGCTGGCGGGTAGCTCCAGTCCCGCTGCTCAGGGTTGGCCTGGACAGCTGTTCATAGGAAGAGTTTTAGCAGCTGGTCTCCAGCAGTAGTGGAGCCTACCTCCAAAAGCACCAAAGACCTTGGGAGCCCCAGAAGCCCAGACCATGCCAAGGCCACCTAAGGCGCACACTGTTTGCAGATAGGCATAGGAGTGCAGGTGGAGGGGAGCAAAAGCCTCCTGCTGGCCCTGAATGCAGCACACACTCTCCAACTACTTGGGAAGAGGTGCTCTGAGCAAAACAGAGGCAGGTAGACTCTGCCTTCCCTCTGAGCTTTCTGCTTCCCCTGCAGAGGCAGCGCAATTGGGCAAACAGAAACTGCCCGCCTCTCCAGGGGCTGTAGATGATGTCAGGGGGACAAACCAAGGGCGCTTCAGCCCAGGTTCTGGGCTTCCTGGATAGCAAATTTCTTCTGTGGGCCCAGGCCTAGACAGGGGGAACACAACACCCCATGAGCCCAGGCACTGGAGGTGTCACTGTGCAGGAGTGCCAGGGAGGGTTCTGTGAGCTCTAAAAAGAAGAGCTGTGGGAAGCAGAGTGGCGCAGCGGAAGCGTGCTGGGCCCATAACCCAGAGGTCGATGGATCGAAACCATCCTCTGCTAGGAAGTGTTTTGGCAAACACCCTTGCTGACGCCTGGCGCTTCTCCCCTTGGACAGCTCCACCAGCACTCCCTACCCTGCAGGCCTCCAGCTGCGTGGTGTTACTGCCTCTGCTGCTCCCTTGCCTTCTCTTTGGCTTTCTTGGCCTCTTCTCCCACCTTCTCCTTTGCTATCTTAGCATCCAGAGCGAGTATAGGTACAAGCACACACAAACAGAGCCCACAGCCATGACATGGCCACATGCATGAATGCAGACAGAGAGCAGAGCCTTTATGAGCAGTCACAAAAACACCAATTTCAACTGGCTTCTTTGCCACAGAAAGACCAATCCCTTTTGATCTCCTCATGGGCTAGTCAGGACTGGACTTCCTTAGTGGACAGCTGGACAGCTCTTCCCCTCTAGATTCCCAGGTACATGCATTTTCACCCAACTGAAAAGCAGAGAGCCATGCTCTGCTTCTCTGAGGCCCACAGAGGCTGAAGTCTCACTTTTGCATGTGGCCTTGGTGGTCCTAGTCTCCTGGCTTTCTGAGACAGTTTGCTTATTTTGATGGTGAAGAACCATTCAGGAAGCACCACTCAAACCTGGCAGAGCCCCATGCCTACAGGTGGATACTATGTGATGCCAGCCTGGGGATAGACTCTCCTCAGCTCCAGGAAGAGAGAAAAACCCCGTGGAAAGAGGGAAATGCTTTCTTTTGCAGAGTGGGCAGTTAAGTGTAGCTGAAGGAAAAGAAGATACCATGACGAGACTCCAGCTATGCTGCACAATGTCTTTAATGAGAAGAAAGGAGAAAAGGCGGTGAATGAAGCAGTACACAGAGCAAGACACACGTTTCCAGGCTGCTGGGTGCTGACTCCAAAGCGGGTCGTCGTCCGGCTTCAGCAGTTTAGACTGCAGCGAGGGACAGGCAGGCACAGTCCGCCTGCACCCAGACCAAGGGAGCCCCCAGATGCGATGGGCACCCCCCCAGCGCTCAGGGAGCTCCCAACGGCAGCTGACAGAGAGGATCCCACGGCTGTGTTCTGAGGGAAGGAGGTGAGGATGGGCCCCGGCAGGGTCACCACAACCGGGGAGGCCTCGATGGCAACCACTGAGTCAGCGCAGCGGGCGACGCAGGGCTCACTGCAGCTGCTTGCAAGAGGGGTAGGGCCGGAGGTGCCGCACGGGCGTGGCTGGCAGGGTCTGAAGCAGGACATGTCGCTGTGAGGGAGGCAGAGCTGAAACACAGAGCAGGGGAGGTAAGAGAGCACGAGTTGGAGGACCATGGCTAATGCAGAGTATGTGGGAAGTGCCCCACACTTTTGAGGGAAACAGGAGCAATTTAGGGAGGCCGACACCATGCCTCAGGCTGAGAAGCCACATGGAAGAGCAGAAATGGTTTGGGGAAGCCTGCAATACTTTCTGCATTCCCCTTGGTCTCTCCATGCCACACAGGCCTTCTCCTGTAATTTTCCTGTCAGAAACTGCCCAGCTGGAACAACTTCACCCCCTCTTCTCACACCTGCCCTCCTTACTGGGGGCATGTGGAGGCTGCTGAGACCTCCTCTCACTCTTCATTTCAGAGCATGTGTGGACATATCTCCCTCCATGTGGCAAAACCTGGGAATGCTGAGCAGCTGTTCAAACGCATTCCCTTAGAGTGGGCTGAAAGGACCTGTGGACACACCAGTCTTACTGCATCTCCAAAACAAATGTTTCTGCTTTGCAGATGGCAGAGGATGCACTTGGGTATTTCTTTAGACATGACCTCCTGCAGGTGGAAATTCTGGCATACTGGCATGCCTGAGATGAAGCCAGAGATGTCTCTTCAGCTTGAAAGAACCCTCCTCTCCCCACCAAAAGATCCCTCTCTTTCCTAGCTCCCCATTACCACCACCACCCACCCTTGAAAAGAGGAACACATAAGGCACTTAAAAGATTTTGAGTTCTAAGCTTATCAGCCACCTATGAAAGCTGAGCAGCCAGCGTGACAGCAATTCAGCCCGCAGGATGCGAGAGAGGAGAGCCAGGCTTACCGAGATTGCCGAGGAAAGTGAGGCAGAGAGAGGAGGATGGCAGAGCCTGGTGCAGCACACGCTTTTATGCTGTGTCCCAGAGCCCCCGGGGACCCAAAACATTCCTTACTCATGAAGCACCTGGGAGTTGCCGCTTCTGGCAGTGTTCTCACTGGTGATTTTGCCCTTGATTCTCTCAGCTCAAGTGTGGTGCTCCCAGTTCATTCAAGTTGGCGTTGGAATGCCTAACCTGCGTCATCAGCCCCATTCCGGACCCTTAGGGCCCGTGAACTCAGAGGTCTCAGGCACATTGTGCCTTGAGGGTGTCCATGGATTTGTGTCAAAATGATTCCTCTTTGACTCATGCAGCTCTCACTGAGGTGGGCATGATTATCAGCCATGGTGACATTTGGTCCACGAAGGACACCTCAAGTCAGCTTTCAAGGAGTTTCACTGGAGGGACTCAAGTTTAGCCTGAGAGAGCTCTCTCCTCCCTGGGTCATGGCAGTTGCTCAGCAGATAGTGGGCCACTTTCAGGGACAGTGTGAAGACTGAACATGGTAGTCTGACTGCATCGCAGCCACTTTTGGCTGCCATGTTTTCCCCATCAAGTGAGAGGGAAGGCAGGCCAAAGTGAGTCGGTTTGCACTCAAGCATAGGTGATAAGAGAAGAGGCTGAGGATGCTGACTAGCTGGAGAGGAGGATGTCATGTCAAGGATGGCATCCTTGAGAAGAGGATGTCAAGAGAGGAGGAGAGGAAGGGAAAACCCGGCTGGTGAAACAGAGAAAGAAGACTCAGAGGGCACAGTGTAGCCCAGTAACAGGCTGTGGGAGGGACAGTGCCATGTCCCTGCACTGAGTCACATAGGATCTTGACCAGCCATAAAAGAGCATTGTCCTTACAGGCAGTGGTGCCCTAAAAGCATCATTCACCCTTGGGAATGATGTTTCAGGAATAAGGCTAAACTCTGTGACAATGGCCCTTGGTCTCCTGAAGCAGCACTTCAGGAGAAATGAGGACATGAGCTCAGTTGTCCTCTCATGCCTGAGGCCAGGATGCTGCCTCTGCTGAAATCAACAGCAGGTGACTCACGTTTCCCTGGAGTACAGGGATTTTCCCAGCTCTACCACAATACAACGGATCCCAGCTGCTCCTGGAGACTGATTCAATGTTGCTCTGGAATGAAAAAGCCTTGAATGGGCCACGCCATCTCTGACGCAGGAGAAACGGCTGTGAGCTTGTGGCTAGTTGTTACGAGCCACTCCTACAAAGATGGCCATGCAGGCTTTGGGGCTCTGTGGTGGACTTGCTGGGGGAAATAGGTGCATTTTGGTGAGGTCACTTTCAGGGAAGGATGCAGGCACCTCTTTGGTCTTCCTCCCGCACTTGGATGCGCATGAGCGCCTCCGTTGCCAAAGCAGAGCCTAGAAGCCGAGTGAAGCCCTCCTCAAGTGCCCTACATACATGCCTGTAGAGGTCCCAGAGAGCCACTGCTTGTCCTTTCCAGGCGGGATGGGACCAGCCTCTTCTCCAGCCTCCTCCTCCTCATTGTAAACCTGCCTTTCTTCCCTGGAGTCTAGGACAGCCAAAACAGGCTGTGGTGCACTCTGATCAAAATCAGCACCAGCGACATCACCACAGCCCTCACTCCTGCCCCAAAGGTGCTTCCCTTCAGCTCACACAAGTCCTTCTACTTGCTGAGGATTGCCAAATGGCAGGAAATTTGAGTCTCTGCTCCCTTATGGGACTGTGCATTCTTCAAGATCTCTCTGAACTTAGCTCAACATGTGCTGAGCAACTGCAGTCATCTGAGGGGAGAGAGGTCTCTGAGGTTCAGCCTCTGTCCTTCCACTGAAAGCACTCAAGAGTGGACTCAAAGCGTCCTTCACGGGTCAAACATCACCATGGCTGGTGGCCAGGGAGGCAGAGGAGTCAAAGGGGATGAACAGGACACAAATCCACTTACGAACTCAAGGCACAGTGAGCCTGAGACCTTTGAGTTAATGGGACCTAAGGGTCCAGAATGGCGCTGATGACACAGGTTAGGCATTCCAACGCCAACTCGAATGAAATGGGAGCACCACACTTGTGCTGAGAGAGGCAAGGGCAAAATCACCAGTGAGAATTCTGCCAGCAGTGGCAACTCCCAGGTGCTTCATGAGCAAGAAATGTTTTGGGTCCTCGAGGGCTCTGGGACACAGCATAAAAGCGTGTGCTGCACCAGGCTCTGCCATCCTCCTCTCTCTGCCTCACTTTGCTCGACAATCTCGGTAAGCCTGGCTCTCCTCTCTCGCTTCCTATGGGCTGAATTGCTGTCATGCTGGCCGCTCAACTTTCATAGTTGGCTGATAAGCTTAGCACTTGAGTTATTTTAGGTCCCTTATGTGTTCCTCTTTTCAAGGGCGGTTGTTGTTGGTAATGGGGAGCTAGGAAACATGGTTTTTGTTTCAAGGGAAGAGGAGGGTTCTTTCAAGCAGAAGGGGGCCTCTCAGGCTGCAGCTGAAAGTATGCCAGAATTTCCACCTGCAGAAGGTCATGTCTAACTGAGTAGCCAAGTGCATCCACGGCCATCTTGAGTGCAGAAATGTTTTTTTTCAGAGATGTGGTAGGTCGAGTCTTTCCACAGGTGCTTTTAGCCGACTCCAATTGATCTTATGTGAAACCCTGGCTAGCATTCCCGTGTCCTGTTACTTGGAGGGGTATGCGTTCATGCCACCTGAGCTTCTTCTGAAAGCAGGAGCAAAGGAGGCCCTTAGCAGCCTTTACAAGCTCTCAGTGAAGAGGGCAGGCATGAGAAGTGAGGGCAGAGACCTTCCAACATGACGGTTTGTAACAGGAGAGCTACAGAAGAAGGCCTACTTGGCATGGGTGGACGAAGGGGAAGGGGAAGGTATTGTGAGCATGCCCCAACCATGTCTGCAGCTGGAACTTGTGCCCTCTTTTCCCTCCCCTGCTCTGTGTTTCAGCTCTGCCTCCCTCACAGCGACATGTCCTGCTTCAGACCCTGCCAGCCACGCCCGTGCGGCACCTCCGGCCCTACCCCTCTTGCAAGCAGCTGCAGTGAGCCCTGCGTCGCCCGCTGCGCTGACTCAGTGGTTGCCATCGAGGCCTCCCCGGTCGTGGTGACCCTGCCGGGGCCCATCCTCACCTCCTTCCCTCAGAACACAGCCGTGGGATCCTCTCTGTCAGCTGCCGTTGGGAGCTCCCTGAGCGCTGGGGGAGTGCCCATTGCATCTGGGGGCTCCCTTGGTCTGGGTGCAGGCGGACTCAGCAGGCTAAACTGCTGAAGCCGGACGACCACCCGCTTTGGAGTCACCACCTAGCAGCCTGGAAACGTGTGTCTTGCTCTGTGTACTGCTTCATTCACCGCCTTTTCTCCTTCCTTCTCATTAAAGACATTGTGCAGCATAGCTGGAGTCTCGTCATGGTATCTTCATCTCCTTCAGCTACACTTAACTGCCCGCTCTGCAAAAGAAAGCATTACTCTCTTTCCACAGGGTTTTTCTCTCTGCCTGAAGCTGAGGAGAGTCTATCCCCGTGCTTGCATCACAAAGAATCTACCTGTAGGCATGGGGTACTGCCAGGTTTGAGTGGAGCTTCCTGAATGGTTCTTCACCATCAAAATAAGCAAACTGTCTCAGAAAGCCAGGAGACTAGGACCACCAAGGCCACATGCAAAAGTGAGACTTCAGCCTCTGTGGGCCTCAGAGAAGCAGAGCATGGCTCTCTGCTTTTCAGTTGGGTGAAAATGCATGTACCTGGAAATCTAGAGGGGAGGAGCTGTCCAGCTGTCCACTAAGGAAGTCCAGTCCTGACTAGCCCATGAGGAGATCAAAAGGGATTGGTCTTTCTGTGGCAAAGAAGCCAGTTGAAATTGGTGTTTTTGTGACTGCTCATAAAGGCTCTGCTCTCTGTCTGCATTCATGCATGTGGCCATGTCATGGCTGTGGGCTCTGTTTGTGTGTGCTTGTACGTATACTTGCTCTGGATGCTAAGATAGCAAAGGAGAAGGTGGGAGAAGAGGCCAAGAAAGCCAAAGAGAAGGCAAGGGAGCAGCAGAGGCAGTAACACCACGCAGCTGGAGGCCTGCAGGGTAGGGAGTGCTGGTGGAGCTGGGCTCATGGGGTGTTGTGTTCCCCCTGCCTAGGCCTGGGCCCACGGAAGAAATTTGCTATCCAGGAAGCCCAGAACCTGGGCTGAAGCGCCCTTGGTTTGTCCCCCTGACATCATCTACAGCCCCTGGAGAGGCGGGCAGTTTCTGTTTGCCCAATTGTGCTGCCTCTGCAGGGGAAGCAGAAAGCTCAGAGAGAAGGCAGAGTCTACCTGCCTCTGTTTTGCTCAGAGCACCTCTTCCCAAGTAGTTGGAGAGTGTATGCTGCATTCAGGGCCAGCAGGAGGCTTTTGCTCCCCTCCACCTGCACTCCTACGCCTCTTCTGCAAACAGTGTGCGCCTTAGGTGGCCTTGGCATGGTCTGGGTTCCTGGGGCTCCCAAGGTCTTTGGTGCTTTTGGAGGTAGGCTCCACTACTGCTGGAGACCAGCTGCTAAAACTCTTCCTATGAACAGCTGTCCAGGCCAACCCTGAGCAGCGGGACTGGAGCTACCCGCCAGCCCTGGAAAGAGATGGAGCAGCTCATCCTGGAGGTCATGTCTAGGCATGTCAAGGAAAAAAGGTGATCAGCAGCAGTCAACATGGATTCTTCAAGGGAGAGTTGTGTTTAGCCAAGCTGATAGCCTTCTAAGATGGCATGGCCGGATGCATGGATGAGGGCAGAGTGATGGATGTTGTCTACCTTGATGTCAGCAAGGCTTTCAACACTGTCTCCTATAACATTCTCATAGGGAAGCTCAGGAAGTGTGGGTTACATGAGTGGACAGTGGGTAGATCAAGAACTGGCTGGATGGCAGAGCCCACAGAGAGTTGTGAGAAGCAGTGGCAAGTCTAGTTGGAGGCGTGTGGCTAGCGGTGTCCTCCAGGGGTCAGTGCTGGGTGCAATGCTATTGAACTTCTTCATCAGAGACTTCAATGAAGGGACAGAGTGCATCCTCAGCCAGGTTGCTGATGACACAAAGCAGGGCAGGTTGTGCGGCCCTTCAAAGGGGCCTAGATGATCTGTAGAGGTTCCTTCCAATATCACCCTTCCAATAGTCTTCCTGGTTTGGAAGGAAGCCCTTGCCTCCTTGCATGTAGTGGGGCAAGAACCTCCATGTTTTTGCAAGCCGAAGGAACTTCACTTTGGATACGCAGCCTTGCATAGTGGAGTAAAGGAATTGTCTGAGAGAAAAGAGCTTTACCTTTGAGGTGGAGGAGGAATATGTGAGGCTGTGCCATTTTGAGAGCAGTCATGAAGAGGGTGCAGGAAGCTCAAACCTTGCCTGAAAAACAGTTTGTTTCCCTCCCTCTCCATTTATAGCTTGCACCAGGTAGCTTGGGCATATGGCAGGAGAAAGAAATGAACACTGCACAGTTCTTTGTGGTGGAGAGAGCGGGGGAGGTGCTCTAAATCCATTTCAATAAATGGGGGATAAATTTAAGTCTTCCCTGTCACTCTTAGGCCCCTGTTGCCCTGATGTGCAAATCCATCCAAATATTGCACGGTGTTCACAAGTTGAGATGGAGAATGGCCTTGACATTGTAAGGTCTGGCAGGAGTAAGGGCTTTGCCCTCCTGACCTAGGAGCTGTGACCCAAATGTTGGGTCATTGTGGCTTTGCAGTCAACTGCTAACACTTCTAGGGTCAACACTGTACATGAGCAGGGGCTGTGGTTCTACAAGCAACTGCCAAGAGCCCTGCCACTGCCTCTGCTCTTCTCATTGGCCAGTCCCAGCTCATAGTTGTGTTGCAGCCCTGCTTTTGCCACCCCTGATAGCCACGTGGCAGGCCCTAACACTGCACCAGGCCCATGGAAATGAGAGAAATGCCTGTTGTCCATCCCTGGAGCAGTATGCCCCGGATGCAGGCACTTCTGCTTGACAATGAAGCTGCAACTCTGGGACTTCCCCAGAGCTCTGCTCCCTCACACCCTCTTGGCATGGGCCTGCAGCCTCAGACAGGGACAAGCAGGCACAGGACTCTGGCCTGCATGCGTTGGTGGTATAGTGGTGAGCATAACTGCCTTCCAAGCAGTTGACCCGGGTTCGATTCCCGGCCAACGCACACCCACTTTTCTTCTTCTAGCTGCTTGCAGAGGCCCTTCCATCTCCTGCCAAAAAGAGCCTGGCTTTCCCCAACAAGCTCAGGTTCTTCCCTGGGGCAGCCACTCCCCTTACTGCATGCACAGGCAGCACGGGCCAGTCCACAGAGCCCAGGGGCTGAAGCAGAACAGTGGCTGAGGCTGCAAGTGACGCTGGCCAGGAGTCAAGCACAGACCAGCTTCCTGGCAGGCAGCTGTGCTCATGACAGTGAAAGAAATGTTCACAGGCACATACCCCTGCCCCATTTCCCCCAGCGCCCACATGAGTCCTGCCCCCTCCACTCCATCCCTCCTTGCACACAGCCTCTGCCACCTCCTCCACATTCCCCACCCCAACCATTTCTGCCTGCTCCCAGGTCTGTAGGAGCGCAAATAGCCCAGCCTCGCTGCTGGTTCCCTCATGAGCAAATCCACCCAGTGACTTCTGTTGTGACATTCTCCAGGCTGCACTGGCTCTACTGGGATCTCTACCTGTTCTGAGAGGACCAAGAACACTGCAGCTATCCTTGGCATTCACATCACGGGCACACAGTTCCGTCAGAGAGCATCTTCAGGGCTGGTGTGAGCAGAGCCATGCAAAGGGAAGGTGTTGTGCCCACAGGTGTGAGGCAGAAGTTCCAGCCTCTGATCGGCCCTTTTCCATGGCTTCTATAGTGGATCCCATTGACCTGAACCCTGACCCGTGGCTGGACATCAGACCCTTACTACTGATCTGCCTTTCCACTACGGATATGCCTGGTGGTCACTGGACTGTGCTTGACCTTTGACAGACCTGACTCTGATCCTCATCCTGACCTGCAGATTTACTCCCCAGCTTGACTTCGGTCCTGCCTCATCACCATGAACTTTCTGGTTCTGTGCTCTCTCTGATTCCCTCATGCTTTCTCCAGTGCTTCTGTGATGCCATGTCGAGACATGTCACAGAGCTGCACCAGGAGAACAATACTCCTCACATAAATGGCTTGTTCCTAGCCAGTATCACTGTGTAGGTCAGTTCCCTGTCAGGAAAGTGTGCCACCATCAGGACAGGAAGAACATCGAGCTGCCCTAAAGGCTGGTGCTACAAACCACACCCCAGGATGCTGTCCTGCTGGTAGCAGGGATAGGGTGTTTCCCCTGACCAAGGAAGGACTGGCCAAGGAAGGAGCCTCCCTGCCCACTGAAGATGTATTCAGCCTTACCAAATGACACAAAGACCTACACTGGTCTACCCAAGCATGTACATGCATATGCACAGAGAGAGCAAGAGGCAGTGGCAGTGCCTGAATTCATTGGTTTGTGGTGGAGCTTGCAGGCAAGGAGCCAAAGGCACCCAAGCATGCTGCTGGGACCCACAGAGCCATGATTTTCTTTTGGTGTCCTCGTTGGTTTACAGCAATGGCAGAGCCAATAGGAGCTAGGGGGAGGTGTCTGTGGACATTTTGAAATCTCTGCAACAGCTCCTTTGATTTTGCCATTGCAGAGTTCCCTCTCCTCTTTTCTGAGCCCAAATAAATTCCCTGCCTACATGCCTTGAACCTCTCCACTCGCAGCTCGGAAATGCCTCCACCTCCTGCTGTGGTCTCCCAAGAGCCCCAATGGCACGAGAGAAAGGTTGTCAGCAGAAGGCAGCTCTCCATTCCCCCCACACAGGAGGAGGCTGAGTACCTTGCCCTGATGCAGACAGGCTCTAGGGAGAAGAGCCTGCTTGGCCAAGAAGTCAGGATGGCCGAGCGGTCCAAGGCGCTGCGTTCAGGTCACAGTCTCCGTTAGGAGGCGTGGGTTCAAATCCCACTCCTGACAGGCTTCTCTGCCTCTTTTCCTTTCCCGCATTGGCAGGCACGCGCCTCAAAGCTGGACCTTCACCCTGGAAAGCCTTCTTTGCAGGTTGTGCTCTCCA
This sequence comes from Tinamus guttatus, assembly GCF_059628265.1. NCBI lineage: Eukaryota > Metazoa > Chordata > Aves > Tinamiformes > Tinamidae > Tinamus > Tinamus guttatus. The sequence continues at coordinate 1,549,264 of NW_028289476.1, forward strand.
CTCTGAGCCCTTCTGGGTTGGCCCTATGGTTTGCGGTGAAGGAGCAAGTAGTGTGCCTAGGGTCAGCTCCCTGTTCTGTGTCTGATGTCCCAAAAGAGGTCAGGGCAGCTGGGGTGACACCAATATCAGTTCTGCCTACCTCTTGGCTCTCTTCCCCCTGCCTTTGCAGAGGTACTCAAGGTACCTTTGAGTACCTCTGGCAAGGTACTGCTACAGTAAGGTCTCCCACCTATAGCCTCCCCTAAGGCTAAGGCCGTAGCTTCCCCAGACTTCAGCTCTGCTCACTCACGGGGCCAGTAATCCGTGCGGAGCCGGCGCAAGTGAAACAGGCTCCTCTGGTAATCTGTTGCCTCAGGGTGTATCCAACAGAGCAGCTTCACACCCAGTCATTCTGCAGGGCAGGGGAATCAGCCCAGGCAGGTGCCAGGATCTGCGTTTCTCCTGGTGGATTCTCCGCCCACACAGTCCATAACGTGTCAAATTGGATGCAAATATGTGTGGCAGAGCGTGTCCAAAACCTTCCTAAAGAAAAGCCAGGCATTGTGCCCTGATGCCCTGTCATCCATGGATGCATATATCAAAGAGGACTCTCTTTGGAGAGTGCTCCAACACTTGTCTTTCTCCTGTCATCAGGGACTTCTGCTCTCTGCTCCCCAGTCTGCAGAGATTGCCATCCCCACTGGGAAGATGGGCAAGCGCAAGAAAAGGCCCTGGACAAGAGCCTAAGGAACAAAGGAAGGCTTACAACTAAGAAGAGGAGGCCAGAGAGTGGGTGGGTTCCATCTGGTTGGGAAAGGGCAATCCATCACTCCGTGGGATCTCCATAGGCATGTGCGTAGGGGACTTGACTGTTTCTTCCACACAGGGCTCTATGCTCTTGCTGAGCACTGCAGGATCTCATGCCTACAAGCAGATCAAGCTGCCTTCCCTGAGAGAGACACACACACGTATGGACCTGTTTAGCCCAGCCAGAAGCCATCTCTAGGAATGGCTTGCAGCAGTGAGCCACAAGCTCACATCTCTCTCTGCCTGGTCAGGAATGGTGTGGCCCATTCAAGGCTTTTCCATTGCAGAGCAATGTTGGATTGGTGTCCCACAGCAGCTAGGAGCTATTATACTGTGGAAGACCTGGGAAATGCCCTGTGCTCCAGGGAAACGTGAGTCATCCTGCTGTTGATTTGGTGGGTGCACAAGGAATACCAAGCTCATGTCCTCATTCCTCCTAAAGTGCAGTTTCCAAGAGGCAGAGGGGCATTTTCAAAGAGTTTAGCATCATTCCTGAAACCACTGGTGCCTCATGATCCTTAACATGTGACAAAACAGTTGAAGGAGGAAGAATGCCCTAAAGTTCCTCAGGACAAACATCCTTCCCCAAACACAATGGACTTCCTGGTTATAGCAGGAGGCAATGATAGAGGAGGAGAGTTCCTGTGCAGCTGCCAAAAGGGAGAAGTAAGCTCTAGACATATCTCTAGAAAGAGGGGATGCTGAGTGGGTGGCTAAGGGAGGCTGGAAGCAAAAGAAACACCACCACAGGACTCCAGCTATGCTGCACAATGTCTTTAATGAGAAGGAAGGAGAAAAGGTAGTGAATGAAGCAGTACACAGAGCAAGACACACGTTTCCAGGCTGCTGGGTGGTGACTCCAAAGCAGGTGGTCGTCCGGCTTCAGCAATTTAGATTGCAGCGGGGGACAGGCAGGCACAGTCCGCCTGCACCCAGACCAAGGGAGCCCCCAGATGCAATGGGCACCCCTCCAGCACTCAGGGAGCTCCCAATGGCAGCTGACAGAGAGGATCCCACGGCTGTGTTCTGAGGGAAGGAGGTGAGGATGGGCCCCGGCAGGGTCACCACGACCGGGGAGGCCTCGATGGCAACCACTGAGTCAGCGCAGCGGGCGACGCAGGGCTCACTGCAGCTGCTTGCAAGAGGGGTAGGGCCGGAGGTGCCACACGGGCGTGGCTGGCAGGGTCTGAAGCAGGACATGTCGCTGTGAGGGAGGCAGAGCTGAAACACAGAGCAGGGGAGGGAAAAGAGGGCGCAAGTTCCAGCTGCAGACATGGTTGGGGCAAGCTCACAATACCTTCCCCTTCCCCTTGGTCCACCCATGCCAAGTAGGCCTTCTTCTGTAGCTCTCCTGTTAGAAACCGCCATGTTGAAAGGTCTCGGCCCCCACTTCTCATGCCTGCCCTCTTCACCGAGAGCTCGTGAAGGCCGCTGTGGGCTTCCTTCGTTCCTGCTTTCAGAAGCAGCTCAGGTGGCATGAACGCATACCCCTCCAAGTAACAGGACATGGGAATCCTAGCCAGGGTTTCACATAAGATCAACTGGAGTGGGCTAAAAGCACCGATAGAAAGACTCAACGTACCACATGGCTGTAAAAAAAAATTCTGCACTCAAGATGGCCGTGGATGCACTTGGCTACTCAGTTAGACATGACCTTCTGCAGGTGGAAATTCTGGCATACTTTCAGCTGCAACCTGAGAGGCCTCTTCTGTTTGAAAGAACACTTCTTTTCCCTCCCAAAGAACTCTGTTTCCTAGCTCCCCATCACCACCACCACCCACCCTTAAAAAGAGGAACACGTAAGGGCCGTAAAAGATGTCAAGTGCTAAGCTTATCAGCCACCTATGAAAGCTGATAGGCCAGCATGACAGCAATTCAGCCCGCAGCAAGCGAGAGAGCAGACCCAGACTTACCGAGATTGCTGAGGAAAGTGAGGCAGAGAGAGGAGGATGGCAGAGCCTGGTGCAGCACACGCTTTTATGCTGTGTCCCAGAGCCCCCGGGGACCCAAAACATTCCTTGCTCATGAAGCACCTGGGAGTTGCTGCTGCTGGCAGAGTTCTCACTGGTGATTTTGCCCTTGATTCTCTCAGCTCAAGTGTGGTGCTCCCATTTCATTCGAGTTGGCGTTGGAATGCCTAACTTGCGTCATCAGCCCCATTCTGGACTCTTAGGGCCCGTGAACTCAGAGGTCTCAGGCACATTGTGCCTTGAGGTTGTCCATGGATTTGTGTCAAAAGGATTCCTCTTTGACTCATCCCGCTATCCCTGAGGTTGGCATGGCCATCAGCCATGGTGACATTTGGTCCACGAAGGACACCTCAAGTCAGCTTTCAAGGAGTTTCAATGGAGGGACTCAAGCTTACCCTGAGAGAGCTCTCTCCTCCCCGGGTCATGGCAGTTGCTCAGGAGATGGTGAGCCTCCTTCAGGGACAGTATGAAGACTGAACATGGTAGTCAGAATGCATTGTAGCTGCTTTTGGCCACCGTGTTTTCCCCATCAAGTGAGAGGGAAGGCAGGCCAAAGTGAGTCGGTTTGCACTGAAGCATAGGTCATAAGAGAAGAGGCTGAGGACGCTGGCTTGGTGGAGCCTCGAGAAGAGGATGTCAGGAGAGGAGGAGGGGAAAGGAAAAGCCAGCTGGTGAAACAGAGAAAGAAGACTCAGAGGGCACAGTGTAGTCCAGTAACGGGCTGGGGGAGGGACAGTGCCATCTCCCTGCACTGAGTCACATGGGGCCTTGACCAGCCATAAAAGAGCATTGTCCTTACAGGCAGTGGTGCCCTAAAAGCATCATTCACCCTTGGGAATGATGTTTCAGGAATAAGGCAAAATTCTTTGAAAATGGCCCTTGGTCTCCTGAAGCAGCACTTCAGTAGGAATGAGGACATGAGCCCAGTAGTCCTCTCATGCCTGAGGCCAGGACGCTGCCTCTGCTGAAATCAAGAGCAGGTGACTCACGTTTCCCTGGAGTACAGGGATTTTCCCAGCTCTACCACGATACAACAGATCACCCCAGCTGCTCCTGGAGACTGATTCAATGTTGCTCTGGAATGAAAAAGCCTTGAATGGGCCACGCCATCTCTGACGCAGGAGAAACGGCTGTGAGCTTGTGGCTAGTTGTTACGAGCCACTCCTACAAAGATGGCCATGCAGGCTTTCGGGCTCTGTGGTGGACTTGCTGGGGGAAATAGGTGCATTTTGGTGAGGTCACTTTCAGGGAAGGATGCAGGCACCTCTTTGGTCTTCCTCCTGCACTTGGATGCGCATGAGCGCCTCCGTTGCCAAAGCAGAGCCTAGAACTCTGGCTAGAAGCCGAGTGAAGCCCTCCTCAAGTGCCCTACATACATGCCTGTAGAGGTCCCAGAGAGCCACTGCTTGCCCTTTCCAGGCAGGAGGGGACCAGCCTCTTCTCCAGCCTCCTCCTCCTCACTGTAAACCTGCCTTTCTTCCCTGGGCTCTAGGACAGCCAAAACAGGCTGTGGTGCACTCTGATAAAAATCAGCACCAGCGACATCACCACAACCCTCACTCCTGCCCCAAAGGTGCTTCCCTTCAGTTCACACAAGTCCTTCTACTTGTTGAGGATTGCCAAATGGCAGGAGACTTGAGTCTCTGCTCCCTTATGGGACTGTGCATTCTTCAAGATCTCTCTGAACTTAGCTCAACATGTGCTGAGCAACTACAGTCATCTGAGGGGAGAGAGGTCTCTGAGGTTCAGCCTCTGTCCTTCCACTGAAAGCACTCAAGAGTGGACTCAAAGCGTCCTTCACAGGTCAGACATCACCATGGCTGGTGGCCAGGGAGGCAGAGGAGTCAAAGGGGATGAACAGGACACAAATCCAATTACATCCTCAAGGCACAGTGAGCCTGAGACCTCTGAGCTCATGGGCCCTGAAGGTCCAGAATGGCGCTTATGACACAGGTTAGGCATTCCAATGACAACTCGAATGAAATAGGAGCACCACACTTGTGCTGAGAGAGGCAAGGGTAAAATCACCAGTGAGAACACTGCCAGCAGCAGCAACTCCCAGGTGCTTCATGAGCAAGGAATGTTTTGGGTCCCCAGGGGCTCTGGAACACAGCATAAAAGCGTGTGCTGCACCAGGCTCTGCCATCCTCCTCTCTCTGCCTCACTTTCCTCGGCAATCTCGGTAAGCCTGGCTCTGCTCTGTCGCTTCCTATGGGCTGAATTGCTGTCATGCTGGCCGCTCAACTTTCATAGTTGGCTGATAAGCTTAGCACTTGAGTTCTTTTAGGTCCCTTATATATTCCTGATTTCAAGGGTGGTTGGTGGTAGTAATGGGGAGCTAGGAAAGAGAGGGATCTTTTGGAGGGAAGAGGAGGGTTCTTTCAAGCTGAAGAGGCATATCTGGCTTTAGCTCAGGCATGCCAGTACGCTAGAATTTCCACCTGCAGCAGGTCTTCTCTAAAGAAATACCCAAGTGCATCCTCTGCCATCTGCAAAGCAGAAACATTTGTTTTGGAGATGCACTAGGACTGGTGTGTCCACAGGTCCTTTCAGCCCACTCTAAGGGAATGCGTGTGAAAAGCTGCTCAGTATTCCTAAGTTTTGCTACATGGAGGGGGATTGGTCCACACATGCTTTGGAATCAAAAGTGAGGGGAGGTCTCCGCAGCCTCCACATGCCCCCAGTAAGGAGGGCAGGTGTGAGAAGAGGGGGTGAAGTTGTTCCAGCTGTGTAATTTCTGACAGGAAAATTACAGGAGAAGGCCTGTGTGGCATGGAGAGACCAAGGGGAATGCAGAAAGTATTGCAGGCTTCCCCAAACCATTTCTGCTCTTCCATGTGGCTTCTCAGCCTGCGGCATGGTGTCGGCCTTCCTAAATTGCTCCCGCTTCCCTAAAAAGTGTGGGGCACTTCCCACATACTCTGCATTAGCCATGGTCCTCCAACTCATGCTCTCTTACCTCCCCTGCTCTGTGTTTCAGCTCTGCCTCCCTCACAGCGACATGTCCTGCTTCAGACCCTGCCAGCCACGCCCGTGCGGCACCTCCGGCCCTACCCCTCTTGCAAGCAGCTGCAGTGAGCCCTGCATCGCCCGCTGCGCTGACTCAGTGGTTGCCATCGAGGCCTCCCCGGTCGTGGTGACCCTGCCGGGGCCCATCCTCACCTCCTTCCCTCAGAACACAGCCGTGGGATCCTCTCTGTCAGCTGCCGTTGGGAGCTCCCTGAGTGCTGGAGGGGTGCCCATCGCATCTGGGGGCTCCCTTGGTCTGGGTGCAGGCGGACTGTGCCTGCCTGTCCCCCGCTGCAATCTAAACTGTTGAAGCCGGACGACCACCCGCTTTGGAGTCAGCACCCAGCAGCCTGGAAACGTGTGTCTTGCTCTGTGTACTGCTTCATTCACTACCTTTTCTCCTTCCTTCTCATTAAAGACATTGTGCAGCATAGCTGGAGTCTCGTCATGGTATCTTCCTCTCCTTCAGCTACACTTAACTGCCCGCTGTACAAAGGAAAGCATTACTCTCTTTCCACGGGGGTTTTCTCTCTGCCTGAAGCTGAGGAGAGTCTATCCCCATGCTGGCATCACATAGTATCCACCTGTAGGCATGGGGCTCTGCCAGGTTTGAGTGGAGCTTCCTGAATGGTTCTTCACCATCAAAATAAGCAAACTGTCTCAGAAAGCCAGGAGACTAGGACCACCAAGGCCACATGCAAAAGTGAGACTTCAGCCTCTGTGGGCCTCAGAGAAGCAGAGCATGGCTCTCTGCTTTTCAGTTGGGTGAAAATGCATGTACCTGGGAATCTAGAGGGGAGGAGCTGTCCAGCTGTCCACTAAGGAACTCCAGTCCTGACTAGCCCATGAGGAGATCAAAATGGATTGGTCTTTCTGTGGCAAAGAAGCCAGTTGAAATTGGTGTTTTTGTGACTGCTCATAAAGGCTCTGCTCTCTGTCTGCATTCATGCATGTGGCCACGTCACGTCTGTGGGCTCTGTTTGTGTGTGCTTGTACGTATACTTGCTCTGGATGCTAGGATAGCAAAGGAGAAGGTGGGAGAAGAGGTCAAGAAAGCCAAAGAGAAGGCAAGGGAGCAGCAGAGGCAGTAACACCACGCAGCTGGAGGCCTGCAGGGTAGGGAGTGCTGGTGGAGCTGTCCAAGGGGAGAAGCGCCAGGTGTCAGCGAGGGTGTTTGCCAAAACACTTCCTAGCAGAGGATGGTTTCGATCCATCGACCTCTGGGTTATGGGCCCAGCACGCTTCCGCTGCGCCACTCTGCTTCCCACAGCTCTTCTTTTTAGAGCTCACAGAACCCTCCCTGGCACTCCTGCACAGTGACACCTCCAGTGCCTGGGCTCATGGGGTGTTGTGTTCCCCTGCCTAGGCCTGGCCCACGGAAGAAATTTGCTATCCAGGAAGCCCAGAACCTGGGCTGAAGCGCCCTTGGTTTGTCCCCCTGACATCATCTACAGCCCCTGGAGAGGCGGGCAGTTTCTGTTTGCCCAATTGCGCTGCCTCTGCAGGGGAAGCAGAAAGCTCAGAGGGAAGGCAGAGCCTACCTGCCTCTGTTTTGCTCAGAGCACCTCTTCCCAAGTAGTTGGAGAGTGTGTGCTGGATTCAGGGCCAGCAGGAGACTTTTGCTCCCCTCCACCTGCACTCCTATGCCTATCTGCAAACAGTGTGCGCCTTAGGTGGCCTTGGCATGGTCTGGGTTCCTGGGGCTCCCAAGATCTTTGGTGCTTTTGGAGGTAGGCTCCACTACTGCTGGAGACCAGCTGCTAAAACTCTTCCTATGAACAGCTGTCCAGGCCAACCCTGAGCAGCGGGACTGGAGCTACCCGCCAGCCCTGGAAAGAGATGGAGCAGCTCATCCTGGAGGTCATGTCTAGGCATGTCAAGGAAAAAAGGTGATCAGCAGCAGTCAACATGGATTCTTCAAGGGAGAGTTGTGTTTAGCCAAGCTGATAGCCTTCTAAGATGGGATGGCCGGATGCATGGATGAGGGCAGAGTGATGGATGTTGTCTACCTTGATGTCAGCAAGGCTTTCAACACTGTCTCCCAGAACATCCTCATAGGGAAGCTCAGGAAGTGTGGGTTACGTGGGTGGATCGAGAACTGGCTGGATGGCAGCGCCCACACAGTTGTGAGAAGCAGTGGCAAGTCTGGTTGGAGGCCTGTGGCTAGCGGTGTCCTCCAGGGGTCAGTGCTGGGTGCAATGCTATTGAACTTCATCAGAGACTTCAATGAAGGGACAGAGTGCATCCTCAGCCAGTTTGCTGATGACATAAAGCAGGGCAGGTTGTGCGGCCCTTCAAAGGGGCCTAGACGGCTTGGAGAGTTGGGCAGAGAGGAACCTCTTGAGGGTCAACAAGCGCAAGTGCTGAGTCCTGCACCTGGGGATGAATAACCCCAGACAGCAGTAGAGATTAGGGGTTGTCCTGCTGGAAAGCAGCCCTGTGGGGAAGCGTTTGGGAGTCCCGTTTCACAACATGTTCATCATGAGACTGCAGTGCGTCCTTGTGGCCAAGAAGAGTAATGGGATCCTGGCCTGCATGAGGAGGAGTGTTGCCAGCAGATCAGGGGAGGTGACCCTCCTTCTCTCCTCGGCTCTGGTGAAGCCAAACCTCGACTGTTGTGTGCACTTCTGGGCTTCCCAGTACAAGAGAGATGTGCAACTACTAGAGAGGGTCCAGCATAGAGTGATAAAGATGATTAAGGAACTTGAGCATCTGTCTTATGAGGAAAGACTTAGCGACCAGGACCTGTTTATCCTAGGGAAGAGAAGATTGAGAGGGCATCTTTTTGGCATGTGCAAATATCTGGGGGGGAGGATTGTAAAGAGGATGAGGCCAAAATATTATCAGTTGCCGACAGGGAGAGTACAAGGACTAATAGGTACAAATTGAAGGACAGGAGATTTCATCTACATATGAGGAAGAACTGCTTCACTGCTGGTATTACAGAGTACTGGAACAGGCCGCCCAGAGAGGTTGTGGAGTCTGCTCCTTTGGAGATCTTCAAAACCCACCTGGATGAGATCCTATGCAATGTGCTCTAGGTGACCGTGCTTGGTCGGGAGGGACATTGGACGAGATGATCTGTAGAGGTCCCTTCCAATCTCAGCTATGCTGTGATTCTGGGACCTCAGAATCCAATTCATGCTCTCTTGCTGCCTCACATGGACGTTTTGCGCACCTCATTTCAGTCTGTATCAAGGGCAGAGGGAAACCCCAAAAGAAGTCAGGCCCATAGTCTTCCTGGGTTGGAAGGAAGCCCTTACATCCTTGCATGTAGTGGGGCAAGAACCTCAAGGTTTGTGCAAGCAGAAGGAAAAACTTCCCTTTGGATACGCAGCCTTGCATAGTGGAGTAAAGGAATTGTCTGAGAGAAAAGAGATTTACCTTTGAGGCGGAGGAGGAGTATGTGAGGCTGTGCCATTAATGGGGGATAAGTTTAAGTCTTCCCTGTCACTCTTAGGCCCCTGTTACGCTGATGTGCAAATCCATCCAAATATTGCACGGTGTTCACAAGTTGAGATGGAGAATGGCCTTGACATTGTAAGGTCTGGCAAGAGTAAGTGGGGCCACTGGCTTTGCCCTCCTGACCTAGCAGCTGTGACCCAAATGTTGGGTCATTGTGGCTTTGCAGTCAACTGCTAACACTTCTAGGGTCAACACTGTACATGAGCAGGGGCTGCGGTTCTACGAGCAACTGCCAAGAGCCCTGTCACTGCCTCTGCTCTTCTCATTGGCCAGTCCCAGCTCATAGTTGTGTTGCAGCCCTGCTTTTGCCACCCCTGATAGCCATGTGGCAGCCCCTAACACTGCACCAGGCCCATGGAAATGAGAGAAATGCCTGCTGTCCATCCCTGGAGCAGTAGATGGGATTTCAAGCAAGATCAGCTTCTTGTCTTGAGTTATGGTCTCCATCCAGAAAAAAACTGTGCACAGGCAGACTTAAAAAATGTGCCAGTGTCAGCGATGATGTCCAGGTACTGGATCTGCATCCATGCGCCCCGGAAGCAGGCACTTCTGCTTCACAATGAAGCTGCAACTCTGGGACTTCCCCAGAGTTCTGCTTCCTCCACTCACACCCTCTTGGCATGGGCCTCCAGCCTCAGACAGGGATGAGCAGGCACGTAGCTATGGCCTGCATGCGTTGGTGGTATAGTGGTGAGCATAGCTGCCTTCCAAGCAGTTGACCCGGGTTCGATTCCCGGCCAACACACCCCTATTATTATTATTATTTTTTTCCTCCTCCTCCTCCTCCTCCTCCTCCTCCTCCTCTTCTTCCTTCCATCCCCTGCCAGAAAAGAGCCTGGCTTTCCCCAACAAGCTCATGTTCTTCCCTGTGGCAGCCACTCCCCTTACTGCATGCACAGGCAGCATGGGCCAGTCCACAGAGCCCAGGAGAGACAGCCTTGGTTTCCACATTGCCTGCCTTGCTGAGGCACATGCCAGGGGCTGAAGCAGAACAGTGGCTGAGGCTACAAGTGACGCTGGCCAGGAGTCAAGCACAGACCAGCTTCCTGGCAGGCAGCTGGGCTCATGACAGTGAAAGAAATGTTCACAGGCACATACCCCTGCCCCATTTCCCCCAGCGCCCACATGAGTCCTGCCCCCTCCACTCCATCCCTCCTTGCACACAGCCTCTGCCACCTCCTCCACATTCCCCACCCCAACCATCTCTGCCTGCTCCCAGGTCTGTAGGAGCGCAAATAGCCCAGCCTCGCTGCTGGTTCCCTCATGAGCAAATCCACCCAGTGACTTCTGTTGTGACATTCTCCAGGTTGCCCTGGCTCTACTGGGATCTCTACCTGTTCTGAGAGGACCAAGAACACTGCAGCCATCCTTGGCATTCACATCACGGGCACACAGTTCCGTCAGAGAGCATCCTCAGGGCTGGTGTGAGCAGAGCCATGCAAAGGGAAGGTGTTGTGCCCACAGGTGTAAGGTAGAAGCACCAGCCTCTGATCTGCCTTTTTCCACCTTGGAGTTCCAGCGTGGGGAGCACTTTCTCAAAAGCCTTTTTCACTGGGGCATTGGGAGACTCCTTCAGACTGTCCCAGCCTCCTCCAGGGCTCACCCTTCCTGCCCAGGACTCCAGTCTCCAAGCAAGGCAGAACAAAGACCTTTTTCCCCCCGAGAGAGGCCATGGGGTGGTACCACAGGCAAAGTCTTTAACTTCTTGGTTATTCAGATTTGAAGGGAGTGGGAAAGACGCATTTATTGCCGTCATGACTCTTGACCATCCTGACTTCTTGTTGGCTTGTCCAGAGTAGAATGAAGAGCTCACGTGTGCTGAAGTCAAATCACAGCTCCAAGACACATTTTTTTTTCTCTGTTTGCATAAAGGAATAGATAACTTTTCTCTTCCCTAATAACAGAGCTGAATTTTTCTGAGTTTTGATTTTCTTGGAGAAGAGTGGGAAGGAAATTGTTCAGTGAGATCTAGGCGACCCATGTAGGGATCTCTTCCTGCCTGCTCCTGGGCTTGCTGAGCAGAGAGAGAGTCCACTCTCAGTCAGGGCCCTGAGGACACCAGTGAGCCTGACCAGCCTTGTCTGGGAATCCCAAGCATGCAGCCTCTTCCCGTGGACCCAGCAGCTCTATTTAGGCTCAGTTCTGGACCATTTTCTCTGACGATGCTGGGTTGTGGGAGTACTGGTCTCTGGCTATGACAAAGACATGACCCTGCCTAGCTATGGATCCCATTGGCCTGAACCTGACCCATGTCTGGACACCGCAGCCTGACTACTGATCTGCTATGCCTGGTGGTCACTGGACTGTGCTTGACCCTTGACAGACCTGACTCTGATCCTCATCCTGACCTGCAGATTTACTCCCCAGCTTGACTTCGGTCCTGCCTCATCACCATGAACTTTCTGGTTATGTGCTCTGATGCTCTCATGCTTTCTCCAGTGCTTCTGTGACGCCATGTCGAGACATGTCACAGAGCTGCACCAGGAGAACAAAACTCCACACATAAATGGCTTGTTCCCAGCCAGCATCACTGTGTAGGTCAGCTCCCTGTCAGGAAAGTGGCGGAGCCAGTGCAAGTGATAGGCCAGGCCTGGGCCAGAAGGCTACGTGGCCATGCCTTTCAGCAGGAGCTAGGAGCAGGACTGGAGCGTGGCCTTTTCCTGTAAAGACAGATCTCATCACTTCACGAGTCACTAGTGATAATGACGCTTGTTGAGACAAGCTTGCCTGAACAGTCTCTATAATTCTGTGGCGGGAGGCGGGTGTGGGTCTGTGTGTGTGTGTGTGTGTGTGTGAGAGAGAGAGAGAGAGAGAGAGAGAGAGAGGATATTAGCAAAGAACAAGCCCAGAGCCAGACATGCTTCCACAGTGCATGAACTACAGCCCCAGCCCTTGCACATTGCCTCATGCCGGTCAGAACATGCAGGGGCCCGGGTCATTACTGAGACAGGAAACCGTAGTCCTGGGAGGACTTGTGGAGGCGGCTGTGTGCCACCATCAGGACAGGGAGAGCATCGAGCTGCTCCCTAAAGGCTGGTGCTACAAACCACACCCCAGGAGGCTGTCCTGCTGGTAGCAGGGATAGGGTGTTTCCCCTGACCAAGGAAGGACTAGCCAAGGAAGGAGCCTCCCTGCCCACTGAAGATGTATTCAACCTTACCAAATGACACAAAGACCTTCACTGGTCTTCCCAAGCATGTACATGCACATGCACAGAGAGAGAATGAGGCAGTGGCAGTGCCTGAATTCATTGGTTTGTGGTGGAGCTTGCAGGCAAGGAGCCAAAGGCACCCAAGCATGCTGCTGGGACCCACAGAGCCATGATTTTCTTTTGGTGTCCTCGTTGGTTTACAGCAATGGCAGAGCCAAAAGGAGCCAGGGGGAGGTGTCTGTGAACATTTGAAATCTCTGCAACAGCTCCTTTGGTTTTGCCATTGCAGAGTTCCCTCTCCTCTTTTCTGAGCCCAAATAAATTCCCTGCCTACATGCCTTGAACCTCTCCACTCGCAGCTCGGAAATGCCTCCACCTCCTGCTGTGGTCTCCCAAGAGCCCCAATGGCACGAGAGAAAGGTTGTCAGCAGAAGCCAGCTCTCCATTCCCCCCACACAGGAGGAGGCTGAGTTTCTTGCCCTGACGCAGACAGGCTCTAGGGAGAAGAGCCTGCTTGGCCAAGAAGTCAGGATGGCCGAGCGGTCCAAGGCGCTGCGTTCAGGTCGCAGTCTCCGTAGGAGGCGTGGGTTCAAATCCCACTCCTGACAGGCTTCTCTCTGCCTCTTTTCCTTTCCCGGATTGGCAGGGAAGCGCCTCAAAGCTGGACCTTCACCCTGGAAAGCCTTCTTTGCAGGTTGTGCTCTCCACTCTGAGCCCTTCTGGGTTAGCCCCATGGTTTGTGGCAAAGGAGCAAGTAGAGTGCCTAGGGTCAGCTCCCTGTTCTGTGTCTGATGTCCCAAAAGAGGAGACACCAATTTCAGTTCTGCCTACCTCTTGGCTCTCTTCCCCCTGCCTTTGCAGAGGTACTCAAAGGCTGCTACAGAAAGCTCCCACCCGCTTAGCCCTAAGGCTAAGGCCATAGCTTCCCCATACGTCAGCTTCTGCTCATTCACGGGGCCAGTAATCCGTCAGGAGTCAGCTCAAGTGCAACAGGCTCCTCTGGCAATCTGTTTAGCCTTCTGCTTAAAAAGACCCTCAGGATGTATCCAACAGAGCAGCTTCACACCCAATCATTCTGCAGGGCAGGGGAATTAGTCCATGCAGGTGCCAGGCTCTGTGTTTCTCCTGGTGGATTCTCCACCCACACAGTCCATAACGTGTCAAATTGGATGGAAAGATGCTTGGCAGAGCATGTCCAAAATCTTCCTAAAGAAAAGCCAGGCATTGTGCCCTGTTGCCCTGTCATCCATGGATGCATATATCAAAGAGGACTCTCTTTGGAGAGTGCTCCAACACTTGTCTTTCTCCTATCATCAGGGACTTCAGCTCTCTGCTCCCCAGTCTGCAGAGATGGCCATCCCCACTGGGAAGATGGGCAAGTGCAAGAAAAGGCCCTGGACAAGAGCTTAAGGAACAAAGGAAGGCTTACAACTAAGAAGAGGAGGCCAGAGAGTGGGTGGGTTCCGTCTGGTTGGGAAAGGGCAAGCCATCACTCCCTGGGATCTCCATAGGCATGTGCGTAGGGGACTTGACTGTTTCTTCCACACAGGGCTCTATGCTCTTGCTGAGCACTGCAGGATCTCATGCCTACAAGCAGATCAAGTTGCCTTCCGTGAGAGAGACACACACACGTATGGACCTGTTTTGCCCAGCCATAAGCCATCTCTAGGAACGGCTTGCAGCAGTGAGCCACAAGCTCACATCTCTCTCTGCCTGGTCAGGAATGGTGTGGCTCCTTCAAGGCTTTTCCATTGCAGAGCAATGTTGGATTGGTGTCCCACAGCAGCTGGGAGCTATTTTACTGTGGAAGACCTGGGAAATGCCCTGCACTCCAGAGAAACGTGAGTCATCCTGCTGTTGATTTGGTGGGTGCACAAGGAATATCAAGCTCATGTCCTCATTCCCCCTAAAGTACAGCTCCAAGAGGCAGAGGGGCATTTTCAAAGAGTTTAGCATCATTCCTGAAACCACTGGTGCCTCACGATCCTCAACATGTGACAAAATAGTTGAAGGAGGAGGAATGCCCTGAAGTTCTTCAGGACAAACCTCCTTCCCCAAACACAATGGACTTCCTGGTTATATCAGGAGGCAATGATAGAGGAGGAGAGTTCCTGTGCAGCTGCACAGGAGAAGTAAGCTCTAGACAGAGCTCTAGAGAGAGGGGATGCTGAGTGGATGGCTAAGGGAGGCTGGAGGCCAAAGAAACACCACCACAGGACTCCAGCTGTGCTGCACAATGTCTTTAATGAGAAGGAAGGAGAAAAGGCGGTGAATGAAGCAGTACACAGAGCAAGACACACGTTTCCAGGCTGCTGGGTGCTGACTCCAAAGCAGGTGGTCGTCCGGCTTCAGCAGTTTAGACTGCAGCGAGGGACAGGCAGGCACAGTCCGCCTGCACCCAGACCAAGGGAGCCCCCAGATGCAATGGGCACCCCTCCAGCGCTCAGGGAGCTCCCAATGGCAGCTGACAGAGAGGATCCCACGGCTGTGTTCTGAGGGAAGGAGGTGAGGATGGGCCCCGGCAGGGTCACCACGACCGGGGAGGCCTCGATGGCAACCACTGAGTCAGCGCAGCGGGCGACGCAGGGCTCACTGCAGCTGCTTGCAAGAGGGGTAGGGCCGGAGGTGCCGCATGGGCGTGGCTGGCAGGGTCTGAAGCAGGACATGTCGCTGTGAGGGAGGCAGAGCTGAAACACAGAGCAGGGGAGGGAAAAGAGAGCACAAGTTGGAGGACCATGGCTAATGCAGAGTATGTGGGAAGTGCCCCACACTTTTGAGGGAAGCGGGAGCAATTTAGGAAGGCCGACACCATGCTGCAGGCTGAGAAGCCACATGGAATAGCAGAAATGGTTTGGGGAAGCCTGCAATAATTTTTGCATTCCGCTTGGTCTCTCCATGCCACACAGGCCTTCTCCTGTAATTTTCCTGTTAGAAACTGCCCAGCTGGAACAACTGCACACCCTCTTTTCATACCTGCCCTCTTTACTGGGGGCATGTGGAGGCTGCTGAGACCTCCCCTCACTCTTCATTTCAGAGCATGTGAGGACATCTCCCTCCATGTGGCAAAACGTGCAAAAAAGCAGGGCAAAAAGCTGCTGAGCAGCTTTTCACACGCATTCCCTTAGAGTGGGCTTAAAGGACCTGTGGAAATACCAATCCTCGTGCATCTCCAAAACAAATGTTTCTGCTTTGCAGATGGCAGAGGATGCACTTGGGTATTTCTTTAGAGAAGACCTGCTGCAGGTGGAAATTCTGGCGTACTGGCATGCCTGAGATGCAACCAGAGATGTCTCTTCAGCTTGAAAGAACCCTCCCCTCCCCACAAAATATCCCTCTCTTTCCTAGCTCCCCATTACCACCACCACTCACCCTGGAAAAGAGGAACATGTAAGGGACCTAAAAGATTTTGAGTTCTAAGCTTATCAGCCACCTATGAAAGTTGAGCGGCCAGCGTAACAGCAATTCAGCCCGCAGGATGCGAGACAGGAGAGCCAGGCTTACCGAAATTGCCGAGGAAAATGAGGCAGAGAGAGGAGGATAGCAGAGCCTGGTGCAGCACACGCTTTTATGCTGTGTCCCAGAGCCCCCGGGGACCCAAAACATTCCTTGCTCATGAAGCACCTGGGAGTTGCTGCTGCTGGCAGAGTTCCCACTGGTGATTTTGCCCTTGCCTCTCTCAGCACAAGCGCAGTGCTCCCATTTCATTTGAGTTGGCTTTGGAATGCCTAACCTGCATCATCAGCCCCATTCTGGACCCTTAGGGCCCCTGAACTCTGCGGTCTCAGGCACATTGTGCCTTGAGGTTGTCCATGTATTTGTGTCAAAAGGATTCTTCTTTGACTCATGCAGCTCTCACTGAGGTGGGCATGGCCATCAGCCATGGTGATGTTTGGTTCATGAAGGGCACCTCAAGTCAGCTTTCAAGGAGTTTCAATGGAGGGACTGAAGCTTACCCTGAGAGAACTCTCTCCTCCCCGGGTCATGGCAGTTGCTCAGCAGATAGTGGGCCACCTTCAGGGACAGTGTGAAGACTGAACATGGTAGTCTGACTGCATCGCAGCCACTTTTGGCTGCCGTGTTTTCCCCATCAAGTGAGAGGGAAGGCAGGCCAAAGTGAGTTGGTTTGCACTGAAGCATGGGTCATAAGAAAGGAGGCTGAGGACGCTGGTTTGGTGGAGCCTCGAGAAGAGGATGTCAGGAGAGGAGGAGGGGAAGGGAAAAGCCAGCTGGTGAAATGGAGAAAGAAGACTCAGAGGGCACAGTGTTGTCTGTGGGAGGGACAGTGCCATCTCCCTGCACTGAGTCACATGGGGCCTTGACCAGCCATAAAAAAACATTGTCCTTAGAGGCAGTGGTGCCATAAAATTATCATTCCCCATTGGGAATGATGTTTCAGGAATAAGGCAAAATTCTTTGAAAATGGCCCTTGTTCTCCTGAAGCAGCACTTCAGCAGGAATGAGGACATGAGCTCAGTAGTCCTCTCATGCCTGAGGCCAGGACGCTGCCTCTGCTGAAATCAAGAGCAGGTGACTCACGTTTCCCTGGAGTATAGGGATTTTCCCAGCTCTACCACGATACAACAGATCCCAGCTGCTCCTGGGGACTGATTCAATGTTGCTCTGGAATGAAAAAGCCTTGAATGGGCCACGCCATCTCTGACGCAGGAGAAACGGCTGTGAGCTTGTGGCTAGTTGCTACGAGCCACTCCTACAAAGATGGCCATGCAGGCTTTGGGGCTCTGTGGTGGACTTGCTGGGGGAAATAGGTGCATTTTGGTGGGGTCACTTTCAGGGAAGGATGCAGGCACCTCTTTGGTCTTCCTCCTGCACTTGGATGCACATGAGTGCCTCCATTGCCAAAGCAGAGCCTAGAACCCTGGCTAGAAGCCGAGTGAAGCCCTCCTCAAGTGCCCTACATACAAGCCTATGGAGGTCCCAGAGAGCCACTGCTTGCCCTTTCCAGGCGGGATGGGACCAGCCTCTTCTCCAGCCTCCTCCTCCTCATTGTAAACCTGCCTTTCTTCCCTGGGCTGTAGGACAGCCAAAACAGGCTGTGGTGCACTCTGATCAAAATCAGCACCAGCGACATCACCACAGCCCTCACTCCTGCCCCAAAGGTGCTTCCCTTCAGCTCACACAAGTCCTTCTACTTGTTGAGGCTTGCCAAATGGCAGGAGACTTGAGTCTCTTCTCTTGTATGGGACTGTGCATTCTTCAAGATCTCTCTGAACTTAGCTCAACATGTGCTGAGCAACTACAGTCATCTGAGGGGAGAGAGGTCTCTGAGGTTCAGCCTCTGTCCTTCCACTGAAAGCACTCAAGAGTGGACTCAAAGCGTCCTTCACGGGTCAAACATCACCATGGCTGGTGGCCAGGGAGGCAGAGGAGTCAAAGGGGATGAATAGGACACAAATCCACTTACTACCTCAAGGCACAGTGAGCCTGAGACCTCTGAGTTCACGGGCCCTAAGGGTCCAGAATGGCGCTGATGACACAGGTTAGGCATTCCAACACCAACTCGAATGAAATGGGAGCACCACACTTGTGCTGAGAGAGGCAAGGGCAAAATCACCAGTGAGAACTCTGCCAGCAGCAGCAACTCCCAGGTGCTTCATGAGCAAGGAATGTTTTGGGTCCCCAGGGGCTCTGGGACACAGCATAAAAGCGTGTGCTGCACCAGGCTCTGCCATCCTCCTCTCTCTGCCTCACTTTCCTCCGCGATCTTGGTAAGCCTGGCTCTCCTCTCTAGCTTCCTATGGGCTGAATTGCTGTCACGCTGGCTGCTCAACTTTCATAGGTGGCTGATAAGCTTAGCACTTGAGTTCTTTTAGGCCCCTTACGTGTTCCTCTTTTCAAGGGTGGGTGGTGGTGGTGATGGGGAGCTAGGAAACAGACTACTTTTGGAGGGAAAAGAAGTGTTCTTTCAAATGGAAGAAGCCTGTCAGGCTGCAGCTGAAAGTACGCCAGAATTTCCACCTGCAGAAGGTCATGTCTAACTGAGTAGCCAAGTGCATCCACTGCCATCTTGAGCGCAGAAACATTTTTCCAGAGATGTGGTAGGTCGAGTCTTTCTATCAGTGCTTTTAGCCGACTCCAATTGATCTTATGTGAAACCCTGGCTAGCATTCCCGTGTCCTGTTACTTGGAGGGGTATGCGTTCATGCCACCTGAGCTTCTTCTGAAAGCAGGAGCAAGGAAGCCGTTAGTGGCCTTCACGAGTTCTCGGTGAAGAGGGCAGGCATGAGAAGTGGAGGCCGAGACCTTCCAATATGACAGTTTTTAACAGGAGAGCTACAGAAGAAGGCCTACTTGGCATGGGTGGACGAAGGGGAAGGGGAAGGTATTGTGAGCATGCCCCAACCATGTCTGCAGCTGGAACTTGTGCCCTCATTTCCCTCCCCTGCTCTGTGTTTCAGCTCTGCCTCCCTCACAGCGACATGTCCTGCTTCAGACCCTGCCAGCCACGCCCGTGCGGCACCTCCGGCCCTACCCCTCTTGCAAGCAGCTGCAGTGAGCCCTGCATTGCCCGCTGCGCTGACTCAGTGGTTGCCATCGAGGCCTCCCCGGTCGTGGTGACCCTGCCGGGGCCCATCCTCACCTCCTTCCCTCAGAACACAGCCGTGGGATCCTCTCTGTCAGCTGCCGTTGGGAGCTCCCTGAGCGCTGGAGGGGTGCCCATTGCATCTGGGGGCTCCCTTGGTCTGGGTGCAGGCGGACTGTGCCTGCCTGTCCCTCGCTGCAGTCTAAACTGCTGAAGCCGGACGACGACCCGCTTTGGAGTCACCACCCAGCAGCCTGGAAACATGTGTCTTGCTCTGTGTACTGCTTCATTCACCACTTTTTCTCCTTCCTTCTCATTAAAGACATTGTGCAGCATAGCTGGAGTCCTGTTGTGGTGTTTCCTTTGCTTCCAGCCTCCCTTAGCCACCCACTCAGCATCCCCTCTCTCTAGAGCTCTGTCTAGAGCTTACTTCTCCCTTTTGGCAGCTGCACAGGAACTCTCCTCCTCTATCATTGCCTCCTGGTGTAACCAGGAAGTCCGTTCTGTTTGGGGAAGGAGGTTTGTCCTGAAGAACTTCAGGGCATTCCTCCTCCTTCAACTATTTTGTCACATGTTGAGCATCATGAGGCACCAGTGGTTTCAGGAATGATGCTAAACTCTTTGAAAATGCCCCTCTGCCTCTTGGAGCTGTACTTTAGGAGGAATGAGGACATGAGCTTGGTATTCCTTGTCCACCCACCAAATCAACAGCAGGATGACTCACGTTTCCCTGGAGCGCAGGGCAAGTCTCAGGTCTTCCACAGTAAAATAGGTCCCAGCTGCTGTGGGACACCAATCCAACATTGCTCTGCAATGGAAAAGCCTTGAACGGGCCACACCATTCCTGACCAGGCAGAGAGAGATGTGAGCCTGTGGTTCACTGCTGCAAGCCATTCCTAGAGATGGCTTCTGGCTGGGCTAAACAGGTCCATACGTGTGTGTGTCTCTCTCACGGAAGGCAGCTTGATCTGCTTGTAGGCATGAGATCCTGCAGTGCTCAGCAAGAGCATAGAGCCCTGTGTGGAAGAAACAGTCAAGTCCCCTACGCACATGCCTATGGAGATCCCAGGGAGTGATGGCTTGCCCTTTCCCAACCAGACGGAACCCACCCACTCTCTGGCCTCCTCTTCTTAGTTGTAAGCCTTCCTGTGTTCCTCAGGCTCTTGTCCAGGGCCTTTTCTTGCGCTTGCCCATCTTCCCAGTGGGGATGGCAATCTCTGCAGACTGGGGAGCAGAGAGCAGAAGTCCCTGATGACAGGAGAAAGACAAGTGTTGGAGCACTCTCCAAAGAGAGTCCTCTTTGATATATGCATCCATGGATGACAGGGCAACAGGGCACAATGCCTGGCTTTTCTTTAGGAAGATTTTGGACATGCTCTGCCAAGCATCTTTGCATACAATTTGACACATTATGGTCTGCGCGGGCGGAAAATCCACCAGGAGAAACGCAGAGCCTGGCACCTGCATGGACTAATTCCCCTGCCCTGCAGAATGATTGGGTGTGAAGTTGCTCTGTTGGATACATCCTGAGGGTCTTTGTGAGCAGAAGGCTAAACAGATTGCCAGAGGAGCCTGTTGCACTTGAGCTGACTCCTGACGGATTACTGGCCCCGTGAATGAGCAGAAGCTGACGTATGGGGAAGCTATGGCCTTAGCCTTAGGGCTAAGCGGGTGGGAGCTTTCTGTAGCAGCCTTTGAGTACCTCTGCAAAGGCAGGGGGAAGAGAGCCAAGAGGTAGGCAGAACTGAAATTGGTGTCTCCTCTTTTGGGACATCAGACACAGAACAGGGAGCTGACCCTAGGCACTCTACTTGCTCCTTTGCCACAAACCATAGGGCCAACCCAGAAGGGCTCAGGGTGGAGAGCACAACCTGCAAAGAAGGCTTTCCAGGGTGAAGGTCCAGCTTTGAGGCGCTTCCCTGCCAATCCGGGAAAGGAAAAGAGGCAGAGAAAAGCCTGTCAGGAGTGGGATTTGAACCCACGCCTCCTACGGAGACTGCGACCTGAACGCAGCGCCTTGGACCGCTCGGCCATCCTGACTTCTTGGCCAAGCAGGCTCTTCTCCCTAGAGCCTGTCTGCGTCAGGGCAAGAAACTCAGCCTTCTCCTGTGTGGGGGGAATGGAGAGCTGGCTTCTGCTGACAACCTTTCTCTCGTGCCATTGGGGCTCTTGGGAGACCACAGCAGGAGGTGGAGGCATATCTGAGTTGCGAGTGGAGAGGTTCAAGGCATGTAGGCAGGGAATTTATTTGGGCTCTGAAAAGAGGAGAGGGAACTCTGCAATGGCAAAACCAAAGGAGCTGTTGCAGAGATTTCAAATGTTCACAGACACCTCCCCCTGGCTCCTTTTGGCTCTACCATTGCTGTAAACCAACGAGGACACCAAAAGAAAATCATGGCTCTGTGGGTCCCAGCAGCATGCTTGGGTGCCTTTGTGGTGCTAGCTTTGTGGTGCAAGCTTCACCAAAAACCAATGAATTCAGGCACCGCTACTGCCTCTTTCTCTCTCTGTGCATGTGCATGTACATGCTTGGGTAGACCAGTGTAGGTCTTTGTGTCATTTGGTAAGGCTGAACACATCTTCAGTGCGCAGGGAGGCTCCTTCCTTGGTCAGGGGAAAAACCCTATCCCTGCTACCAGCAGGACAGCCTCCTGGGGTGTGGTTTGTAGCACCAGCCTTTAGGGAGCAGCTCGATGCTCTCCCTGTCCTGATGGTGGCACACAGCCGCCTCCACAAGTCCTCCCAGGACTACGGTTTCCTGTCTCAGTAATGACCCGGGCCCCTGCATGCTCTGACCGGCATGAGGCAATGTGCAAGGGCTGGGGCTGTAGTTCATGCACTGTGGAAGCATGTCTGGCTCTGGGCTTGTTCTTTGCTAATATCCTCTCTCTCTCTCTCTCTCTCTCTCTCTCACACACACACACACACACACACACACACATACCCACACCCGCCTCCCGCCACAGAATTATAGAGACTGTTCAGGCAAGCTTGTCTCAACAAGCGTCATTATCACTCGTGACTCGTGAAGTGATGAGATCTGTCTTTACAGGAAAAGGCCACGCTCCAGTCCTGCTCCTAGCTCCTGCTGAAAGGCATGGCCACGTAGCCTTCTGGCCCAGGCCTGGCCTATCACTTGCACTGGCTCCGCCACTTTCCTGACAGGGAGCTGACCTACACAGTGATGCTGGCTGGGAACAAGCCATTTATGTGTGGAGTTTTGTTCTCCTGGTGCAGCTCTGTGACATGTCTCGACATGGCGTCACAGA